>NW_019154126.1:6006984-6185623 GCF_002288905.1 Enhydra lutris kenyoni
ACGGCTCGGGTCATGATCTCAGAGTCCTGGGATCGAGCCCCGCATCGGGCTCTCTGCTCAGCAGGGAGCCTGCTTCCTCCTCTCTCTCTGCCTGCCTCTCTGCCTGCTTGTGATCTCTCTGTCAAAATAAATAAATAAAATCTTAAAAAAAAAAAGAGTTATTGATATATTTTAAAAAGTAGAGATTGGTCATATTTGTATGTCAGAAAGTATAATCTGGTGGACAGTACATAGTACTGGGTAGTAGAGTTGAATAGATCAAAACCAGAATTTTAAAAAATCCATGGGAAAAAAATACATGCTTAAGGGAATCACAGTTGGATAAATAATAATGGTAAATAACAGAAGACAATTTGAAAAATGTAAGAACAGGCCCTCACTGCTATTTTTTAACTAGATTAATAGAGGGATACGAAAAGGGGAGAATGACTTAAGAATATCTCCTAGGCTACTGAGTGAGACCAGATGTCAATAATTTAAAAAGAGAATATACGCAAGGAACGGATTTGAAAGAAAGCTAGAATTTACTTCTAAGTATTCTGATCCGTTTGCTCACTCATCTCATAAACCTGTTTTCCTTGCCTGCCTCTATTATAGAGGCTGAATCCCAATACTCAAATTTATTAGTCTGCCTAGCAACCGAGGTAGCCATGTGACCATCCTCTAGCCAATGGCATGACCAAAAACATTGCCCTTTCTCATTTCTGCCTTCCTCCTGCCTGGATGTGAGATGTACAGAACCTCAACAGTCATTTTAAGAATATAAGGTGACAGGCATGAAGTAAATACCAAGGAAATCCCTTAGTCCTTGACTTTAACAGTATCAAAGTTGAAGAATCTACGTCGTAACTGTCCCTCTCCTCTTGTTTTCTTAAGTCAACTAGAAAACTCTTCTCTTTTTTTTTTTTGCATCCAAATGCATCCCTAACCCCACCCTCCACTGGAGTAAGATTTCTGATGGTGATGTCTGGAAAAGGTTGAGTCGGCTCTGCCTGCATGTCTCAGATGCACCCTGATCATCACCATCAGGACTGCATGGGACTGAAACCACTCTCTCATCAGCTGGAACTCTGTCTCAGGACACTCCCTGCCAAGTGCAATAATCAGCATGAGACCAGGATGCATGACTCCCAGATGCTTTTTTTTTTTTTTTTTTTTTAAGAGTGAGAGAGTGAATGGATGCATACAGGGGCTGCAGGGGGGTGGGGGGCAGAGAGAGAGAAAGAGGGAGAGAGAGCAGCCTCCATGACCCTGAGATCATGAACTGAGCCAAAATAAAGAGTCCATTGCTTAACCCACTGAGCCACCCAGGTACCCCAAATCCTAGTTCAGTTCTTAAACCTGAGATCAGCTGGTTTCACAAAATGTGTCCCGAGAACCTTCTTTAAAATGCAGGCCCCATCCTCAGTGATCCCCATCTAATAGTCTAATAAAGCTCAGAATCAATCACCTCTCTTTGATTCTAGTGATTGACTAGGGCTAGTCTATCACTATAACCTCTGAACTTGACTAGAAAGAATCATTTGGAATTTTTTTTAAAAGATTTTATATATTTATTTGACAGACAGAGATCACAAGTAGGCAGAGAGGCAGGCAGAGAGAGAGGAGGAAGCAAGCTCCCTGCTGAGCAGAGAACCCGATGTGGGTCTCTATCCCAGGACCCTGGGATCATGACTTGAGCAGAAGGCAGGGGCTTTAACCCACTGAGCCACCCAGGTGCCCCTCATTTGGAAATTTAATGTTACATAATATTACCATCTCTCACACTCCTACCATTTACAAAATGCAACTCCAACCAAATGTCAATCCTATTCCATTACACTTTATTCTTTTTCTCCATTATTAAACCTCATGCTGCTTTGTTTTCCTCCCGTAAGTTTAAATATGCCATCGACCCTCATTCCATTTGAAAAACAATAAAACAAAACTCCCTGCACCCTCAAGTTAAAAGAACATACTGTGTGACCTTATCTGGATACTGGCGTTTTCCAAAAAGAGACTACTTCTTTTGCAAATCTCCAGAGGGATGATATCTTTTCCCAATGCCCCAATAAATACAAGGCCTAAAATTAAAGGTCGCCATTCTTCTAAATCCCCGATGTTGATTCATTTATTCTTCCATGTGTAAAAACATCTTGGCTCATGACATCCAACTTATTGCCCTGGGTCATCCATGCATCTGTATTCATGGACGACTTCAGTTTGGGATTTCAAAATCTTCTCTAGCCCCATACCTTGTAATGTTGCATAAATTTAATATCCATGTGAAAGGCCTGTAACTTTGCTTTAATTCAAGCCTTATCTTCAGTAAACTTTATTTCCACACCACCTCAAAAACAATATGGCTGTAACATTATCTGGAACTATCGTCTTAGAAATTATAGACACCAATATTTTTTCTATTTGACCATGACCTTTCATTGAATGTCCAACTTTTTGTGCTCTCACTCCTGTGACTATTGCTTTTTCACTTCTATAGTGATCTTATAGAGCTCTTTTAAGTGCTTACTAAAAATCTGGCATCTGTCTTCTGAATATTTATTATGGTCCATCTACACCGGCCTTTGTCCCAGTAGATGGATCATGAGGAATTAAGGAAATGGCTTTGGTTCCCAGATCCAAAGATGAACAGAAAGGTCATCTGTGAAATGACAGCAGAGTCCTAATACAGGCGATGTAAAGTCCCAAGCCCAACCCCAGCATGTTCCTCTTTGTCGTAATGCAAAGTTTTAGAGGCAGAGGCCAGGTCCTAATTTTCCCTACAGTTAGGAAAGTCTGGCCAATAGCTGATTTCATTCCTTATTTTCTTTGGGGGATGATTAGCTAGACCGAGCAATACACATGACTAGCTGGGGATCAATTTGTTTGGCAGATCTCAGTTTCTGTAGAAACTATTAAGAAAAGGTGATATATAAAGATACTGCTGAAGTGCTCACAGTTAGGGACCAGCTGCCCTATTACAAACCAAGCAAACCAAACTGACCCATTACAAGCCGCGCTCTGGATCCAGGAATACCATCCAGGGTAACTGAGGAGACAGCATGAGGGGAGACTGAACGGCAGAGCAGTCAGTAGTTGGGTCTTCTCTGCCTGCGGTCAACAGTGTATTCTCTCCTGATCTATTGGTTCCCTTCTGATAAATCCTAGAAATATTATCTTCTGTTGGTGAAAAGGCATTGAGGTTTATACTTCAACTCTTTACTTCTGGGAATGGGTGGACCTTATAGTCTGCTCCCTTAGTTCTCCATTTCAATTTATCTAAATTTCAATTTACCATATAGTGATTTCTTAGCTAAAATATACTGATAACTGATAATATAAAGATGAGAGAAAGCTTTTTGTGTTCTAGTGTGGAAGGAGCTGTCAGCAGCTCCTATAAAACCCTACCATCTTGTCTAAGTGTCAAGAGATGCATTCCTATAAAGCTCTGCTACCAGCAGAAGTGTTGTCTAAGAGCGAAGCATGATACAGGCATCCTTTGTCAAGATTCCTTGGTCTCTTTTAGGTAGATCAACTCATCTCTTCTGTTCTCGAAATATAATTTACCACAACTACCATATCTTTGTACCAAATTAGAACTTAGAATCCTCTCGACAAAGTAGCTATATTATGCTATCTCATACTACAGTATAATAACATTTTAAAGGGAAAAAAAATCTATCAACGATCTATAATCATATATATGATTCTTGCATGATCATTAGACTAAATTAATTTATCCTGACCAATTCATAATTTTAACATTAAACTTTTCTATTGAGAGCAATATGCATGGTAAATAGAATTCAGTTAATATAATCAGAGAACAAATATGAGTAATTTTTTAGATCTGATATATGTGGATTATTGATCTAGCTATTTCAGTCTAAATAGAAAATAGATTATAACTAATATCTTTCTCCCTCCAGCTGTGTCTTTCAGTGGAAGAGTCAAATCAATTCACCAAGAAGACATTTTCAAGCCTGGAGAAGCCAGTTTTCACTTTTCTCCTAAGGGGCAAGGAGTTCTCTTGGTGAGATTTAACTAGCCAGTGTAAACATTGCTACAAGGTTTCAAATCTGAGACCAAATTATCCCTTCAACTCTTAACAGCATCAGTCACAGTGCAAAAACAACTTATTTTAACTTCTGGCATAAACCTAGACATTGTTATACAATGGAAAATAGCCCACTTTAAAACATCAGGCCAGAAAGAAAGAACGAACGAATGAGCATACACAATGCTTTCATTTCATTCAAAGAATGAAAGTCATTACACAATGTTTAAAATGCACTGAATTTATACACATAGTAAGGATTAAAATGAGAAAAAGTTCTTACCATTTGCAGGCAAGCAGCCTGAACTGAAAGATATATCGTCAATAGCTATGACTTCATCCTGTTCAGGAGTTGAAATTATTTGACCTTGAAAAACAACCTGCATAAGAAAAACAAAACAAAAGCATAAAGCAAAGAATATTATAGCACAGAGCCTACACATAAAAAAAATGCCAGTTCTAGAAACACTTTGGCGACCATGATATTTCCAAGTGGAAAGAAATCCACACATATATTTCCAAGGACAAGAAAATTGGTAATCTCTTTATCTCAAATGTCTACCATAGGTTATATAACATGTTTGTGAAATGAACCAATATTCATCTGGTTTTTGCCATCTTATCTTTTCTGCTTGGTTTGTATGTGTTCACACTATTCAGTATTTACCAGCTCTTGGACCCAGCTCCATCCTGATCTCTGGTTCTTGGCATTTTGCAACTGTGCCACATTTCCACCTCTGGCTCTCTAAATTTTGCTCACAGGCTTGCCTTGGCGTCCTCGTGCTCTATCCTTCTGCACATTTTCTGCCATTATCTAAACAAAACTTGGGACAGTGACTAGAAATGGTTGTGCAGTGACTTATTACTAGAATGAGTGAATGTGAGGGTTATCTGGGTGGCTCAACAGTTAAGTGTCCGACTCTTGATTTTCCTTCAGGTCATGATCTCTGAGTCCTGGGATTGAGGCCCACGTCAGGCTCCATGCTCAGTGAGGAGTCTGCTTGAGGATTCTCCCTCTCCTTCTCTATCTGCCCCTGTGCCCCACATCACACTCAATCTTGCTCTCTCCCTCTCTCTCTCTCTCAAATAAATAAACTTAAAAAAAAAAAAATGAGTGAATGTGATATTGTGATGTAAATCCAGCCCAAGTCTGCCCCAAGAGGAAATACTCTGGTGTAATAAATCTGAGAAACTTAGGAAGAAACTACTCTCTAATTTCCTAGTTACTTAAATCAACAGAAAATTGCTGTGTTGGTAGAGAGCATTATTCCCAAACTCACTAATGAATACCAGTGATGTTTGAGGCTTAATTCATAAATGCATTAAACCATGTGCATTGTTCAGCCTTATTTATAATATAAACATTTTATTTTTTAGCTTGACAGCTGATCTCCATACAGCAGACTCTAGCAGGTCCTTTTGCCATACCACATTCTCTCTACAACATGACATACTGATGTATTTCCTTTCAAACAAGATGCTATCTAATAGACTATTGAAAATATAATGTGAAACATCCACAACCTGTTGGGTGATATGTCAACATGTAGCCCTAAGAGAGTCCTCATCACATAAAACATAATAACCACACGACTACTTCTAAAGGAGGACAATGCTGGAAAAGGCCTATCAGAGATTGTTGCGTAGACCAAATAATCCACTTGGCACCTGAAAAGATGAGTGCTGGTTATACATCTGAAAAAGAAAATTTTGAGGAAAAATAGAAATAGGATGGCAAAAGTACTTGGCAAACAGTAGTAACCATCTCTAAATGATTTTACTACAGATTGTGTGATCTCTGGTAGAGACTAGATCTTTCTGGGAAAACATACAAGAAAGTAGATGAAATGTGACTAACCTCAAGTAAACCACATCTAGAAGATAACAATTCAGAGAATTGAGTCTCAAGGTTTATTTGTAGCACCTAGCTGATCAACTTTTGCGAAATCCCTTTACAGTGTATTAGTATCAAAATTGTGACTAAAATGGGAGTGTTTTACATGCATACTAATTGATTATTTTCTCAGTATTTTATTTCACTACTTTCCCCGGAATTTTCTATAAACCTAACTGCTTGGTTTATAGTTTTAGTCATTCTTTTTACAGTTTCTAAAAATTTAGTTTGTAGATTCCATTTGGTAAGAAAATTAGTGGATATCTTTTCCATTTAACATTTTAATATTACTTCTGATACTAATACAGTTTTGGTTATTAGATTTGGGCTACTCTTTCTTTAATTCTTTTTTTTTTTTTTTTCTAAGTAGGCTCCACATCCAGGGAAGAGCCCTACACAGGGTCTGAACTCAGGACCCTAAGATAAAGACCTGAACTGAGATCAAGAGTCAGATGCTTAACTGACTGAGACACCCAGGTGCCCAAATTTGGGCTACTCTTAGTCATGAAATAACCTTATGTTTGTACTGGTGTAAGATTCAATGAATGACATAAGCTGCATGAATATAATAGTTATTCTGCAAACATTTTGCATCCCTTTTGTGACCCAATTTACAAACATTTAAAAATGTGTTGCAAATTTGCTTTGCCTTTTTTTTTTGTTTGTTTTAAAGATTTTATTTACTCATTTGACAAACAGAGATCATAAGTAGACAGAGAGGCAGGCAGAGAGGAGGAAGCAGGCTCCCCACTGAGCAGAGAGCCTGATGCGGGGCTCGATCCCAGGACCCTGGCATCGTGACCTGAGCAGAAGGCAGAGGCGTTAACTCATTGAGCCACCCAGGTGCCGTGCTTTGCTTTTCAATAAAAAGCCATTTCAGAGGGGGAAAGAAAAGACTTACATAGGGATGATTTTATCTGAGGGGAGTTGAGCACAATGATTAAAGTATGTGTTTGGAAACAGACTACTTGGGTTCAGACCCTCGCTAAACCACTTAATAGCAACAGGTCATTAGAAGTTATTTAACATCTCTGTACCTCAGTTTCCTTCTTTGTAAAAAGGCACTGATAAAAATAAGTTATTGGGGTGCCTGGGTGACTCAGTCGGTTAAGCGTCTGCCTTTGGCTCAGGTCATGATCCCGGGCTTCTGGGATTTAGCCCCACATCTGTCCTTTTCCTTGTGCTCCCTGCTCGGCGGGGAGTCTGCTTCTCCCTCTCTTTCCACCCCTCCCCCCAGTTCATGTTCTCTCACAAGTGAGCTCTCTCTCAAATAAATAATAAAATCTTTAAAATAAATAATAATGCTATTCCCTATATGTTAAGATTTATGCACAGATAAATGAGTTATTACATGTCTATCAGCACTTGGTATACAGTTAGTATTAAATAAGTGTTACCTATTATTGTAACACCGAGTTATTATAAAGTATGTAAGCCACTGTATGAATAGTGTGTTTATAGATAAAAAATCTGTTCTCTACAGATTAAGATTTATCCCTCTTGAAAATCTTTTCACCTGTTTTTGCTGAGCTAAGGACACACCAGTGGTAGCCATATTTAAAGAGAGAAGGAGAGATAAGCATGAACTAATCACCAGTTTGTTCCTTCTTTCTCCACACTTTCTTCTCTAACCCATTGATCTTCAGGGTCACCCAAGCCGATGAAACACAAATTTATATCACAAACATCATCCACTTCTCTGAGCTTTCTGCCCATATCTCCACAGCCTCCTGGACATTTTCACCAGATGACAAAAGTCACTTCTAATTCATATTTGTTCCCCTCCCATGACTCCCATTCTCTGACAATGGCACCAGAAGACTGCCACTTTTCAATGCTCAAAACTCCAAAGTGGCTTGAGGAATCACATTCTCTTCTAGCCCTACACCCAAACCATCAAGACCTGTGAAGCCTTCTCTTCTTTCCATTCCAACTTCTCTCCCTGTATCTTCATTCCTGATCTAATGAAAAGGCTTTTAAGTGACCTTCTCACCTTCAATTCTCTCCATCAAAGTTTGCAATATGTATATTTGTTTGATTCAATTAAATTAAATGTTAATTTGGTCTAACTGAAGAAAAGTTAGTGTGAAAATTGGCTACCATTTGAGCCCACTGGTCTAGCAAGGGGAAATGTTTTTCTTAGGGAGAACACTATTTCTCTAAATGTAGGTAAATTCACCCATGGGTCTGTGTAGCTATAAAACTTTAGACCCATCAGACATAATGCAGTACTCAAATTAAATATATTTAAATAGAAAGACTTTCCAGAGATTTTGGCTGGGATCCTAAAAAGAAGGATGGGTTGAACCAGCTCAAGAAAGTGGAATCTCAAGATGATTTTTTTAAAAAGCCAGGTCTAGGGTCAGAAGCCATGTTTATGTTTGGTAGTTGTATTTCTAAGAAAAGTGAGGCCTAGCATTCTTTGTTTTCCCCAAAACTTTGGTATATAAGTTTTTCCAAACATCCACCCCATTTTAACTGCATTAGGGAAAATAAAGCAAAGAATAGCAAACTAGCAAATAAAATAATACAGATAATGAAGTTAGAAGTTTAACGACATCACAGAAGTCAGGTAAGGGCTGCGCTGATCAACAGTAAATAATTTACAAATTGCTTTCACCCCAAACATTTTAAGAGAAGATGGCCTCTAAGGGAGGCAAGGAGTCAGCGTTCAAGCCTTCAAGATTTAAATCTTCAACGAATATTTGACAGTAGCTAAATAATGGCCATAAACTTGCTTGGATAACACCAGTAACTGCATGAACAGAAACTCTAGTAGTTAGATTTACCATAGGAAAGTTTTCTTAATCAGTAGTGTGCATTCAATATTATTTCTCAAGCAAACATGTGAAATGCAAAAAGATGACTGTAATTTTTTGCCATCATGGGTTCACACAGTAAATAGTCTTGACTTATAAGGGGAAATGACTCCAATCATGAGTTTGAGAGTAGATTTTTTTAACTTAATGATTTGTATTTATTTTTATGAGTACTTCTCTCTCGTCCATGTTAATAAAATCTATTGTTTCTGAATACAAGGTTGCTAAGAACTCTTTGGCATGTAGAAATGGAATATCAAAGAAATGACAAGCAGATAATAGCATATAAAAAAATGCTTTGATATCATTTTAAAATTCAGGCACTGACTTCTCATTAACTTTGAGAATCCAAATATTTGACATGAAAATCACGGTCAATGATATACTTAGTAATGCAGTATTCCTTCCTTCCTACCCATAAAACCAATATGAAAGTACCTTCAAGAACAAAGAAAAGGAGAGCAAGGGAAGGTTTTACTTGCATCTGAGACTAAATTTCTGCTATATATTTGGCCTGGTTTATTATTTGCTTCTGCAAATATTTTAGGACAATAGCAAAATGAATTGCTTAAATCTACAATTCTGAGAAATGCAATTGCAGTTAATCAGCAGAATAATGTATAAAAATGTTGTTTTATCCAACACAGCAGGCAAAAGAATGTTTAATGAGTCACCTGCAACATATTTGGACAAATCTAGAAGTTGGATTTTTCCATCTATATTTTATAAATCCTTATAATGCTTTTTAATTTTTTTTAATCCTTATAATGCTTTAACATGATAAAGAAATGATCATGGCTCAGTGAGTAAGTGATTAAGATGTGAAATCAAACTATACTGGGTTCTAATCTGGATGGAGTTTAATAGGTTATTTCACTCTCCAAAGCTTGTGAATTATAGTTCTGATTCAGAAGACTGCTATGCAGGGCCCATAAAATCATATATACAAAGGACTAAATGCAGTGCATTATATGGGGTAGTAAGTGCTCAGTAAATCCTAGATGTTATTACTCCTTAAACATCTTCAGAAACTTTCTTAAATGCTGCTGTCTTTGTTGACTAGATGCATAAATACAAGTCTTGTCAGGTTGCAGTATTCCCTCAGAAATGAACGCGCTTCATTTCATTAAGGCGTGGACCTAGCACTGTACACATAAAGGTGACAAAGCCCCCACATGACAGAGACTTTCTCAGAAGCCCGTGCTACGCCCTGGTCCAGCGGAAACTGCCATCTCCTATTTGGACATCTCTAAAGGAAGCATGAAAGGCTTTAAAACTGTCCAAAGGCAGCATGGAGGGAAAACTGCAGAAAACAGAGTAATTCTCGGAGGCTTATGAACTGATGAGGCAGCAGATATTGTCTGGAGACGCTGATTACAAAATACCCTCCTGTCACTCGAGCTTTTGCAGGACGAAGCTACGCGAGGACGGCGGGACGTGTGACAAGCACAGTGCGTCTCTGTGGCTCAGCTAAGCAAAAGCATGTGAACACCTGCTCCCTTGCTGACAGGACAGAACGAACACATGCCTGCAATCTTAAAGATTGGTGTAGCCAAAGGATCCCAGGAGAGTCATACGGTTTCCTAAGTTTTACAAAGCCTCTAAGGTAGAAGCGCTGTTTTCATATCAGCAATAAAGTATTTTGGCAAACTACTTAATATACTGCACAGGCATCTGCTTTCGCTGGAGCCACTGACTCATTTTAAAGCACTCAAGTGAATAATCTCGCTGCATCAGCTACAGCCCCGCGGCCCCTGCGGTGATATATTTGGGAGTTTTCAGTTTTATAGTTGCTGCTACACATATTTAATCATCAGCCCCTGCAATGGGCCACTTGGGAACGGATGGCTGGGAAAAAACAAGGAAGTTGTTTTAAAGGGGTTTAACACACAAGACTCAGCTGGTTCCAGTTCTACCCAATGCCCAGATCTCCGTCTGGCTACCCTACCCATGAAGATCTTGACCTTGAGTTGGAGACAGAGATGGGAAGGCACAAAGCTTGGCAAAAAGATAGGTTAGGGTTCTTTGACCATCCACTCTGCTTCAGAGTCAGAAAGGATGTGTAAATGCTGACAAAGTTTATACACAGACAAAATCCCATTTCAGTCATTAAAGTTATGTGAGCATACAGACAGAAGGGACTTCAGCAAGTTCATCCTTCAGTATCCAGTCATTGTGACTCAATACCCTCAAAAGCACTCTTGGCTCCGATTTGTTGCTCTTGTGTTTTGTTTTGTTTTGCTTTGTTATTGAGAGAAGACAGAGAGACATAGGGGAGAAAAAAGAGAAGTGTTAAGAAATAAACTAGGGGCATCTGGGTGGCTCAGTGGGTTGAGCAATTGCCTTCAGCTCACGTCATGATCTCAGGGTCCTGGGATCGAACCCCACATTGGGCTCCCTGCTCAGCAGGGAGCCTGCTTCCCCCTCTCCCTTTGCCCCTCCCCCCTCCACTAATGCTGTCTCTCTTTCTCTCCTTCAAATAAATAATAAATAAAATCTTAAAAAAAAAAAAAAGAAACTAGAAACTTCTTTAGTGGTTAACGATACCTGAAAATCCACAATAAATTAGATGCATTAATGGTGCTCAGAGTTCTCAGTCTGCACACACACCCAAAATCCAGGAACACATAGTCTCCCTTCCACATGCCTATCATTACTGCTCCCCTTACAAACTATCTATCAGATAAGGGGTTAACATCCAAAATATATAAGAAACTCGTACAACTCAATAGCAAAAAAAAAAGTCACACAAATAAAATAGTTAGAGAATATCATTCCAAAGATAGACATTCCAAAGAAGACAGAGAAATAGCCAACAGGTACATGAAAAGATACTCAACATCACTGATCATCAGGGAAATGCAAACCAAAAGAACAATGAGATGCCATTTCACACCTCTCAGAGGGGCTATTATCAAAAAGATAAGAGATAATGTGTTTGGAAGGATGTGAAGAAAAGGGAAACCTTACTCACTGTTGGTGGGAATGGAAGCTAGTGCAGCCGTTATGAAAAACAGTACGGTGGTTCTTCAAACAATTAAAAATAGAACTACCATATGATCTAGCAATCCCATTTCTGGGTACTGAACTGAGATCACAACCTCAAAGAGATATCTGCACTCTCATATTTATTGAAACATTATTTACAACAGCCAAGCCATAAACAACCCAAGGGTCCACCAACAGATGAATGGAGAAAGAAAATGTGGTATATACATACAAAGGTATAATTCAGCCAAAAATGGAAAGAAATCCTATCACTTATGACAGCATGCTGGAACTTTGAGGGTACTATGCTAAGTGAAATAAGTCACAGAAAGACAAATACTCTATGATTCACTTAAACGTGGACTCTATAAAAGCCAAACATAGAAACAGAGTAATTTTTCGGTTGCCAGGGTCTGCATGGTAGGGGAAACAGGGAAATATTGGTCAAAGGGCACTAACTTCCAGCTATAAAATGACTAAATCCTCAGTATCTATAAGCAGCATGGTGAACATAGCTAATAATACTGTATTATATACTTCCAAGTTGCAAAGACAAGTAGATCTTAAATGTTTTTACTGCATGATAAAAATTATAATTTTGCAATGTGATGGATATGTTAGCTAACTTTATTGTGAAAATCACTTCACAATGTACATACATCAAATCATCCTATTACATCCATTAAACTTACACATATATCAGTTATATCTCAATAAAGCTGGGAGAAAATTCTTTTCTTCACATATACTAGGAACATTCCCTGAATCCCACCTGATACACCCTGAGCGCCCCAAGTGAGTCTTTGTTAAATAAATGAATCCATCATTCACAGGAGGACTTGAATGCCTGATGGCTTAAGATACCCTGTGGTCCCCATGCAGCCCCCACACCAATATATCTGACTTCAATAGAATGCAAAGCTTCAAACGGCAGAGTTATGTTTCCAGCCATACAGTTCCTCGAACGTGCTCTCATCTAGGTGTCATTTAACCATCTACGAAGTGATTTTCTCTGATCCTCTTTGGAACCCCATTTAGTTTACAAAAGCCTGAAATTTCAAACTACAGTGAATTTATGACAGATCAATTAAGAAAATGTGTCATTCTTATAGCTTGCAATTCAATTTTATAGTAGAAATCCTGCTCATTCTCCCATCCTTCCTCTTGCCACTCAAAATAACTGAAGTTAAAATTCAAACCAATTCAATCCCTATAGTTAAGCAAGTGCTAAATCCATCACATGGCAGATGATTTTCTACTCTGTATTAAAATTACAAAATTGATTATTATACTATTCAAATAACAGACAATAAAGGAAACCTGCTTTAGCCAAGATGGCTAAATCAGCCTGCAAGCCAGGTTTAAAAAGCAAATTTATAAAATGCTTTAAGATCCTGTTTTTAATGGGAAATTTTTCTCAGCTCTCTCAAATGTAAAAATATGCAATGCTTTACCAGGAACTCCTGTAATAATCATGAGATTATAATTTCCACCATACATAAGTTTTATTAGGCTGCATAAATAAGTTTGTCTTTTATAGGCTTACATGGGCTTTCATTCTCAAAATTATTTTGGAAAATAAAGGCTGTATTGAATAATTTGAGTTTAGCCATGAGATGAATATGACAATTATTCTACTTGAACAGCATTTGGAATTAGTATTTAAATCAAATAGTCTATTTCCTCGTTACCCAATATAACCCTGTTCTCTGATAAGCATGAGAAAAGTTTGGAAGATAAGGAATTCTTAAGAATAAGAAATGAAAAGAAAGAGGAGGTTGGAATAGTAAAAGAAATAGAAAATGAAGGGGATTTAAGAAATTAAGAAGATAATTAGAAAGCTATATTTTACTGATATATAAATATATGTTAAAATATATCAACTTTAGTTTTTATACATAACATTTAAACCCGTCTTTTAAAAGTGTCTTTTAGGGTGACTGGCCATCCGAGTTTCCTGAGACTGTTTGGTTTCAGTGCTTGACAGTCCTGGCAAATCCCTTAGTCCTTGGCCAACTGGGACACTGGTCATCTTATTTTTAATTCATCTATTATTAATGATATAGGAAAGATATTAGGGTTCGAAGCCAGGCAGCCAAGAAAGTATTCTTGAGATGTCTTTGGTGCAAAAAGGCAGTTTTATTAAAGCATGGGGATAAAACCCATGGGTAGAAAGGGCTACACTGTGGTCACGAGGAATGGCTCATTATATCCTTTCAAGTTGGGAGGGAGTTAGGGATAGTGTTAGTCTCTAAGGAATTTTGGAAGCAAGGTTTCCAGACTTGAGGGGGCTAGCTGTTGTTGGGAAAGGTCATTTATTACTGTCTAATAAAACCTGAGTCACGAGACCCTTCAGATGTATATTGGTGGGCCATATGCTTGGAGAATGATTGCCAACATGTATCTTGGGGGTAGAGATAAAGGTTATTTCCAAAGGAATTTTTATATATGCTAAAATAGACTTACAGGGTCCTGGGGGTCAGGCTAAGACTGCCTCTTCCTATTAGCAAATAACATCAAGGTAACTGAGTTCCTAGAGTAATGTCACTCTGCCTGTTTTGAGGACTTCTCAATAGGCTGTAGGGAGTAAGGAAATTTAATAACTTTTCTTCTGCCTTTGTTTCCTACATCAGTTAAAGACCTATATTTTACCATTTTTCCTTCAATGACATAGTCAGAAAATATAACATGCATACCTGAAATTTCTGGTTGCTCTGGATGTTCATGACATTTCTCTCCCACTGATTGCAGAGCCCAGCTGTGTTTTGCCATAAATGCTGAATGGGACCACCACGTGTAGTTTGAAGGCCAGCCACTAACTTGTTACTCACTTGGCTGGAGAAGTAATAAAATGTAATCTGTGAAAAATAAGTAATGTCCGAATGATTATAAAACAGAATTTCCCAAATGTGAAAAGTATTTGAAATGCTGTGTGTTTTCAAATACCTGACAAGCATGTTGGTTATTTGTCGGAAGAAAGATTCTGCTTCTTAAGTCTGAGGAAGTAGAATTCCCTTTGGAGACCAGTGAGAGGAAGTGGGCTGTGGGCAACAGCAGTCAGCGTGTTACTGACAAAAATCCTTGGTAAATTTATTTAGTATACCAGGCAGTAAGAATTTAGGTCCATATCCACATTAGGTCAATATATTTCTGTTTCAAGAATAAAACATTTAACCACACCATTTATTTTTGCAAATGGTCTGACTGATCATTTTACATCACTACATTCCCCAGAGAAATATCTTATTGTGATTATACTCCCTAT
Organism: Enhydra lutris kenyoni; assembly: GCF_002288905.1. Classification (NCBI taxonomy): domain Eukaryota; kingdom Metazoa; phylum Chordata; class Mammalia; order Carnivora; family Mustelidae; genus Enhydra; species Enhydra lutris. Next base: position 6,021,987 of record NW_019154126.1, read on the forward strand.
AACACTACTATGAGCTGCAGTCATGGCCTAATTTACCTCCTACAACACAGAAAGCTATAGCCCTGCAAAGACAGTATCCAGGGAAAATACTGTACTGGCATCACCCACCAAAATAAATGAAAACTTCAAAGAAGATCATTGTTTGCTCTAGAAAGAATTGGATCAAAGAGTCCCAGCTTTCCCTGTGATCGTAGAAAATGATGCAGAGCCCTGATGCTGTCCCCCATTTTGCAGGGAAGACCCTGCCAAAGAACCATTATTATTAAAGGGCTAGAACATAAGTGTGGGACATTTTCTGGGCTTTCATAATTTCCTACAATGCTTGACACGGTTATAGTGTATAATTGGGGAACTAACTGTGTCCTACTCTATTTGGTGTCTTGCTATTTGTCAAAAGGAATGAAAACATAATGTGGATGATTATGATAACCTATCGACCAAGTTATTCCATGGTCATTTAAAGCTGGGTTGGAAATCAAATTTAATTGTCACATCATTGAGAGAATCAATAGTAAAATTATGCAACCTAAGATACCTCTTCTTCCCTACACCTCTTTCAAAACTGTACCCTAATTAGCAGAAAATAATGGCATTATTGATTGCTGTAAATATGGTCAGAGCCATAACTGAAACCCCTGCAATAAAGAAGACCGTCCTGAGAACATACTCCCTGGAATAACTATATAAACATGACTTAGATGAAGAGCTGGTATCACGTAATACAGTGGACAGTCATTAGTTTGCTCTTGCTTCATATTCAGAAGGTAATGCAAATGCTAAGCAAATGAATAATCAAATAAGCATAATGAGTTATTATATTTACTATATAACATGATATCATTTAAATAAGTGTTATTGCAATCATATTACTAGCAATACAAATGAATAGTATTCAACTGGGTGGCTCAGTCAGTTAACTCTTGAGCTCAACTCAAGTCATGATCTCAGGGTAGTGAGATCAAGCCACACATGAGACCCAAGCTCAGTGTGGCATCTGCTTGAGGTTCTCTCTCTCCCTCTCCTTCTGCCCCTTCTCCTGCTCACACTCTAAATAAATAAATAAATAAATAAATAAATAAAATCTTTTTTAAAAATGTAAAGTTTTATTTTTTAAAAAAGGCTTTATTTAACAGAGAGAGAGAGAGAGAGAGAGAGAGTGAGCACAAGCAGGGGAGTGGCAGGCAGAAGGAGAGGGAGAAGCAGGCTCCCTGCAGCGCAGGGAGCCCAATGCAGGACTTTATCCCAGGACCCCACATGACCTGAGCTGAAGGCAGATGCTTAACTGATTGAGCTACCCACGTGCCCAAAGGTAACGTTTTAAATTCAGAAACAGCTTGAGATCTTTTGACACTTGTCTAGGAATAAACTTTCTTCTTATGGGAGAAAACAAAGCAGTGCTCAAAATGCACCCAACACCAACATCTGATTTCTACCTTTAATTCCAACAATGTAGTGGCAATACGAAGTATTTCTTTAAATGCACACTCAATTTTACCTTGTTCCCTACAGTGTGAATATAGAATTTCTTTAACTGATGAAGCTGTTCCTTAGAGAAAAATACTATCATATGGAAAACTCTCTCTTGTTCTCCAAAATACTTTAGTCATCCTGTCTATAAGTGTACAAGAAAGAAGCGCATCCTTGGCAGTGTAAGTTTTTCCAGCATGTACATTCCCTCATCCTACACCCCAACCTACTGCTGCTTCTAACCAATGAGAAGAGACTTACGAAGCTGATAACCAAAAATGTACCAAATGTTTTCGGCACATACTCCTCTTACTCCTGAAGTAGCCTACCAACAATCATATTATACACATCTACGCAAACATCACTATCACCATTATAAGTTTCCTATTAACCTCTACTGTATTCATCTCGGTTTGCTTATTTGGCTCATAAATTCCCATTTTATGCCTGTATCCATAAATGTAAGTGCACAGCATATCTTTAAAACATATTTCAAATAATCTCATGGTAAAGCGTTAACTATCAAAATGACAAAATAAGAATAAGCAGTGTGATTCTATTGATAATGTTAAATGTTTACATTAAAGGGCTTTCAGGGCGCCTGGGTGGCTCAGTGGGTTAAGCCGCTGCCTTTGGCTCAGGTCATGATCTTGGGGTCCTGGGATCGAGTCCCGCATCGGGCTCTCTGCTCAGCAGGGAGCCTGCTTCCCTTCCTCTCTCTCTGCCTGCCTCTCTGCCTACTTGTGATCTCTCTCTGTCAAATAAATAAATAAATAAATAAATAAATAAAAAAAAGGGCTTTCAAAGAAAAATTTTTTTTCTCAGTTGCTGGGTAAGTGTTGAAATAAAATCCCAACATAAACCAAGACTGATGACCAAAAAAAAAAAAAAAAAAAAAAAAAAAGGAAGCATATAAAATATGAAAGCAAGAAAAACCATGAATCAAGTCAGAAGGGCTAAATCCAACAACTTTGGCAGTGAATTCCAGCAGCCTTGATCCTCAGGAAAGATAAGGTAGAATTTTCAGTCTCACGTTCTTCAACTATTGACAGGCAGCCTTGCATTTCCTCCATTTCCCAAGTTCTAAGTGATTAATAGGAATGAGTGTGAGCAGAAGGGACATAAATCCTATTGCATGTTATAGAGCAACCAACTGGCTCAAAGGAACTTAAAAAGTTTGAGTGTTTTGACAGTGAGATAATATCAGTGCTCGAGAACATTTCCCCAAAAATCAAGCTGCAGAAATGGATCATCATGACAAAGCCCAAGGACTGAAGCAAAGGTTAAAATGTCAAAACTTTTGGAAAGGCAAAAGTGTGTTCACCTACGACAGAAATATGACTAAGTTCAGATAACAGAGAGGAAATAATAGTCTTCAGTATAAATTTTTTCCAGTTGGTACTTTCTATTTATTAAATTCTGTTTCCATTAAATCATAAGTTTTGTCTCATACCCACTCATTAAACTAACAAGCTCAACACAACCACATAATATTTGCTAAAACTATATGTCTTAAAGGACACCCTCAAATAGTAATCTCTTAAAATTGCTGGTAATTTATCAATGAATGCGGCCATTTCAATTTAAGCCTGCCTCATTGATGAAGAGCTACAGGAATCACTTTAATGTATCATAAAATTTGACCATAAGCATAAGGGTGATATCAACAAAAATGCCAATGAAAATTTACTCCTCCATTCAGGCAATGAAGAAAAAACAAAAACAAAAACAAAAACCAGCAAGTGAGTTTTATGGGTTTTGGTTGTGTTTTTTTTGTTTTGTTTTGTTTTGTTTTTAAGTCTTCTCCACACCCAAAGTGGAGCCCAACACGGGGCTTTAATGCATGACCCTGAAATGAAGACCTGAGCCCAAATCAAGAGTCAGATGTTCAACTGACTGAGTCCCCAGGCTCCCCTTATGGTTTTTTAACTTGTCCTATTCCCACTGCCCACTTCCAGATCCATAACAACTTTGAAAAATAGCAGTCCAGCATGGCAGCCAGAGCAATGAGAAGAAAACAGAGCGGGGCGCCTGGGTGGCTCAGTGGGTTGAGCCGCTGCCTTCGGCTCAGGTCATGATCCCAGGGTCCTGGGATCGAGCCCTGCATCGGGCTTTCTGCTCAGCAGGGAGCCTGCTTCCCCCTCTTTCTCTGCCTGCTTCTCTGCCTACTTGTGATTTCTCTCTGTCAAATAAATAAATAAAATCTTTAAAAAAAAAAAAAAAAGAAGAAGAAAACAGAGCTCTTTCAAAACCTCATTACCAAATAACCGTCATTATTTGACATGTCTGGTGTTTCCCCAAAAAAGCCCACTTACAAGGCTGTCTGAAATTCACCACTTTAATACCTTGTTCAGTGGAAAAATCCTTCTTCCCTGCAAGCACTTGAGCCCACAGGCTACCTGTAACATGTAATTTATTTATCCTTCTGCTCACCTTCATTCCTATTAATCACTTACAACTTAGGAAATGGAGGAAATGAGAGGTAAGTATTTTAATTTTATAGTTGCCTGAGGTAGCATATAACAGTTGGGCTCAAAAGTCTAACCAAAAAGCTAAAAGCAAACTCTGGGGAATGGGATGTCCCATAGAACTTGGCTTTGAAATACTCCTATTTTTCCTACAAATCTGGATGGACATATACTTGCACAGGGCTACGCACATGTTCTGGAAAGACCTAAAAGGCCCTCAGCGCTCATCTCTGGCTGACGTTGAGGCTCTATGAAAGCAGAAAGTTAAGACTCAGACGGAGTTGTCAACTGCCTGGTTTTGTTGATAGTGATCCTCTACAGGAACAGCAAGTCCCTCAACAAACACTGGGAGATTTAGTGATTGCAGGCATTTAAGGAATTCTCTTTTTGATCATTAACTGACCATGAAGTTGACCTTACACAGAATCCAATGGCTATACATGACAAGAATAAAGACTCCAGAATTGGTCTAGAAAAGTCACTGAACTAAAAAACAACAAATTAAACAAACAACAAGAACGATAACAACAAAATGTGGCAGGTAAGACATCAGACTTTCAGATTTGCTTTATTATATTGTTTTAAATATCCATGTTCCCAAGGTAATTGTGAGAAACATAAAGAAACAAGAAAATATGACCCATACAAAAGAAAAAAAAGCAATCAATAGAATGTGTCTCTTAATTTGTTGTTATAATTGATGAAAGTAAAATTATAATTCACTGTTAATGAAAGAGAATGAGAAATAATGAAAAAGAGAAAGAATGAGAAAGTAAATTAACAGGATACAGTACAAAATACCTATGTAACAGAAAACAGTAACGGAGGAAAAGAGTAACAAGAAAGGCATGAGACATACAGAAAACAAACAGCAAGTGGCCGGTCTAAATCCCACCTTAGTAGAAGTTATGCTATTTGTAAATTGGTTAAAGTCTCCAATCAAAACTGAGGTTAACATGTTATATAAAAATATGATCAAATAATACAACTACCCCAAAAGGAAGAATATAAAATCATATAAAAACCATAACATACAAATAATAACAAAAGGAGAGCTGGAAACCCAGGGGGAAAAAGATTTAACACACACAAAAAAATATTATTAGAGACAAACAAGCACAATTTATCATGATAAAAGAATCAAGCTATCAAGAAAATAAAATAATTATAAACATATGCACCTCAAAACAGAGCCTTAAAGTATATGAAGCAAAAGCTAATAAAAGCAAAGGGAAAATAAACAATTCAACAAAAATAGTTGAACAGATGCCCCACTTTCAAGATGGATAGACCACCTAAAAAATCAGTAGGGAAACAAAAGACTTAAGCCACAATACATCTATTAGACCTAACAGACACCTACAGGACACTCCATCCAACAACAGCAAAATACACATGTTTCTACAGTACACACAGAATATTCTCCAGTGAAGACCATATTTCAGGACATAAAACAAGTCTCAATATATTTAACAAAATATGAATTAAACAAGTATCACTAAGGAGTGATTTGAGTCAACAGTAGAAAGAGATGTGGGAATTCCCAAATATGCGAAAATCAAATAACATACGCCTAAATAATCGATGGGTTGGGTGCTTGGGTGGCTCAGTCAGTTAAGCATCAGTCTTCAGGTCAGGTCATATCAAGCCCTACATCGGGCTCCCTGCTCAGCAGGGAGTCTGCTTCTCCCTCTCCCTTTGCCCCTACCCTCCCTGCTCATGCTCTCTCTTTCACTCTCAGATAAATAAATAAATAAATAATAAAATCTTTATAAATAACCAATGGGTCAAAGGGAAAATCAGAAGAGAAATTAGTAAATACTTGAGATGAATGAAAATGAAAATACACTGTATCAAAATGTATGGGACACAGTTAAATGAGTGCTTAGAAATAAATTGATAGCTGCAAATTTCTAAATTGAAAAAAAGCAAGCTTTTAAATCACAGACTAACCTTCCACCTTACAAAGCTTAAAAGAAAAGCAGACTAAACCCAAAATGAGCCAAAGTTTAATTTGATACTAGAGCAGAGATAAATGAAATAAAAAAATAACAGAAACAAAATAAAGAAACCAGAAGTTGGTTCTTGGAAAGATCAACAAAATTAACAAATCTTTAACTAAACTGACTAATAGGGGAAAAAAAAGACTCAATTTGCTAAATGAAGAGTTAGACAGGGTTGGAACCACCAACCTTATAGAAACAAAAAAACTATAGGGTGATATTATCAACAATTTCAAGCTAACAAATTGGATAATATAGATGATATGACAAGTTCCTAGAGAGATACAAACATTGACTCAGGATCAAAACTCACTTAAGAAGAAATACAAAATCTGAATAAATTATAACAAGTAAAGAGAATGAATCTATCATCAAAAAGCTTTCCACAAAGAAATTCTCAGTCACAGAAGGATTAACCAGTGAATTCTATAAACATTCCAACAGGAATTAAAATCAGTACTTCACAAACTCTTGAACAAAGTTCAAAAGGAGAGAATACTTCTCAATTCATTCTGTGAGGCCACTGTCACCTTGATACCAAAACCAGAAAAACCAAATGATAAAAAAAAGTATAGATCAGTATCTCAGACTAATATAAATGTGAAAACCCTAAACAAAATACAAGAAAGTCTCATCAAGCAAGATATAAAAAGGATTATTCACCACGACCAAGTAGGATTTATCTCAGGAATGCAAAGTTAGTTCAATGTATGAAAACCAATCATTACAAAATGCCATATTGATCAAGTAAAGTCCAAAATCTCATGATCATCTCAATCAACACAGAAAACACATGTGACAAATTCTCATGACATAAATATTCAACAGATGAGCCACAGGAGGGAGCATGCGTACCTGACAAATGACATCTACAAAAAACCCTCACCTAACATCATGCCTGACGGTAAAAGACTGAAAATGCCCCTCATAGGAATAAGACAAGGATATCTGATATTACTACTTCTATTCAAAATTGCACTGGAGTTTCTGGCCAGACAGTTAGATAAGGAAAAGAAATAAAAAAGCATCCAGAATGGAAACAGAAAGTAAAACTATCTCTACTTGCAAATGACATGATCTTATATAGAGAGGGTCCTAAGGAACCATGTGATTACACTGGGCTCACTTCAACAGCCCAGGTTCAATTTATTTTAAGGTCAACTGATTCGTAACCATAGTACATCTATAAAGTCCTCTTACAATAGCACCTAGATTTGTTTTGATTGAATAACCAGGGGATGGGAATCTTAGGGTACGTGGGCAGCGGATCTCTTTAGAATTCTGCCTACCACAATTAGATAGGCATTAGTCTGGTTCTCTCATTCCACTTACTACATGTTAAAAGTACTGACTAGTCTATGAAGCTTAAACTAGTTGAGTCCTTGTAAATCCTTCCTTGACTAATTCAGTTGTAGCATACACTGAATCAATGTATCTTCTCATCAGGTTGCCAGACTTTATTTGCAAAGAACTGAAATCCACTGGGTCCTTTCCAAGGGCTTTGATTGGTAAAATTCCCTGCCTGCTTATACTTGGCAGAATCTCAGTCTACTGGTTATTTGGCTGTGGTTGCAAAGATATATTCTTTTAAACTAAAATATGTTCCTTGAAATTTGTATCATTTTATTTTAATACACTATTATTTGACTTTATGTATTTCTGGGGGGGGTATAGGTTTTTTTAACTTGTGGCTGAATTAATTTGAAGAATATATACCCATATAAATTTCACAAAGAAATAAGCCATCTGCCAATAAAGAATAAAATTCATGCCAAAAGAAAAACAAATGACCTTTGAAAAATTTCTGTATTTCTACAGAGAAATTACAGAATGTATTATTATTTAGCTCAAACCCGTGGAATAATAAATTTCTGTATTTCTACAGAGAAATTACAGAATGTATTATTATTAAGCTCAAATCTGTGGAATAATAATATTTACTTTAAAATATTTGACAGCTTGACTACTTTTGTTATATGGAAAATTTTCATTGATGTTATATCAGTTAAGTCAAATAATCATCTAAGTTGTCAACTATGATTCCCTGACTGATGTACTACTCTGAATTTGAAATAAAAGAAATGGGAAAATAAACAGATATTGTATTATCTAATAAGAAATAGGCATCAGTTTTGTTCAGGAATTATGAAAACTTCATGTAGCTCATGAATTTAAAATGCACACAACATGCGGGCACACATAACGGATCTTGATATTATTAACTTGACAATCAAAGAATTTGTAGAAGAAATAAAGCTCTCTGCAAAATACTGCTTGAGACAGAATGAATCATTAAGTATCAAATATGCATTCCTTTGAAATTCTTTGTGTGACATTTAAGCCACTGTGATACATCTGTCAACATCTCTCATTTCTGCTGCCTGGTTGGACAGAGGTAGAAGTCTCCTTAGGACCCTCTCTATATAAGATCACGTCATTTGCAAGTAGAGACAGTTTTACTTTCTGTTTCCATTCTGGATGCTTTTCATTTCTTTTCCTTATCTAACTGTCTGGCCAGAAACTCCAGTGCAATTTTTTTTGTTGTTGTTTTGTTTTTGTTTCTTTTTTTTTTAAGATTTTATTTATTTATTTGACAGAGATCACAAGTAGGCAGAGAGGCAGGCAGAGAGAGAGAGAGAGAGAGAGAAAGAGGAGGAGGAAGCAGGCTCCCTGCTGAGCAGAGAGCCTGATGTGGGACTCGATCCCAGGACCCTGGAATCATGACCTGAGCCGAAGGCAGAGGCTTTAACCCACTGAGCCACCCAGGCGCCCCTCCAGTGCAATTTTGAATAGAAGTAGTAATAACAGATATCCTTGTCTTATTCCTATGAGGGGCATTTTCAATCTTTTACCATCAGGCATGATGTTAGGTGAGGGTTTTTTGTAAATGTCATTTGTCAGATACGCATGTTCCCTTCTGTGGCTCATACGTTGAACATTTTCACATGAGAATTTGTCACATGTGTTTTCTGCAGAAGGAGGAGGGAAAAGAGAGAAGGCAATGGTACTGTTGAATAAAATCAGTAACCTTTGGCTGACATAAATCTTGACATTCCCAAAGACACATTTGGCCTAATCTTCATTTCCAAAGACAACATCCTCAGAGCAGACTGGTATTTTACTGTCTGAGCACACCAAGTATCTATACAGTGTACTTATGTGGTTCTCTCAGTCTCAAATATCATGTCTCTCACTTCCCTGCCCATTGAAATACCACTCATCTTTCAAGTCCATTCTCAAGTCTTGTCTCAAAGTGATGACATCAGTTTCCATCTGGAGTGGGCTTCTTCTGGTGTCAGAATTTGCCTATATCCACAGAGCAGTATGCTCCGGCTAATGTCATAGCACTTTAAAAAATTTCCCCATATTATAATTCATTGTGTCATTATCAAGAATGCTTTTCAAAGAGATCCTATCATATCATATGCAGCATGTATTGTAACAGTCTTTACAATATTCATAGCACACATTGTGATGCCTTACACACATTGGGGTTAATAAAAGCTTTTGAACTGAAATTCACAATTGTCACCACCATATATAAACACATGCATGTAAATATATAAAAGAAAATTTTCACATTTAATTTTTTTTATTAGAGTATTGAAAATGGCACAAATGGGACAATACACTGAATTTCATTTCACAAATACAAACCTTGCCTACCTGTATTTTTATTGTAAGACCCAAGCTGACCTACTATGATAAAGTCTTCTCCTTCATTGAAAATTCAGATGGAGGGGCACCTGGGTGGCTCAGTAGATTAAAGCTTCTGCCTTCAGCTCAGGTCATGATCCCAGGGTCCTGGGATGGAGCCCTGTATCGGGCTCTCTGCTCAGCAGGGAGCCTGCTTCCTCCTCTCTCTCTGCCTGCCTCGCTGCCTATTTGTGATCTGTCTGTCAAATAAATAAATAAATAAAATCTTAAAAAAAAAAAGAAAATACAGATGGATGTTGAAGAAACAGCACGATAAAGCTGATTTTTACATGGAATCAGTGCATACATCAGGTATACTGACCTATGTTTGCTACAAAAGTGACCACTAACCACTAACATCAAGATAACTTATCTGTTAGTTCTTGGAAGACGAATTTGATCCTTTACTCATGTATCCCCAACAGTGCATATTGTCAGAAGCAAAAATGCTCAATTAATGTTTACTGAGCAAACCTGAGACCGCAAACCATGGCTCATAGACAAATCCCACCTGCCACCTGATTTTGTATGGCCTGAGAACTAAGGGTTTTTACATGTGTAAATGGCTGAAAAATTCAAAAGAATAATATTTGTTGACATGTGAAAATTATATGAATTATAAATTCTAGAGTCCATTAATAAAGTTTTATTGTAACACAGCCATGCTCAATCTTCATGTATTGTCTATGGCTACTTCTACAGCATAATGGCAGGGGTGAGTAGCAGGAACATAAACTATGTGATCTAAAAAGCTAAAATTATTTACTCTCTGGTCCTTGAAGGAAAAAATATGCAGATTCATAAAATAGAAAAGGTATAAGGTTTATTACTCCATCACTAGATGGTGAATTCCCTGGGTACAAGAACTTTGTTCTTCACTCTAATATCTGTAGATCCTATAATAATATATGAAGCAATGTAAATGCTCAAGAAGAAACTTTTGAAATAATAAAAATATAGAAGAATAAATGAACATTAATTTTTCACTGATATCAAAATAGATATTAAGACTATAAAGGCTGCAAAAACAAATTCTAGAAAGTGAGTATGAGATTCTTTTTTTCCCACCTTTTGTCTTTTGCTGTTTGTTTATTTTTTTAAGATTTTATTTATTTATTTGACAGAGAGAGACACAGTGAAAGAGGGAACACAAGCAGGGGGGAGTGGGAGAGGGAGAAGCAGACTTCCCACTGAGCAGGGAGCCCAATGCAGGGCTCGATCCCAGGATCCTGGGATCATGACCTGAGCCAAAGGCAGTTGCTTAATGACTGAGACACCCAGGTGCCCTCTTTTGCTGTTTCTTATTAGTAAAATAATACAACTCACTGTCTAAACCATGCACCTTGCCAAGTATCTAGAAATACATTACGGTTCCTAGTGCCCGTCACAAAGGGCAGCATGGAGCAGTTTAGGGCATGCTGTTATGAGTACGCCCAGTGATAAATATAATACTCATACAGAAAAACCTAAAAGTTAAGACCTCAGGAGGAGTTAAAGGTAAACCAAAGAGGCATCTTTTCATGCAAACAGAAACTTGGAGAAAGGGATCACAACACGTTAGATTCCTACAGGCTTTGGCCCGAGGTTAGGCTGCGGTTGTAGCTGGTGTGTGTGACTAAAATTCTGATAGAAAAGCTGCTGTCTCCTTGGCCAGAAGAATCAAAGAAAAGGAGCTAGGACAGAACCAAGTCCACCATAAGTAAAGGGAAGAATTCTAGAAACAAGAGAGCCAGAAGAAGAGGTGGCTTATGTTCCATAAATAAACCACCCAGATCTCAGGCTAAAATTAAAACATGCATGTGTAGGCAAGGGGCACGTCTAGTAAAGTTTAAAAGAACTGAATCGATAGCTGAACTTCTGCCCACAACAAACAAAACAGAGTTTTCCATTTGAGTCTAAACAAGTTAAGCCTCCACTTAAACAAAACAAATTATAAACATCTTAGAAAAAGCTCTGGCAGTTCTCATAAAACTGGACATTCATTGACACAGTATCTCAAGGCAAAAAAAACTTATTTATATAGGAATGTTTATAGCAGTTTTCTTCACGAAATTTCGTAACAGGAAAAAAACACAGGTGTCCATCAATAGAATGGATGGGTAAACTCAGCCAATTGCATGCTACTCAGCAATAAAAAGGAAAGAACTCATGATACATGCTACAACATGGAAGAGTCTGCAGCATTATGCTAAGTGAACAAAGTCTTGCACCAGGGGTATATACTGTATGTGTTCATGTACATGAAGTTTCAGAATAGGCAAGACAAACCCAAGGGGGAAGAAATTGAAATGGTGATTGCCTTGGGAGTGGAGGGTGGGAGCAAGGATGGGTTAGGAAGTTGTATGAGTGAACTCTCTGGAGTGAAGATAATGTTCTAGATTTTGTTAAGCGTTCAGGTTGCACAGGTAAATGCATTTGTCAGAACTTATCAAATAGTACACTTATGATTGGTGTTTTCATGTGACTCAGACATTACCTTAAAATTTAAAAAAATAATAATTGTAACGAATATTGAATTCTAAAGGGGCAAACACACTTTTTCTTAAAAGGCCAAATAGTTTAGGTTCTGTGGACCATACGGTCTGTCACAAACACTCAAATGCAAGGCTGTAGCACGAAAGCAGACACAGGCACTTTGTGAATGAGTAGGTGGGGCTGTGTTGCAATAAAACTTTATTTACAAAAACAGGAAAATGACCCACAGGCCCTGTGTCTAGATGATACCATGCTAACATATTTGGGGTAAAATGATTCCTGTCACTTCTTTGGAATGCATTGAAAATATGATGGATTGATAGATGGAGAAAGGGATCGGTAGATGGATAGATATTTGATAAAACAAATATAATAACTTCAGTTGAATACCTAAGTGGTGGGTATATGGCTATTCACTGTAAATATGCTTTGAAACTTTTCATATGCTTGAAAAATCCATAATAAGCTGGAGCAGAGTGGAACTATACAATTAAAAAATAAGTGGGCATATAGATCTAGCTTATGTTTACTTGACAATATAGAGTTAATATGACCATGAATTTAGAAACACAGTGCTCAGTCAGTTAAGTGTCTGCCTTCGGCTCAGGTAATGATCCCAACGTCCTGCGATCAAGCCCCCATGGGGCTCCCTGCTCAGTGGGGAGCCTGCTTCTCCCTCTGGCTTTGTTCCTCCCTCCTTCACCACTGGTTCATGCTCTCTCTCTCTCCTTGCAGTCTCTGTCTCTCAAATAAATAAGTAAAATCTTTTTAAAAAGAAAAAAAAAAAGAAAAGAAACACTGTAAATGAAACTTTCAAAGCTATTATGTGCTACCCAGCAATCCCATACAACCAAAGAAATGCCCCAGCAATGGGTCATTGCAGGTGTAGCCATAGAGAACAGCGAAAGGCCTTCAGTCCTAGGTTAAAACTATCACACTTTCTAGAATAAAATTAAAAGACTGGATGATGTTTAATAATTTGTGTTTGTCGTATGATAATACATGGATTTTAGATCTAATTTAATAACTGGTCAAAATAACAAGAGTTCTGGGGCACCTGGGTGGCTCAGTGGGTTAAGCCTCTGCCTTTGGCTGAGGTCATGATCTCAGGGTCCTGGGATAGAGCCCGGAATCAGGCTCTCTGCTCTGCGGGGAGCCTGCTTCTCCGTCTCTCTCTGCCTGCCTCTCTGCCTACTTGTGATCTCTCTCTCTGTCAAATAAATAAATAAATCTTAAAAAAAAAAAACAAGAGTTCTAATACCTCCCTTCAAACCTGATTTTAAATACCAAATAAGAAAAGATAAGATGGAAATATAGATGGAAATATTAACTTTTCAAATACATTATTTTTTATCTTTGATAATCTATACATTTTACATTTATAGTAAATTATATATTCTAAAAGCCTCACGTATCTTCTTTAGTATCACCTGAGCTCTAGAATTATTTAAAACTTGATAGTCTGATAAGAGTTACAAGAAAAACTCATATTCCATTCTTTTTTAAAATATAAAGTTTTACCATTGTTGCAAAGATGTATTTGCAGTGTAGGGATATCATTTCATCTAAACGTAATGTTATATACTTCTTAAAAATCAATATTATATTTTAATCACTCTGCTCCAAGCTTTAGTAGACTTCAAATATTGACACAGTGATGTTTTTAATGTTCTTTTTTTTTTTTTAAGATTTTTATTTATTTATTTGACAGACAAGAGATCACAAGTAGGCAGAGAGGCAGGCAAAGAGAGAGGAAGAAGCAGGCTCCCTGCTGAGCAGAGAGCCTGATGCGGGGCTCGATCCCAGGACCCTGAGATCATGACCTGAGCCAAAGGCAGAGGCTTTAACCCACTGAGCCACCCAGGCACCTCTGTTTTTAATGTTCTAATAGATTTTCAAACTTAGCTCTGAAAACTTCTCAAGGCATTGATTACATGATGGAAAATGTTATGTTGGAGCACTAGCAAATTATTTCAAGAGTAAGTTAATCAAAAATTTTATTAATACTCATGAAATAAGGATTTTTGAATGGAGACAAGATTCCAACAAGATGATTTTTATATAAACATTTTCACAGCTAATATCTAAAGGCAAAACATTTGCCTATTTAAAATTATATCTAGGGAAATACTCATATTTAAACATTTAATTGTAGTTACAAGAGATGCATCTCTATTATTAAAATCACCAGCCTTCAATAATTATGCCAGACAATATTTTGCCCTGTTCTCCCTATGAAGCTGGTCTTATTATTATTCCCACTTTACAGATGAGGAAACTGAGACCACGGAACTAGCAGGTTGACGTGCCAGGGTTCAAACCCATCTAGTTTGACTTCAGAGATGGGAACACAAACCAAGTGATGCGGCTACAGTGATATCCGCCTATAAAACATCTCAATTTTGATGTAACTGCTTCCAATTTATTTATTGACCAGCTATCAAAAAAAAATCAGCATGACAAAATGAGAAAAGAGTAGGAAGAAAGAATGGAAAGAGAGAGGAGAGGAAGAAGGGAAGGAGAGTGGGAAGCAGGAAGCACAGTGACAGAGTCTGGTTGTCTAACTTGAAGATGATGGGACATACAAGAGGAACAGAAAAAGAGCCACATGCAACAAAAGGAGAAAATTTCAGGTATTCTGCCCAAGACGAAGCCTAGGATAAGTAAATGGATGCTGTGAAAGTTTTTAAGTAAAAGAAAGAAGCAGTGGGGAGGTTCTAAAGGAGAGATATACATAGAATCAAACAATTTGCAAGGTATTGTAATAACTAAAAGGTGGGAACCAGATTCAATATCATCACCATGTAGCGTAACCGCACACATAAAAATTTTCTGTGTTGCAGCAAGTCATTGGTCCTGCTTGAAAAGCTGATCCCTTGTTTGTGATAAGGTTGGCTTATTCCTAACAATTGTCAAAAAGTCCTTTTAAGAAGTATTTTTGCCATCAAAGCCAAGCAAAATAACAAACTGCAGTTCCCTTACCTAGAAGTTAGAGTCAGGAACACCAAAATTATCCAGAAATGTACTAAATATCAACTTTCCTTGAATGTCAGATGTTTTATGGCAAGTTATACCCACAATATCTCATTTAGCTCTTACATCAACTACCTATGAATTAAGTATCATCATTCCCCCTCTCAGAGTTGAGAAGATCGTGGCTTGAAAAAAGTAAATTGCAGGGTGCCTGGGTGGCTCAGTGGGTTAAAGCCTCTAACCTTCTGCTCAGGTCATGATCCCTGCGGTCCTGGGATCCAGCCTCATCCAGCTCCCCTCAGCAGGGAGCCCACTTCCTCCTCTCTCTCTCTGCCTGCCTCTCTGCCTACTTGTGATCTCTCTGTGTCAAATAAATCAAATCTTAAAAAAAAAAAAAAAGTAAATTGCTCAAGACCATACAGCCAGGAAATGATGGAGCTAGGATTCTAATTTACATATGTAGTATTTATGCAAACATTTCTAAACAATTAACACCTAATACCTGAACAGCGGCTTGCTTTCAATGATCTCTAGGGAAAATATTCCTATTTTAAATTAGGTTGTTTTTATTTGAGAGAAGCATCACTTTTATAAAAAAAACTCCAGCCTTCAATTAGTTATGCCGCACAATATACTACCTCTTTTCATGTCATGTGTAAGCCCATCAGACGAGGGAAGGTAAAGAGTTGATTTTTGCTCACTAAAATATCTTAATCACCTGGTACAAAATGGTGAATGAATGAAGTTCATTGGTTATCAAGTAAAGAAATCAATAAATGATTGGCTTCAGAGCCACCTCAAAGGCTAATGAGAGGTCCATTAGAGCTTCCTAGATAGCCTAAGAAAACAAGTGTTGTTTTATACTGAAATCAGTATAGCCAAAAGCAAAGTAATTTGATGAATTAACCTATGTAGCATTATCATGTTAAATTTTCCATTTTCCGGGGTGCCTGGGTGGCTCAGTGGGTTAAAGCCTCTGCCTTTGGCTCAGGTCATGATCCCAGGGTCCTGGGATCGAGTCCTGTGTCGGGCTCTCTGCTAAGTGGGGAGCCTGCTTCCCCCTCTCTCTCTGTGTGCCTCTCTGCCTACTTGTGATCTCTGTCAAATAAATGAATAAATAAAAATAAAAAAAAATAATAGATTTTCCATTTTCCATAAGGAGTCAAAACAGCTAGAAAATCCCAATCTTTCTATAGATAAGACTGTCAGGATCCCAGGAATGCAACTATGAGACTCCAGTGTGATATTTTATATCATAAACATCCTGAAAATAGTTAAAGAAGGCATAAAATTAGGCATTATAATAATTGATTTCCAAATATCAGCCAATATTCTACTGCCATAATCAACCACTTGACAAGAAAGAAAAAGAGAGAAAGAAATTCAAAGTGTTTACCAGACGTATTGCCGCTGTGATCATAAAATGGAGGTGAGACACCAGTCATCCCATTTCTCCTTGTCCAACCAAGTTGCAGAACCTGATCTTGTGTCATACTACAGAGCCCATTCTCGAAATCACATCTTTCATAATTGGAGCCTAATGAGAGAAAAAAGAAAGTAGCTTTCAAAACCCCATTTGGCTTCTTAAGAAATCAGACAAGAGTAGGAGGGAGAAAAAAAAAAAAGCTTAGCAACAAATGACAAATATAGATTAACATAATAACATAAGGACTATTTTTCACATTTTACGTCTACTTTATTAACGCAAAGCTTTTTTGCAGATGACATTCTAATAAATTGTCACACACAAAAACAAGTATGGTCGGGGGGTGGGGTGGGCTGGGAGGCTCAGTGGGTTAAACCTCTGCCTTCGGCTCCGGTCATGGGATCGAGCCCTGCGTTGGGCTCTCTGCTAAGTGGGGAGCCTGCTTCCCCCTCTCTCTCTGCGTGCCTCTCTGCCTACTTGCGATCTCTCTCTTCAAATAAATAAATAAAATCTTTAAAAAAAAAGAAAACACAGTGTGGTCAAACAGAAAGAAGGCCACGTGAGGTCAGGAGACGGAGGACCTAATCCTGGTTTTGTCTCCTGTTACCTGAGTGCCTACTAAACCATGTAACCATAGCAAGCCCTTTTCTTCCCTTGTAAGATGGGAATAATGACATCCGGCCCCCTCCCCCTCAAACGGTTGCTATGAGAATCTAATGATATAATTTATGTAAAATAGAACTCTTAGAACCATCAAATATGAGGAATTATTATTCAGGTTATATCTTCAGCTCCACCTCGATATTCCAGGCTTCCAGGCATATCAGAATGTCCCGTGTGGACAGAGCACACCACCGAGGACCCTCTGACTGGAGACCAGCCATCCATGGCTGTGATGCATCGCTGCAATTAAACAGGGCACCTTCCTGTGAAATATCAGTGTTCTTGGAATTCTTGGTGCTTTTATCACAATGATAATTTCTGGCTCTTTTTCTCTTTTCCCCAGCTTTAAGTGATCCGAGCAGCTTGGCAGAAGCTGAAGGATTTGGACATTTATCTGTTCACAATAACCACGAGGTCGGGCTTCATTTCATTATCCAACATCTGCGAATGTCACTCTCTAAAAAACAGGTTATCTGGACCACAAATAGCCCGTGCTGGGTTATAGTTCTTAACAACTGTGGAGGTTTGCCTTCGACGAGTTTGTTCTTGCCCTGACTGGTTGCATTAGCCACTGCAGGAGTAAATATGCCGGGGAACAGTTAGGCAGCGTTTGGCAACCCATGCGGGAAATCATAATTTTTACTTAAGCATATTTTGGACAAAATATTATTTAACAATAATATATCAGATGCGTGCTCTTGAGATCATACATCTGCGTACTGAAAGCTGATTTAGAAATACCACTTTTAAACAATATTAAGTAAACTCGCTTTATTACCAATGGTCTATTTCATTTATTTTTCTCCTAGATCCCCTATTTTGAAAGATTCCATAGACCAGTTCTGTTCTGTAATAACAAGAATCTTAATAGCTACAATTTATCAAGGTACTTTGCTCCGTGCTAGGCGTTCTACTTGTGGTTGTTTATTGATTCCTTACAACAACTGTATGGAGCAGGCATTGTTTTCCATTTTAAAAGTGAAGAAGCTGGGGGCCTGGGTGACTCAGTCAGTTAACTGTCTGCCTTAGGCTGAGGTCATGATCCTGGGGTCCTAGGATCGAGCCCCATGTTGGGATCCTTGCTCAACGGGGAGTCTGTTTCTCCCTCTGCCCCACCGCCTCATGCTCTCTCTCTCTCTCTAATAAATAAATAAATTTAAAAAAATTTTTTTTAAAGTGAGGAAGCTTAAACTCTGTGTTACAGACATAAAGTAATTTGTCTGAGATAGAACAGCTAGTGAGGGTTGAGGCTAAGATTAGAACCCAGGTCTCTTTCTGACTTCAGGTCATGAACTCAAAGCTCTGTTCTGAGGCCCAATTATTAGTGCACTCTCCTATTCTGATCAAAAACTTAAGAGTCAGAGGTCTATCAGAATCGCTAGTCAGCCCAAGGCAACCAGTATTTCCAGACTGAACTGATGTCATTCTATTCAAAAGCTAAAAAGTTTGATTAGTCTGGGAATCATACCATGGCTAAATTTACAATGACCATAACCTCTTTGAAATATTTAAAATAACTGGAATATCCCAATTATTACTTCATGGACCTCTTGTGATCCAGAGAATCTGGCTGAACAAAAAAAAAAAAAAAAAAGGAACTAAATTATATAATTATTTGTATAGATGTGTGCATGTCATTCAATTAGTTATGCATGTATCTGCATAAATAGATTTTCAAGTGTCCTGTAGTTCCTAGCAATTTTTACAACAATCTATTTGTGATTCTAAAATATTCTAAACTATTTTCATCACCGTATTTCAGCAATTATGTGTATGAAATATACGTATATTCTCACATAAGTGTGAAACATTTTTTAAATACCAAGAAATCACTTTGCATTACAATTACTTAGTTGACTTCCGTTCACAATGTTTTGTTCTTTTTAATACAGAAAGATAATCATAATGATTTCTGGAAGTGTTAAAGCTAGAAAAATAGCTAAATAGAACATTTTTTGCTTCTGAATAATCTCAACAGGGATTCTTTTTGTTATAAAATGACTCTAATGAACATACATTTTCAAGTATTTCTTGTAAAAACCACAAACTTCTAATAATGGCTGGATTATTCAAAAATCACATCTGAAAATTTTCCATTTATTTTCCCCCTACAGAGGGCTATATTTTAAAACACTTCGAACCATGTTTCTTGCACTGTCGCTGACTTGCCTCTTAATTCCATATGCCACATGTCTACATCCAAATCTGAAACTATTTGCTTTGCTAAAATCTGTCTGCCCTAAGAGTTCTGCTACCACAGCCATCACTAAATTGTATTGAGTAAGGCCACAGTTCAACTAGATAGGGAACAATGAGGAGCTGTGTGCAGAAATTTATCAGTAGAATCCATGTTCGTGGGCTTTTTGATGTGTGGAACTCATTTTTCCAATTTTGTGATCCCAAAGGTGGGACGTACTGTACTCAAAGAGGGAGGGTGTCTCCATGTTGTGATCTGAGGTTGCTCAGAAGGCCCAGTTACCCCCCAAAATGTCTTCCATAGTGCCAGACTCTCTCATTTAAAATTCACTGAAGAGTTCTTCTTAGAGTCAATCATTAACACCTTCATGGGAAGAAAAGCATCAAATTATATCCCCAGGTGATGGTTAACTTAGGGCATACTTCTGAGAAAATGAGTAGGAATAGAATAAACTTTTAAATACTGGTAATGGTGAAAAAAATTGGTACTGGTGAAAAAAATTGGTACAGAACTCAGAATTAAGTATGGTATGGATCACAATATAAAGTTCTTAGAAGACAGAGAAAATATAAGAATTAAGAAAGTCTAAAAAGGGCAAGGCAGAAGATATTAAAAGCAAACCATTTATATTACAATTTTGCCTGGGCCTATACTAATAATGCATTTCTCTCTTCCTCCTAAAAGATCCATGAGGCCCAGTTGTAGTCTTAAGGATGAGTCCTGCTCTTTCTGAAAAATTGTGACAAAATATTACACGACATAAAATTTATCTTTTAACCATTTTTAAGCATACTGTTCTCTGGTATTAAATACAGTCACGTTGTCATGCAACCATTACCTCCATCTAACCCCAGAACTTTTTGTTTTTTTTTCCAACTGAAACTCCATTCAATTCCAACTTCCCATTCTCTCCTCCCCCTAACCCCCCATTCTTTTCTGTCCCTATGGATTTGACTACTCGATATACCTCCTGTAAGTGGAATCACAGTGTTTGTCCTTTTGTGACTTGCTTATTTCACTTAGTATTATGTCCTCAAGGTTCATCCATGTGGCAGCATATGTCAGAATTTGTTTCCCCTTTGAAACTAAATAATATTCCATTGCATGTATATATCACATTTTGTTTACCCATTCATCTTCTGAAAGGATATTTGGGTTGCTCCCACCATTTGGTATTAGGAATAATGCTATTATGAACACTAGCATACAAGTATCTGTTAGCCTTCCTGTTGTCATTTCTTTTGGATGTAGCTCCAGATGTAGAATTGTTGTGTCATGTGATAATTCCATTTTTAATTATTTGACGAACTGCCATGCTATTTCACAGAAAAGCTAAAAGTTTTTACATTCCCACCACAAGGCGCAAGTGTTCCAATAGTTCAACATCTTTGCCAACACTTATTACTTCCCGGAGTTTTGTTTGCTTATAAAAGCCATCCTAATGAGTATGAGGTGGTATCTCATTTTGGTTTTGATTTGCCTATCCCTAATGATCAGAGATGTTGAACATCTTTTCATGTGCTTGCTCATATTCGTGTATCATCTTTAGAGAAATGTCTATTCAGGTCCTTTGTCCATTTTTAAATCAGGTTGTTTGATTTTGTTGTTGAATTGTGAGAGTTCTTTATATGTTCTGTGTATCAATCTAACCTCATATCAGATATGTGATGTGCAAGTAGTTTCTCTTATTCAGTGGATTGTCTTTTCATTCTGATAGTGTCCTTTGATATGCAAAAGTTTTCATTTTGATGAACTCTAATTTATCCAGGGTTTTTGTTTTGTTTTGTTTTTTGGTACCTCTGGTTTCAGTGTCCTCCAGGAAACCATTGCTAAATCCATTATTTTACTTAATCCAGTATTTTATCCAGTAAAATCCAGTATTTCATCCAGTAAAATCCAGTATTTTACTTTACTTAAGATTTTACTTGTGTTTTCTTCTAAGAGTTTTATAGTTTCAGCTCTTACATGTAGATTTGCAAACCATTCTGACTTAATTTTGTATGTGGTGCAAGGTAGGGATCCAACTTTAATCTTTTCTGCATGTAGATACACAGTTTTCACAACAGTATTTGTTGAACAGGCTGTTCTTTCTCCAATGAATGGTCAAGGAAATAAATTTCCTTGTCAAAAATCTTTTGTCTACATATGAAAGCTTATTTCTGGGCTCTGTATTCCATTCCATTGGCTTATGTGTCCGTCTTTATGCCAATACCAAACTCTTTTAATTACCTTAGCTTTGTAATACGTTTTGAGTCAGGAACTGTAAGGGCTATAGGTTGGTTCTTTTTTGAAATTGTTTTGGTTATTTGGGGTCCCTTGGTTATTTGGTTATTTGAGGTTGGTTCTTTTTTGAAATTGTTTTGGTTATTTGAGGTCCCATATGTATTCTAGAATGGATCGTACTACTTCTGCACAAAATATTCTTGAGATTTTTATAGGAATTACATTGACTCTGTTCATTCACTCTTACTTTTGGTAAGATTGACATCTAAACAATATTGATTCTTCCAATCCATGAACATGAGATGTCTTTTCATTTACTTGTGTCTTCTTTAATTTCTTTCAGCAACAATGTTTAGTTTTCTATATAATGTCTTTAGTCTCCTTGGTTATGTTTTAATTTTTAGAGGAAGAAGAAATGTATTTTTTATTGAAGTAACATTTACAAATAATATTATATTAGTTTCAGGTGTATAACAGTGATTCAGTATTTATGTACATTACAAAATGATCACCACAATAAGCCTAGTTGCCATCTGTCACCATACAAAATTTTTACATTATTAACTATATGTGTCAATTATACATATGCTAATATTATATACTGACTAAATATTATATATTGACTAATATTATATATTGACTATACTACGCAACATAGTACATTACATCATGTCTTGTTTATTTTATAACTGGAATACCATACCTCTTTTTTTATTTAAATTCAAGTTTTATTTAAATTTAAATCAAAATACATACAGTGTATTATTGTTTCAGCATAGGGTTTAGTGATTCATCAGTTGCATATAACACCCAGTGCTCATTACATCAAGTTCCCTCCTTAATGTCCATCATCCAGTTACCCCAACCCCCCACCCACCTCCCAAGACTACACCTCTTAATCCCTTTCACACATTTCATCTATCTTCCCATTCTTCTCCTCTCTGAAAACCATCACTTTATCATCTATACCTATGAGTCTATTTCTGTTTCTGTTTTGTTTAGTCATTTGTTTTGCTTTTTAGATTCCATATATAAGTAAAATCACAAAATATTTGTCTTTCTATGTCTGATTTATTTTAAGTTAGCATAATACCTTTTAGGTTTACTCATGCTATCACAAATGGCAAGATTTCATTCCTTTCTATGGCTTGTAATATTTCATTGTATATATATACCACATCTTTTTATCCATTCAACTATTGCTAGATACAAGTGGCTTCTATATCTTGGCTATTGTAAATTATGTTGTAGTGAACATAGGGGTGTATACATCTTTTCAAATTAGTGTTTTCATTTTCTTCAGATAATTACCTAGAAGTGGAATTTGGGATTATTTGATAGTCCTATTTTTAGCTTTTTGAGGAACTTCTATACTGTTGTCCACAGTGACTCTACTAATTTATATTCCCACCGACAGTGTAAGAGGGTTCCCTTTTCCACACATCCTCACCAACATTTTTACTTATTATCTTTTAATAATAGCCATTCTGACAGGTGTGAGATGGTATCTCATTGTTGTTTTGATTTGCATTTCCCTGATGATTAGTGATGCTAAGCATCTTTCCATGTACCCATTGTCCAAATGCATGTATTTGGGAAAACGTTCATTCAGAACCTCTGTCCATTTCTTAATCGAAATGTTTCTTTGTTTTTTGATATTGTGTTGTATGAATTCTTCAAATATTTTGAACATTAACCCCTACCAGATATATTATTTGTGAATATCTTCTCCCATTCAGTTAGTTGTTCTTTCATTATGTTGATGGTTTCCTTCACAGTACAAAAGTTTTTTCATTTGATGCAGTTCTATTTATTTATTTTTGCTTTTGTTGTCCCTGCCTAAGGAGACAGAGCCAAATATATATATATATTTATAAGACATGTCAAAGAGTTTACTGCCTATGTTTTCTTCTAGGAGTTTTCTGGTTTCAGGTCTTACATTTAGCCTTTAATCCATTTTGGTTCATTTTTATATATGGTATACAAAAGTGGTCCATTTTCATTCTTTTGCACATAGCAACCCAATTTTTCCAACACCATCTATTGAAGAAACTATCTTTTCCTCATTGTAAAGTCTTGCCTTCTTTGTCATATGCTAATCGACCATATAAATGTGCATTTATTTCTGGACCCTCTATTCTGTGCCATTGATTTATGGGTCTGTTTTTGTGTCTGTACCATACTGCTGTGGTTATAATAGCTTTGTACTATAGTTTGAAATCTGGAAGCTCTGATACCACAGAACTTGTTCTGTGAAAAATGCGATTGGTATTTTGATAGGGATTGCACTGAGTCTGTAAATCACTTTGGGTAATATGGACATTTTAACAATGTTAATTCTTCTAATCCATGAGCATGATATATCTTTTTATTTATTTGAGTCACCTTCAGTTTCTTCATCAGTGTGTTATACTATATTTTCAGAGCAGGTCTTCCACCACTTTTGTTAAAGTTATTCCTAGGTATTTTATTCTTTTTGATGCAATTGCAAACTGGACTATTTTCTTAATTTCTCTTTCTGATAGTTTTTTATAAGTTTGTAGAAACACAACAGATTTCTGTGTATTAATTTTGTATTCTAAAACTTTACTGATTTCATGTAGTAGTTCTAAATGGTAGAGTCTTTACAATTTTCTATATACAACATCATGTCATCTGCAAGCAGTGACAATCTTAGTTCTTCCTTTCCAACTTAGATGCTATTATTTCTTTTTCTTGCCTCATTGCTGTGGCCAGTAATTCCAGCACTATTTTGAACAAAAGTGGCAAGACTGTCTGAGAGGAAAAGCTTTCCTGATTTTAGAAGGAAAGTTTTCAATTTTTCCCCATTGAGTATGATGTTAGCTTAGGGGGGGGCTGTCATATATGGCCTTTATTATGTTGATGCACATTCCCTCTATAACCATTTTGTAAGAGTTTTTTTTTTTTCAATCATAAATGGATGTTGAATTTTGTCAAGTGCTTTTTCTGTATCTATTGAGGTGTTTCCTAAGTATTTTATTTTGTTTGATGCTCCTGTAAATGAAATTTTTTTAAAAAATTTCCTTTCCAGATTGTTCATTGATAGTGTACAGAAACACAACTGATTTCTGGGTGTTGATTTTGTATCCTGCCACCTTGCTAAATTTGTTTATTTGTTCTAACAGGTTTTTTGGGAAGAATTTTTAGAGTTGTCTACATCAAGATCACATTTTCTGTGAAGAGATGATTTCACTTGTTCATTTCCAATTTGAATACTTTTCTTCTCTAAATGTTCTGGCTGGGATTTTAGTACTATGTTGATAGAAATGATGAAAGATGGCATCTTTGTCTCATCCCAGATCTTAGAGGAAAAGCTTTCAGTCTTTCAACAGGCAGTATGATGTCATCTGTGGGTTTTCATATATAGCCTTTATTGTACTGAGGTAATTTCCCTTTAGTCCTAATTTCTTAAGTGGTTTTAGCTCCTTCCCTTTTTGAGGAAAGCAATGTATTACATAGCCACAATATTTTACATACCATTCATTTTACCATTTAGAGAATGACTTCCTTCATGTAGATAACATATAAAAACATATTCACAAAAAATTGTCTCTTTGCTCTTATTTAATGTAAAAAGTAATGGTCAGTTCCTACAAAGGATGAGATGAATTTAAAATATTCCAATTAAATAAAAGTAAAATTTAATTACACTCAAATTTCAATGAAAGACTACTATTATTTGGCCTGACAAGTTAAAATATTAATTAATCTTTACAAGGAAATATTTATCTTTCACACTGAATTAATTTTAATATTTTCATTCAGACAGAAACAGGAAAAACCCTAACTCACAAAGTTATGTGATAGCAAATGGAATTAGCACTCTATGGCTCACACCAGAATTATCCAATATTATATTGGATGGATTCTTGTCATACAGTCACCTTTATTCTCAGGTCATTGAGACTGTCTCTGGCACTGAGACTGTCAACTGAGTCATTGATGGCATCTAAGTCAATGAGAAAAGGATTTCCAAACCATGTTTTAACTATAACATTGTTTCACAATTAGTAACCTTCGAAGAAGTTCAGGGGAGTGCTTGCGTCTGGTGATTTCTGTAGAAACACTGACAAGGCATAGCATTAACTCCAGTCTGCAGCAGTATTCACTTGAGTATTGTAAATGTTGCATAGCTGTTTACATATAATTTTCCATTCCAGAGTAGCAGATTAGCCAAAATATCTTAGGGCTTTTCAGTAGTTTCTATAATGGTGAATACAGGGACTCTACCAGAAAGTTATATATTCTTGCATGAAGAAATCTTGCATCACAGAAACTAATTCAGGCACAAATAAATTCCTCTCATATTTTTTTCTTCCCTAAATAGGTTTTCAATTTCTTTCAAAATAAGTAAAATTTTTCTTCCAAATCGTATCAAGCATTTCAAGACTTATTCACTGGAAAGTCACAATTTTTTCTGGGTTGTAAAGAACATCATATTATATTATTTCCACTTTTTTTATGGAAACTTATTTAATAGCTGTGATTCAAGGTTCTTGCCTTCATAAATTTGGTAACTTTGACCAAACAATGCAAGTCTTCTCTCAAGATTCCTAGCCAAGCCTTTAGGGTCAACCTGCACATGTAGAAATGGCGTTTATTGACAAACAGAAAAGATGACAAGAATTGCAGGAGTTCTAGCCATGTTTATATGCTGGCTTCAGAAGATACTTTGCTTGTGGAAGAAACAGTTTGCCATTTGATGTCACCAGGTGTCTTTGAAATTTTTTTAAGGGAACTTGTATTCTGAATGTCCTTCTTGGATGATGTCAATGCACACTTGATCAGTAAAACAAGAACAGACTACATGGCAAGACTGAGTAGTTGCATCAAATCCCATGATGAAAGAAAATAGTGCAGTTGACAGATCCAGCCTAGTAAACTAGTCTATCTAACATTTTTTGACTCTGTGTGCCATCAGTCTTCTAGAATATGGGATGAATGAGGTAAATTCCCTGTCCTCATAAAATTAATATTTTGCTTTTCCATGACCTCCTTCAGAATATTAATGAAACTATTGGCAGCTCTGGTAGGATAGCACCCATAAAGGCAAACACTGAAGACTTTGAGAATTTTAGGTGTTTTGTACAGGACTTATGAATTTAGAATTTAAAACCCTCTTTGTTTATTTTAAGGACTGCAATTCTAGAATGAGGACCTTTTGAAACAACATCAGAATATTTTATCCAACCACCCCAAAATGGTGATTTCTCTGGGCTTACCTAGAAATTCAGACCCAAATTCCAACTTTCAGAATTAAGATAATTCTTTTTTCTTTAGTTTTTTTTTTTTTAAGTATAGTTGACATACAACATTACGTTAGTTTCAGTTGTACAAGGTAATGATGTAACATATACATTACGCTTCACTCCCAAGTGTATCTACCATCTGTCACCATACAATGTTACAGTATCATTGATTATAGTCCCTATGCTGTCCTTTCATTCCCATGACTTGTCATTCCATAACTGGAATGCTGTAATCTTCTACTACTTTTCTTATTTATTTATTTATTTTAATTTAAATTTGATTGGCTGACATATAGTACATCATTCGTTTCAGATGTAGAGTTCGATAATTCATCAGTTACGTACAACACTCAGTGCTCATCACATCACATGCCCTCCTTAATGCCCATCATCCAGTGGGCAGATAATTCTTCATAATCTCACTGTTTGCAGCCCCCAGTGGAGCCCACAGTGGAGCTGTGACTGTATATTCTGGTGAACTCTGCAGTTATGCCTGTGATATCCAGGCAGAAGGAATACAAAAATCAGTAAACTAGAATATATAAAATAACAGTTGCAATGTAACAAAAGCATTGTAAATAAGACAAATGAGGAACAATATTTTCAATGTATTTGACAAATAGTTCTCTTCCAGGTAAATATATCAAATAAAAGATGCATTCTTTCATAGAAATATGGGTAAAAGTCCTGAAAAGGCAACTCGCAAAACTTACAGAAAGGGAACCACAGGTGACAAAGTGTTCAACTTCACTGTCAATCATATGTCACAGTTGAATTTTGAGAAAAAGTTAAAAGGCAAGTAAGAGAACGGGAGTCCTGTTCAGCATCACGTGGCCTACATGTATAAAATGACTTTGTTTTCATTTCTACAATAAGCACAGTAGAGCAGCTAATAGAATAAAATGCCATTTTATTCTGATTTTAAAAACAACAGATGCTATTTGGGAAAAGTTGAAATATAAATATGCACAAAAAAGAAAAGTCACTTGTAGGTCTAACACCTACACATTATTCTATCTAGTATTTTATATGCAATGCCATACTCTATTTTTAAGTATATGTATTGATCAGTTATCATAATTTTTCTTTTGACAATATATCATGAGCTTTTCCCCACTTTTAAGCAGCACCAAAAATTATGACAGATGGCTGCACAGACGTCCATAGTATAGATGCATCATAATTTATTTAAGCATTAACCTAATATTATAAAATGACATTTTTCCAATTTCCACCACCTTAAATAATGTTGTGATGAGACTTTTAACATGCACTCTTTCTAAATGTTTTCCTAGAATAAACTCTTAAAAGTGAAATTACTAGTCAAAGGGCATGATCACTTTTTTAAATCTTTATTCATACTTCAAAGATACTACCAAAAATGCAAGAGTTTATTAACACCACTGCCTACAGTATATAAAAAATGTTCATTTTTCATACCCTTCACACTATGGACATTCTCTTTTGTAATTTATGTGTATTTAATTTTTTAAAATATTGAGAGCTTTTGGGTTTTGACTATGATATACGACTGACGGTGAAGTTGATCATTTCATCACATGTGATTTTTCCCTTTCTGTAAGTTTTGTGAATTATCTTTTCAGGACTTTTACCCATATTTCTATGAGAGAATGCATCTTTTATTTGATATATTTACCTGGAAGAGAACTATTTGTCAAATACGTTGAAAGCATTGTTCCTCTTTCATTTTTATTTACAATGTTTTTGATACACTGAAACTGTTATTTTATATTCTAATTCACTGATTTTTGTACATTCTTCCTTTCATGTAATGCATAAAACGGCCCTTCCTCATCCAAATATTTATCCAATATCAATATTCAAAAAAATATATTTGAGAATTTATTACACCTCAAAGCAAAACTTTTCCTGACTTCAAAACATATCATCAAGAATAATAAAGACTATGGCTTTATCTTCTACATTTAACATTTACCTTATGGAAATTTTGATGTGTGGAGTAAATAAGAAATTTATTCCATAAACTTGTCTCATCCTCATTGGTTGCAAATAAAAACACAGTTAGTGTTGTATGTGGTTAGAATTAAGGGTACCAGGCTGCACCTGGGTGGCTCAGTCAATTACGTGTATGCCTTTGGCTTAGGTCATGATCTCCAGCTCCTGGGACTAAGCCCCATATTGGGCTCTTTGCTCACTGGGGAGTCTGCTTCTCCCCACTTCCCTATTCTGTGCCCACTCTCTCTTTCTCTCTCCCTCTAAAATAAATAAATAGAATCTTGGGGCGCCTGGGTGGCTCAGTGGGTTAAGCCTCTGCCTTCGGCTCGGGTCATGATCCCAGGGTTCTGGGATCGAGCCCTGCATCAGGCTCTCTGCTCAGCAGGGAGCCTGTTCCACTTCCTCTCTCTGCCTGCCTCTCTGCCTACCTGTGATCTCTGTCAAATAAATAAATAAAATCTTTAACAAAAATAAATAAATAAATAAATAAATAAATAGAATCTTAAAAAAAAAAAAAAAAGAATTAAGGGTTCCAGAATCAGACAGAACTGGTTGTGAATTCCAGTTCCTCCACTAAATAACTCTGTGTCCTTTGGCATTTTTATTTACTTAATCTGAGCCTCTTTTTTTTTTTTTAAGATTCTTTATTTATTTGACAGTGAACCTCTTTTTACCAAGCTGTAAATTGGGAACAATAATATTTCTTACTATTTTGATGTTTGGTGAAGATTAAATGAGATACTCAATGGAAATTTCTCAACAATGCATGACTTATAGGAAGTACTATGAACTGACTTCGAATGCCACCATTATTTTTTAATATATTATAGATATTATGTTATATTTCTTAATATTTTTATATGTAGAAATATTATTATTTCTAGTGACCAGATGCTTTTCTAATTTTGAACTTTAACAATGTTGGAGTAGTTTACATGATACCCATTATAAACCTACTAATAAAAGTTATTCCCCATTATTAATCATTTTCTTCTCCACTGTTCTATTCTAGCTATTCTCACACATTTTCCTGAATGAACTTGCAAATCACTTTTGTCAGATTTCCAGATAAATTCCAAAATTTATCCTGTATAGAATTTAACAAGATTGATTTCATGAATGTGAAAAATGTACATATTTACACTATTGAAGCACACCATTAGGAAATAGTCTTGTCATGAGTCTTTCTTCCATACATCAGTAATTTTTTTACAATTTTTCTTCAGCTAGGCTCTATATATTTATTATTAGATTTTTTAAATTTTATTGTGCTATGGACTGAGTATCTGTATCCCTTCAAAATTCATATGTTAAATCTCTAATCCCCAGTGTTAAGATATTTGGAGGTGGGGCCTTTGGGAAATTCTCTCTTCCTCTCCCTCTGTCCCTCAACTCCCCTCTTCTGCACATGTGTGTGCTCTCTCTCTCTCTCAAATAAATAAATAAAACTTTAAAAAAAAAAAAAAACCCAACAGCTATCTGCAAAACAGGAGAAGGGCTCTCATCAAACACCAAATCTGCCAGTACTTTGATCCTAGACTCCTTGCTCTCCAGAACTATGAGAATTAAATGTTCTTTTTGTTTAGGCCACCCAGTTTATGGTATTTGTTATAATAGCCCAAACTAACACATTTTGCTTAGAATTTTTAGTTGTTTCATGAAAATATATGTCAAACATTTTGCATACATTATAGTAGTAAGATAAACATTGTACATGAAATCTCACATTTCATTCATTAATTCTTTAACTTCATACTTAAATGAACCACTTTTTTGTCTTATTTTATTTATTTATTTGACAGAGAGAGAGAGATCATAAGTAGGGAAAGAGGGAAAGAGGCAGGCAGGGGAGGGGGGTGGGGAAGCAGGCTCCCTGCTGAGCAGAGAGCCAGGTTTGGGGCTCAATCCCAGGATCCTGAGATCATGACCTGAGCTGAAGGCAGAGGCTTAACCCACTGAGCCACCCAGGCGTCCCTTAAATGAACTACTTTTTAAAAGTAGTTGACATGTCATCCTATTAAAGAAATAACATTTGTACTTAAACATCACCTGATTAAACACTGTCATCTCTCATTTTGAGACTGTACCTCTAAGGTAATTTTTACATTTTTCCCATATAAATTTAGATTTATATGAAGTAAAAACCTTTTGAATAAATTTCTTCTTCCTAAATCCAAAAAGTTTGCAAAAGAAATAAGGTAAAACCCCAACTCTTATGATGTATTCCTTCAAATCAAAGTATAAAAATAGATTCCTATCTCCTTATGAAAACACTAGACCAAACGGAAAGTTCTTAAGTGTGACAGATAGATAGGAGAGAAAAATGTCAATTTAACGGAATATATTTTTTTCATTTGAGTCACAGTTAGCTCTAAAAGTGAATGCATGTACCAGTTAATTTTAATACTGACTTCAGGTATGCAAAAGTAATTATCTAAGAATATTTATTTTCCGGCAACACATCAACAGTGAGGATCCATTTCATGAGATCTAGCTCAACACTTATCAATAGTAGTTTATAATCTTCTGGTTGATTTGACTTTGAATGGTTGCAATATAAGCAAGGCTCCTTTCTTTATTGTTAAGGAAAAATATAACAGTCAAGCCTTTGTATATCAAATAATATGGAGAAATTGCTAGGAGAGAAGTTAGATTCTCTCCGTAGTTGACATAAGGGTTCCGATATTAAAATAAACAAATACAAAGCAAAGCGAATGATGGGCAATGGGGATCAGCATGGAAGCAATGTAATGTTTAGAACATGATTTTTTAAAAAGACACCCAGGACTACAACATTTATTTCCCTGGCTCAGGATATCGGTAAATTATATTGGAGAGGGGTTCTTGTCAACACAAGAACCAAACAGTTGTGATACCTAAAAAATTATTTTCCTTAATCATTATATATTAAATGCTCAATATTGTATATAAGTAGAATTTATTTCATTGTGAAGACTGTCTTTCTAAAACTCTCATCTTTAAAAAAAATCTGAGTTAAAACAAAAGATTCAAGTATTCTGAAAAGGAGGTCCATCATGTAAAATAAGAAAATTCTCAAAAACTTATTAATAGAATCAGTTGCATCTGAAATTCAACTACAACTAGGCCAATTTCATTACAAAAAGTCAACATAGTAATCTATTTCTTTAAAGGTCACACCATTTGGATGCTAAAAAGAGACACAGGTTGATTTTTTTTTTCAAAAAGGGACTATTTTAACATCATTAAAAAGTTAACTTTTTTTTTAAAAGAAGTCTCATCTATAAGTTTGAGCGTCACAAATTTTTATGAGAAAAATCCCTTGCCATCATTATTCCTCCCCAATATTTTCCCCCTCCTGTGGTGTACAAAAGCAACTCACACTTCATAGTGATTCTCAGTTTTTATCGACAAGTTTATAGTCCAATTTTAAATAAAATACCAAAGTGGAAAGTTCTCAGGAACAAAAATGAAAAGTGAAAAAGCCAAAAGGTGATCTCCTAATGTAACATTTAAAATGAAATCTGTTTATTCGACACATCTGTTCCTTCGTTTCTCTCCATGGTCACGAGTTATTAGAATTTTTCATGCAGCCCAGACCTTTTGCACTCAGCAGCTTTCCCCTTCTTTCACATTAACCTTTTCCCTGAAGCAGGACCATGCATGTTATCACAGCAAGCGTGCTAAAGGAAGCTTCACAGAGATTAATAAGGGAAGGGACTTTGCACTTCTTGTCAAACCAGCCAAGTGGTTCCTCTTTGCTGCTCACCAAAGAAGAGGAAAGGTTTTCCCAGACAGATCAGAGAAAGGGCAGCACACCCACATTCAGCCTCTCTGGGCAAATTGGACAAATATAAATGAACCTCTGTCTTCGCTGGCATTTTGTATTTAACAGTTACTAACGGCATGATCGCTGTCCCAATCTATGGGAAACAAATCAATAGCTTGTTTTCTTCTGCAGAGAAGAGATTTTTCGCTATTCACTGTTCTTGTTCTGCTCCAACGACAACTGACTACGTAAGTAGAAGTCCAACAATAGCAAAACTGAATATATAGAAACTAAGCAACAATAGTAAAAATGAAGATATGGAAACCTAGCAACAATAGCAAAACTGAACATGTAGAAATTTATTTTAGTAGAAGAAAGTGAAAAATTCCATAAACATGAATTAATATAGCATCTGAATAAAAACTAGAAAATATGTTTAAGTGCTCTAAACTACTAGAATTAGTGCCCCCCAATAACTGAACCAGCAGTTACTACGAACCAACAATGAACTCACTTAATTGTATGAAAATGTTGTCTGTGAAAGGTGATCACCCTCGTTCCACTAGAGAAATGCAGTATTCCTTCAGGATGTCGGATTGCAAGAGAAAACGACAGAAACACGCATGTCTTTATCCATATCTTGCCTTGGTGAACAGTTTCCTTTTTCACATGATACCAGTTAGCAGTGGAGCATTTTCCTACTGCTGAAAGTCAATGTATCTCACTTTACAACCTCTTGTAATGAGATAGAGGGTCAAGATCACACAAATAGTACATGGTTTATGCAGGATCCAAATCTAGGTCCTGCACTCTCCTAAGCTGTTTCCAGCACCCCGGAATCAAAGGATTCAAGCCCATGCTGTACTCCGTGTGCAGTTAGTACCAACTCACTGGGAGGTAGTGTCCTATAAGCAAAAATCAAATCTACTCATGCAGCCTAAGTCGTTTCAAACATTTCCATCTTGAAGCCAGATTTAGGCTCATCATTTCCATCACAGCATTTTAAAGCTTCAGTCATGAGCTTCTTTTGAATTTTGTTTCCCTGATACATTAAAAGCTACATGACTGCCTATCACTTCCTTCTTTATAATCAGTTAAAACTAGTTTAGGATACATTCCCTTCAGTTAGAAGCTTAGCAATTTGATATAGTTTCATGAGGGGAATTTTGGTCTATGAACCCACCTCCTTATTGAAAAGTATATTTTAGTTTCCGATTAAAACTAAAGGCGTATAAATGAAGCTAGGGCCATGTACCTAGTCTAATCTCCCTGGGCTGCCTGTCGGCCCCTGGTTTGAAGGTGTCCAGGGAATCGAAACTGGGGAAAGGAGAAGAAAGGCACTTACATTGCTGTTCATCACTCTTGTCCCCACACTGATCCGTGAAGTCACACACGTTGTCAGGAGGCAAGGACAATCCATTGCCACACCGAAAGGCTTCCGTTCCTTGCTGAACCCATGCAGAGATGAAAACACAAGCAATCCAAAGGAAACAAAATTCTTCATTCCTTGGGAATGCTAACATTTTGGCCAAGAAGAAGAGCATGACTTGATAGGTCTCTGGGAGATCAGGAGGTTATAATAGGTGAAGCCATAATTAGAAACATCCGTTCTCTTTTCTCTACTCTTTCTTTTCCAGGATTGTCTCTTACCATCGGATACTCTTGCAACTGTAACAAATGACTCCCAGAGCAATTCATTTACTCTTTCAGAGGAGTGTCCTTAGGAAATATTTAACTTGAGCAATTGCACCATTTCTGTATCTAGCTAGATGTGGATATTTATTGCCCTGTGTATACCATATTTAAACAATGTAAGCCTTTATGATCATGCTATCTCCTGAAAGAAAATTTTAAGAAACAAAGGGAAGGCACATAAATGGGGCAGGGGGCTGGGGAAGACCACAGTAAAGTACTAAGTAACGTAGCAATGTTCTGTATTAATTCCTGTGCTCACATAATCACATTCATGTAATTTAGAACATCATTGTGGCGGCTAAAACTTATTCAAATATTTCAGGCCCAATTATTAGAATTTCTCTGTGAGCTCAAAATGTGTAGCCTTAGTTATCGAATAGAAACCTTATATTGCTTGTTTAGATAAATTGAGTATCATAGGCTTTTTTAAGACTTTATTTATTTCAGAGAGAGAGAGAGAGAGAACAAGCACGAATGGGATAAGCAGACTGCCTGCTCAGCAGGAAGCCTGTCATGGGACTCAGTCCCAGGACCCTGGGATCATGATCTCAGCCAAAGGTAGACGATTAACTGACTGAGCCACCCTGGTGCCCAAGAACTACAGGATTTTAAAAGTTGAAGCGACACTGGAGGTCATTGTTTTACAAATCACATTACTTGGGCCCAAAGAAGTTAAGGGTATTTATGAGAAAATTCAGCAATGTGGTATTAGGAACTAGAATTCAAATTTCCTATTACTGCCGAGGGCAGCGTTCTCTCTTCTATAGCACACCGATCCTCTTGTCAATTCATCTTAATTTGCTTCTACAACTGAAACATAATTTCAGAATGCATATTCAAAATGAACAGTATACTGAAGTTTAGGACACACTGATGTATTCATAATAAAATTCTATGAAGCTGCATAATCATAGAAATTATATGAAGTTGAATATTCAAAATATTCTTTTATATGTGATTTCTTAAAGGCATACCAGAGTTCTTTTTCAACTACATTCTCTTCATTTCTGCAATGTAACAGCAAGAAACAAGACACCCCATGAGACTATACGAAGCAATTGGGGAAGGTAGAGTGAAAAACAGGACCATAGATCAGGGTTAGGAATGCCTCCGAACATTTCATAAAAACATTAGGAAAGTAATATTTCCCCCATATTCTAGAAAAAAAGACTATATACATATAAAATATATATAATAATATATAATAATAGAAATATTATATATAATTATATATATATATATATATATATAAACCTATATATATATGGGTTTAAAGTATGGGCATTTAGCAACTTTTGTATCAACATGGATGGGACTGGAGGAGGTTATGCTGACTGAAATAAGTCAAACAGAGAGAGTCAATTATCATATGGTTTCACTTACTTGTGGAGCATAAGGAATAACACGGAGGACATTGGGAGATGAAGAGGAGAAGTGAGTTTGGGGAAATTGGAGGGGGAGACGAATCATGAAAGACTGTGGACTCTGAGGGTTTTGGAAGGGAGGGGGATGGGGGTCGGGTGAGCCTGGTGGTGGGTATTAAGGAGGGCACGTATTGCATGGAGCACTGAATGTGCTCCATAAACAATGAATCTTGGAACACTGAAAAAAAAAAATAAAATTACCAAAAAATATAAAAAAAGAAAGTATGGGCATTCAGGATCCCGGGAGGAAAATCCATAATTTTGCCCAGTCATTGAGCCCTCCATGTAATCTGGCATTTCATTGCTCTGCGCTCTGTACTCCAATTTCAAAAATATTTCTTCTCCTTACTTCTATTTTATAAATGAATATTAATCAATACCTAACCTACTTCTCTTCTTTATGGGTCTTTTAAATGTTGATTATCCTCATAGTTCCATGTTAATCTTTCTCTCTGCTCAGATTATATTTTTTTTTCCTTAGGCTTTTTCTTCACTCTCATGATTCTGAGCATCATCTATATCTTGCCCCAAAGCCATATCTGAAGTCCTGATAGGCTATGTTCCTCAAATCTATACTGAAAGTCCTCTTTTTGAGCACATGTACGCACACACACACACACACACACACACACCCCACATAGATGGACACCCTAAATCTCCAAAACTAAACTCTCCTACCCTTCCCCCACCCACCCAACCAGCTCATGTTTCAATGAAGGCCACCTTCTTCCATCCCATGCTGGGAAACTATACAATGTTCTTGGACTGCTCTCACCCCCTCTACCTAGCAATCATCCAGTCTTCCACATTCTATATTTCAGTCAAAGACTATCAATTCTCATCTCAGCAACACCCCAAACCGGATTTTGTGGCTACCCACACTCATTTCCCATCCTTCAGTCAGTCATCATCTTAAAGCACAAATGTCTTCCTATGTAAGTTCCTCTGAAATTAGTATAACTGTCATATTCCTTAGCATGATTTACAAACACAGCTTAACTTTCCAGGTTCATTGTTATGCCCTCCCTCACACTATTACTGAATTATTGGGCGGGCAGTTTTCTGAACACGCCATCTTTTGACTTCAGATCTGAAATCTCTTCCCCACTTCAATCACTGGTAAGAAAATTAACACTAATTTTTCTTTATTTTTCAATTTAAGGGACTTTCTGTTCCCAGTCATCTTAGTACCTACGGCTCTGGAATGGTGATTGTTTACTTCAGTGGTGCCTCCACTGGTCTGTAAGAATAAAGCAGGACGGTGACTTTTTCACTGTTGTATCCCCAGTTATTAGTACAGTTCCTGGTAGATAGTAGTTACTCAATAATAATTGCTAGCTGAGGGGCGCCTGGGTGGCTCAGTGGGTTAAAGCCTCTGCCTTCAGCTCAGGTCATGATCTCAGGGTCCTGGGATTAAGCCCTGCATCAGGCTCTCTGCTTGGCAGGGAGCCTGCTTCCTCCTCTCTCTCTGCCTGCCTCTCTGCCTACTTGTGATCTCTGTCCATCAAATAAATAAATAAAATCTTTTTTAAAAAATTGCTAACTGAATGGAATTAATGAGATATTTACAATCATTTTGAAATTTGCGAAGTACATATAAATAAATGCAATAAAGATGTGAAATTTTAAAATACCACTATAGGGATGCCTGGGTGGCTCAGTTGGTTAAGCAGCTGCCTTCGGCTCAGGTCATGATCCCAGCGTCCTGGGATCGAGTCCCACATCGGGCTCCTTGCTCAGCAGGGAGCCTGCTTCTCCCTCTGCCTCTGCCTGCCATTCTGTCTGCCTGTGCTTGCTCTCTCTCCCTCTCTCTCTCTCTCTGACAAATAAATAAAATCTTTAAAAAAAAAAATAAAAAAAAATAAAATACCACTATATGAAAGATATATAATTCTTGTGTTTAATGTTGCTTTTCCATTTCCCAAGGGGAGAGAGAGGTACAGGCCTGCAATTACGGAAGGAGGGAAGGAAGGTAGGAATGTAGAAAGGAAGAAAAAGAGGGAGGGAAGGAAGAAGAGAGGGAGAAAAGGAGGGAAGAAGGGAGAGAGTCAAAAATAAAGAGAGGAATAAAGAAGGAGGAAGAGAAAGAAGACAAGCAGGGAAGAGGGAAGGGAAGCAACAGTGCAAAGAGACATACAAACCCTGAAACATTTCTTTTATATCCTGATTCTGAATTCAGGTTCCATAACATTCTATATGTTCACTGTTTTCCATTAAGAAAAAAAAATTACATATTTTGTTGCTATCATAGCTGTTTAGTGCCCCCATTTCAACTGGGAAACTCCTTTATTAACTGTTACCGCCTACTAAAAATAACATTACCGTATACTGTTTCAAGTGCTATTCATCATTTAGACTAGAAACGAACTGAAATCACAGAAAGTAAATCAATATAATCCAGTAGCAGAGTATTTTATAAGGCAAATCCATATTTTGTTGCCAAAAAATAAAATTATTTTCAATTAATAATTTCTTTACCATTTTTAACTCTACATGCACCAAAAGGGACAAGGATTAAATAGATAATGATAGCAACTAGGGTTCTTTTTACTGGGTTTTCTGAGGAAGGGAAAGATGCCTTGCAGATCCCAATGTTCTAACGCTGTGCTAGGTTTTTCATATATATATTGTTTCATTATGTCCAAAACACCCTCTTGTGCTCTTCTCCACTTTTGCTTTAAATATCTTTACTCAGTTGCCCAAGATCCCAGGAGTATTAAATGATGGAGCTTGGATATGACCCAAGATAGAAAAAAAAAAAGAAAAAGACCAGATAATTTTAATTGAATTATATTGCCAATAATTTTCATGAGGCATTTAAAAATCTCTGAGACTTCCAAACAGCAAAATATTCAAAAGTGACAGAACATATTCATTCTCAAGTAGACCACACCGTTTTATCTTTCTTTTTTAAAGACCGAACACTATTTATGTTAGACACTGGAAATGGGGTCAGGAAGATAGGAGAGATACAGTGAAGAATAAGACAGTGCCCAGGCTTGAAAGAATGTACAACTTGAGAAAGGAGATATAAGACATTTACAAAAAATGTACACAGGCTGCTTCTAGTTTGGCAAAAACAGTGGGTTTTTATTTTCTATAAAAATATATAAGTCAACTTTCAAACTATAAAAATGTTAGATGTGGAAAGAAGTGGAACATAAAATGCTTTTAAATATATGACTGAGTCCCAAGGCAGCAAAATGTAAAGCAAATCCCAAGAATTGAAAGGGAGATGGGAGGAAGCGAAGCCAACATAACAGACAGTTTATTACTGAATGACCATCCTGAGGAATATTTTAAGAATGAGTCCAGGGCCCCAGTGGTTTGAGTGTCAAATCTTGATATTGGCTCAGGTCTTGTCTCATGGTTGTGAGTTCAAGCTCCACATTGGGCCCTATGCTGGACATGGAGCCTATTGGAACAAAAATAAAACCAAAACAAACAAACAAACAAAAAACAATTCCAGAATTAATTCAAAAAAGATGCAAGAATGTGAGGAGAGATTGAAGCTATAATGCAGATAAAAGCAACCCAGATTCTTAGTCTTGAAAGTGGAACTGAGAAAGGTAATAAAAGAATTTAGATCTGTATAAGATAAGAAATTAGAACTGACGTCTTTGCATAAAGCCAGAGGAAGACTTTGCTAGGAAAAAAAATTCCTGGCACCTTCATAAGGCCGTATCAGAATTCCCATAGATTATGATAATCAAAATAAGGACTCACAGTGATAAATTAACTGGCAAATGACAAACACATCTCTATGATTCAGAGCTAGCACAAACAATCAAATGAAATAGGGTACAGTTAGATCCCCAAGGATTTCACTCATTGGCATTATGTGATAATGAATATAAAAAATTTATGTATCAAATATATAAAAGATTAAATTTTAAAAATAAGCACAAGGAAGAAGAGACCAGGCATGGTTTTGTAAAAGTGACCATGAAAACATAACCATTCAAAATGAAAACAATGTAGGTGGTATAAATAGAAAAAAAAAAAAAAAGTGCATACAGAATTCAATGAATTGGAGGATATTTAAGAGAAAATACATAAAATGCAATAAGGAGATGTATACAAATATGAAAAAAATATAGTTTAAGAACCTGGAAGATAAATGATAGGGTCCAGTGCATGACTAACTGAACCATATAGGGGAAATAAAAAATAGTGAGAGGCAGTACTTGAAATGAAAATTTTTCAGAAATGAAAAAGTCATGAACTCTAAGAATCAGGATGCAGGGTAATTAAAAATATAATAAGCTAGATACTTTGTAATTAAGCTGAAGAATTCCAAAGAGAAGTGAAATTTTTCAAATCAATTAGAGAGACAAAACATATCTATAAAGGCATATTATTCAAACTAGCATTAACTTTTCAACAGCAACAATATAAGCAAATAAGATAGTGGCCTATGGAGCAAATGTAAGATAATGGAATAATATTTTCAAAATGATAAAAAAACCACAGTGAACTTAGATTTAATGGAGACCTGAATGTGTATTCAGAGTAGGGGATAAGATAATTTTGAAATGGTTAAAAACTGAGGGAGTTTGGTTTTGACAGACCCTAAGTAATGGATATATTCTAAATTCTGCACCCAACAAGAATACATGGAAATAAAACACTAGTTCATAAAACTAATTTCAATATATTTCAAAGATTTGGTATTACCCAGATGACTTTCTCTGCTTTCAATGTCCTTCAGTGGAAAATCACAAAACAGAAAAGAAATTTATTTTTTAAGTGAAAATTTTATACATATATATAATTTATATATTAATTATATACATAATACATATATAATTTATTATATTATTACATATATGTATTAATCACATATTATTATTACGTATACATATATGTTTTAATATATAATACATATTTATGTGTTATTATTACATATACATATATGTATTAATACATAAATTATATATATAATATATATTGCCATATCATTTATGGCAATATTACATATATATTGCATATATATATACTGCATATATCATTGCTATATCATACAATGCCATATCATTTATATATAAATGATATGGCTTTGTTAACAGATGCCCTGGAAGTGTGAGCCATCTGCTTGTGACATTTATCTGAGACCTCAGGCCCTACTCAATTCTGGTCTTGTATACATTGCTTCCACTGATGACCGAATGCTGTTGCTTAACACTCTCAAATTACATCACATTCAACTTATTTCAAGCAGCTCAAGTTGCAGGGTCATTATTTCATGGTCAGGAATTTAGTCTTAACTGGTGCCCAGTAGCTATTTCTCAAGGGGAAAAAATACCTACTTGCTGGCTTTACTCTAAAATGATCCAGACCTATAAATGTGATTCTGACAGAGTTAGACATACTCTTATCAAGCAGACTAAATGTCCACAGATCTTTGGGCTGAAGCCTTAACAAACTCAAGAACACTGCCTCGTATTAAATACCAGACAGCTTTATGCTTTGCTTCTGAAGTTTTCTTCTGAAACTCTAATAAGCCAACCAGGTTTTCTGTATTTTTCTTAGAGGCTTAAGATGCAAGACAAGGCAAATTTTCTCTCACTTGGAGAGTTATCTTTCTTTATTCCAAATAACTTCATGAATGCATTCAAAATCTGTATATATTAAAATCTGTATATATTAACCAACCTCTGCCATATATGAACTTCTCCAAAGTATTGTAAAAATCTGCTAATCTGT
This sequence comes from Enhydra lutris kenyoni, assembly GCF_002288905.1. NCBI lineage: Eukaryota > Metazoa > Chordata > Mammalia > Carnivora > Mustelidae > Enhydra > Enhydra lutris. The sequence goes on from NW_019154126.1 coordinate 6,063,398, forward strand.
GGTTACCAAATTCTGTCAGATTATTGCCATGTCTGTAGTGAGTGAGCACGATGTCCTACACAATAGTGAGACAATTCAGGCATCTACAGACCATACGTGATCCAGTGCGAGTGAGTTGATCGTGCTCTGAAGCACAGCAATGAAGGCATATGTTGTCCTCTTAGTAGAAAACAAAATATTTCTAGAGTTCTCTCCTTATTGGAATAGAAAATACAAATACAGTTTGCCTGGGGGAGGGGGATAGGGAAAGGATTGTTGGTTATGGACATTGGGGAAGGTATGTGCTATGGTGAGTGCTGTGAATTGTGTAAACCTGGTGATTCACAGACCTGTACCCTTGGGGCTAATAATACATTATATGTTAATAAAAAATAAAAAAAATTTTAAAAAGAAAATACAAATACATTTTCCACATACAGAGTGACACAGAGGCTTTGCTGACTTGCTCAGTAAAGAAACTATAACTGGGGGGCGCCTGGGTGGCTCAATGAGTTAAAGTCTCTGCCTTTGGCTCAGCGTCCTGGGATCGAGCCCCTCATCGGGCTCTCTGCTCGGTGGGGAGCCTGCTTCCTCCTCTCTCTCTGCCTGCCTCTCTGCCTACTTGTGATCTCTGTCTGTCAAATAAATAAATAAAATATTTTTAAAAAAATACTGTAACCTATTAAGAAACTATAACTGGAAGAGCTCTGCTATCAGAATCCTAAACTGGTTATACTTTCAATAATAAACCATTATTTTCCAAGACTCATCCACTCTCACAAAGGGCAAAAAAGCAGGTCAAGTTAATTGACAGGAATTGGTGCCCATGGTGGCACCCATCTCCGCAATTCCCCCAGAGATGGGGTTTCCCTTTGTTTAGTCTTACCTATGAGGAATGAGCAGGACTGGCTAATACCCTTCAAAAGCCAGACTTTCAATGTTGGCCCTTGGCTGGCATCTGGGATTACCAGTTCCCACCATTCTGACTGATTAAGAGTAGCTCACTATACCTAAGTGGTTTGTGCAAACAAAAATCTAGTTTATGCTGAACACCTGCTTTCTTTCCACAAGTCTAGAATTTTAATATTTGCCAGGCAGAAACGATCTACATGACTAACCACCAATAAAAAATCCAAGGCACTGAGTATCTTAGGATCTCCCCTGGTTGTCACAAATCTTTGCTGGATTAAGTGTGTCCTGCATGACTCCACCAAGAGAAAACTCTGGAAGTGTGCCCCTGGTTTCCCCCAGACATTGCCGCATGCACCTTTTCCCATTATTGATCTTGCTCTGTATCCTTTCACTGTAATAAATCTTTGCCATGAGTACAACTACATGCTGAGTCTTGTGAGTCCCCCTGGCAAATCGCCAAACCTGGGGATAGTTTTGAGAGCGTCCTGACACGCTCCCATAATGGAACTCATTTAATGGATCAGGAACCAGTGTGAAGATACTACCAAATACTGAGTACATCTATCCCAACTACCCACTCACCAGTAGAACAGCAACCACAGAATGGTTTTGTAGACTCTGTGAGCCACTGAGAGGTGGACTTGGACCTACATTCCATTCATCACCTAAACTTCATATATCCCACCTCTGACCAATAGAATCATGGTGATTTTCCTAATACCCCGGGATTAATATCAGTATAGAACCAGCATCTGAGTATTTCCCATTTTCCAGTGAACCATTACCATTAAACCAGATAGGCACCTGACCCAGAAGAGGTTTTTCTGTGGTTTTTATATCAAGCCATGTAGGATTTTCTTACCTCTTTTATTGCAGTGGACCTCAAGTTCCACTAGCCACCACCAAAGTCCCTAGAGTACCTGGCTTTGCTGACCACTATGATAATATTACAGTAATCATGCTACCCTTGCCTCTAACAATTACATTTTGTTACTGGTCAGCATCTTTTTAAGATACCATCATCTCCACTTCATGTGAGGTCTGAATAGGTCAGCCATTAGAGCAAAGTGAGGTCTGAATAGGTCAGCCATTAGAGCATTTCATAAGAATGTCAACACTCTTCTCAACAAACTACTTCTAAATGTTTTATTACACATGGTCTTCTAGGCCATCTCAGTTTATATAGACTAGGAGAAGAACAAACAAACTATACCAAAAATTCTACTGGTTATCATTTGGCATTAGTTACCAAACAATCCACTCCAACATTCCTATTTTCCTAAGTCTTGAATTACTGCCTCTTCATTATTAACATCTCAAATTCATTTAATGAATAAAGTCTAGGACTCAGTCAGTTGAACTGAGCGACTAGTTAGCACCTACCCTACATGGTAAAAAATAAAGAGATCTTCAACCTAATTCAAAATTATATTTCTTCTTACCTGAACCAGGCTCTTTGTTTCCACACATATTTCCCATTTTCTACTGTTAAGATTTAGCAAATAATTGCAAATCCTTTCTGTGTGTTAGTTTGCTCTTCACAGTCTGCTTATAGTTCAGAATGACGATGATCAGAATGAAGCATGTGGCAAACTTACACACATAACTGAGGTGACTTTGTATCTCCAGACAAGGTATAATCAGGCTTATCAGTGGAGGATTTTTATCAAGGGAAGCTGGAAGCGGGGATTTCAGGGATTAGAGGTATTTGCAGTCATCCAAACGCTTCCCAGATCCCCATCCCAATTCTTAGGATCCCACACTCTCATAAACAATGCCCTCACGTTTCCACGAGAGGCTTAAGAAGTCTTTGAATTCAAACTATATTTTAAATCAACAAATTACAAAAATAAACTCAGTCTATAACAACAACAACAACAATACAACAAAGGTTATTTTAGGAAACCATAAAGTTTCCATGGTCCTCTGAACATGACTTCCACCAAGATTTAATAGTCTGAATCTGTCATTTTTTTGAAGAATTGTACCCAGCCAATGCTACAATTCTTGAATTCTACTTTCTCAACCACAAGATTTTCATAGTAGCAACCTGATCTGCCAAATCTTCACCTTCAATATGCCCCTCAGTCCATATTGACACAGATGAAATTTTACCACTCTTTGCCACAATATACTGTGGCAAATGTTAAAGGATTTTCACTGCTTTAAACCCCAATCAAGGGGTGCCTGGGTGGCTCAGTAGGTTAAAGCCTCTGCCTTCGACTCGGGTCATGATCTCAGAGTCCTGGGATCGAGCTCCGCATCGGGCTCTCTGCTCAGCGGGGAGCTTGCTTCTCCCTCTCTCTCTGCCTGCCTCTCTGCCTACTTGTGATCTCTCTCTCTCTCTGTCAAATAAATAAAATCTTTAAAAAAAAAAAAAAACCCAATCAAGTCAGATACTCCATCCCAGATGTAGTTTCTTATAGAAACTTCAGTTGGCAGGGTGCCTGGGTGGCTGAGTCAGTTATGCATCTGCCTTCAGCTCAGGTCATGATCCCCAGGTCCTGAAATCAAGCCCTATGTCATCGGGCTCCCTGCTCAGTGGGGAGTCTGCTTCTCCCTCTCCCCCTGTGCCACCCCCCTGCTTGTGCTCTCCCTTTCTCAAATAAATAATAAAATCTTAAAAAAAAAAAACCAAAACTGCGGTTGGCAACCTTTCTTGTGAGCAAGTGTATCATCAATTAAGAGTCAGCAGCCAACAATAGAAAGTATTCCAATGGGTTAAGCAGATAATAAATGGGTTAAGCTGATTATAAATTACCAGCCTTTCGTTAGTTTCAAAATAATGTGCCAAGGCTGAAGGGGTAAACTTTAGAAGAAATTTCTAGGAATTACTCACAGATCCCAAAATCACAATCCTGTCTTGGAGTCTACTTCTTGAAGGACCTAACATACCCGATATAAAGTACACTCAAGTAAATGATCATAGGAACTTTGGGAAAAAGTTTGGAAAATAATCATAGTCTATATTTTTTGTGGTGTTGCAGAACAATTCCTCCCAGGGACCTGAAGACTTTTTTAGTCAATGGGTTTCAGATATGAAAACTTGCTTCAATCAGGCCTATATTTAATAAGTAAATTCAATTGACAGCTAATAACCTTCCAATCAGAAAGCAGCAAGCCCAGATGATAACATTGGTAAACTGTACCAAACATTTAAGGAAGAAATAATTCCAATACTCTACAATCTCTTCCAGAAAATAGAAACAGATGAAATACCTCCTAACTCATTTTATGAAGACAGGACAGCATTACCCTAATACCAAAACCAGACAAAGACATTAAAAGACACTTCAGACCAATATCTCACATGAACAAAGATGTAAAAATCCCCAACAATTAGCAAATAAAGTCCATCAATGTATAAAAACAATTATGTATCATGACAGTGTGTGAATTATTCCAGGTATGTACAACCAGTTCAACATTCAAAATCAATTACCGTAACCCATCACATCAACAGTCTGAAGAATGAAGATCATATAATCATAACAACTGATGTAGAAAAAGCATTGGACAAAATCCAACACCCATTTATAATAAAAACTCCCAGAAAACTAAGAACAGAGGAGAATTATCAACTTGATAAAGCATATATACCAAAACCTACAACTAACATCATACTTAATGATGAAACTAGATGTTTTCTCTCTGAGATGAGAAATAAGATAAGGATGTCCCCTCCTCTTGTCATTCCTATTCAACCTCATACTGGAAGTCCTAGCTAATATAGTAAGACAAGAAAAGAAAAAAGAAGATAGATTGGGAAGGAAGAAATAAAACTGTCATGTTCACTAGTGATGAAATTTCCCATGTAGAATATCTTTAAAAATCACACAAAAAACTCCTGAAACTAAATGATCACAGCAAAGTTACAGGATACAAAGTTAATATACAAAACTAACTGCTCTCCTGTATGCCAAGAATGAACAATAAAATTTGAAATTTAAAATAAAAAGCGGTTTTTATAGTACCCCCAAAATTAAATACATAAGTATAAGTCTAAATCTAACAAGATATGTACAAGGGAAATATGAGGGACAATCTAAAATTCTTATGAAAGAAAAAAGAAAACCTATAATAATTAGAGAGATATCCCATGATTATGGATTGGAATACTTAATGTTAAGTTGACAGTCCTACCCAGTTTGATGGACAGATTTAACCCAATCCCAATCAAAATTCCAGTGAATCATTTTACCCAAAGAGTGATTCTAAAATTCATATGGAAAGGCAGAGACCCAGAATGGCCAACACAATACTGAAGAAGAAGAATTATGTCATAAGACTGACAGTCCCTGATTTCAAAAATTAGTATGAAACTATAGTAATCAACACAGTGTGGTACTGGTGAGAACATAGACATATAGATACAAATTGATCAGTGGAACAGAATGGAGAGTCCAGAAATAGACCCACAAAAATATATTCAGCTGGTTTTTGACAAAGGGGCAAAGGCAAGTGAATAAAGGATTATCTTCCCAACAAATGGTACTGGAACTACTAAACAACCACATGCAAAAAATATTAATATAAACACAAACTTTAGACTTTTCAAAAAAAATTAACTCAAATGGGTCATAAATATAAATGTAAAAAGCTTAAATAAAAAATTTCAAGAAAATAACACAGCGGAAAATCTATGTGACTTAGGGTTTAGTAATGGCTTTTTTTTTTTTAAATTAATCTCTACACCCAACATTGGAACTCAAACTCATGTCCCCATGATCAAGAGTCACATGTTCTACCAACTGAGCCAGACAGCTGCTCTGGCAATGACTTTTTTTTTTTTTTAAGATTTTTTTTTTTTTTTTTTTGACAGAGAGAGAGATCAGAAGTAGGCAGAGAGAGAGAGAGGCAGAAGCAGGCTCCCTGCCAAGCAGAAAGCGGGGCTCGATCCCAGGACCCTGAGATCATGACCTGAGCCGAAAGCAGAGACTTAACCCACTGAGCCACTCAGGTGCCCCTGCTCTGGCAATGACTTTTAATACACAACATACAAAGCACTATGCAAGAAAGAAAAATACAGATATGTTTGATTTCATTCAGATTAAAAACTTACTCTCTTGGAAAGACTTTTTTTTTTTTAAGATTTTGTTTATTTATTTGACAGAGAGAGAGAACAAATAGGCAGAGGGGCAGGCAGAGGGAGAGGGAGAAGCAGGCTCTCAGCTGAGCAGGGAACCCAATATGGGGCTCAATCCCAGAACCCTGGGATCATGACCTGAGCCAAAGGCAGACACTTAACTGACTGAGCCACCCAGGCACCCCTGAAAGATTCTTAAGAAAATAAAAGATGAGCCACAGACTGGGAGAAAATCTTTGCAAAACACATATCTGATAAAGAACTTGTATCCAAACTAAGAACATTTAAAATTCAACAATGAAAAAATAAATAATCTAATTCAAAAATGAGCAACAGAAAAATTGATTAAAGACTTGAATGTAAGACCCCAAACCAGAAAACTTCTTGAAGAAAGGATAAGGGTATGATCCTTGATATATACATCTTGGAAATGATTTTTTGGATCTGACACTAAAATAAAAGGCAAAAACAAACAAACAAACAAAGGAACTACTTCAAACTAAAAAGCTTCTAAAAAGGAAAGGAAGGGCACCTGGGTGGCTCAGTTGGTGAGGCACCCAACTCTTGATTTCAGCTCACGTCATGATATCAGGGTCCCGAGATTGAGGCCGCATGTTAGGCTCTACCCTTAGTGTGGAATCTGCTTGAGACTCTCTCTCTCTTTCTCTCCCTCTGTCCCACCTCCCCACTCACGTGTGGTCTCTCCAAAGTACATAAATAAAATTTTGAAGAAAGAAGCAAAGGGGAGAAAATATTTGCAAAACATATGCAGGATAAGGAGTTAATGTTCAAAATATGTAAAGAACCCATACAATTCAATATCAAAACAAACAACAATCCAATTAAAAATGGGCAGAAGAACTAAACAGGCATTTTCCTAAAGAAGATGTACAAATGTCAACAGGTACATGAGAAAGTACTAAACATCACTAATCATATGTAAATCAAAACCATAATGAGATATCACCTCACACTATTAGAATGGCTATTACCAGAAAGACAAGAGATGAGTGTTGGTGAGGTTGTGGAAAGAAAAGAACCCTACTACACTGTTGGTAGGAATGCAAAATGGTACAGTCACTATGGAAAACACTATGGAAATTCCTCAAAAAATTAAAAATAGAAACACCCTATCATCCAGTAGTCCCATTTCTGGAAATGTATCCTAAGGAAATGAAAACAAGATATTGAAGAACTATTTGTCCTCCCATATTCATTTAAGCATTATTCCAATATCCAAGATATGGAAACAACCTCAGCTTCTGTCAACAGATGAATGGATAAAGATGTAGTAAGCATTATTATAGCCATGGAAAAGGAAGTAAATCCTGTCATTTGCAACAACATGAACCTTGAAGGTATTATGCTAAGTGAAATAAATAAGACAAAGAAAGACACTGTATATCACTTATACATAGAATCTAAAAAAGCGAAACTCATAGAAATAGAGTAGAATGGTGGTTACTGAGGGCTGTAGGGTAAGAGAAATGGAGAGATGTTGGTCAGACAGTACAAATATCCAGTTAAAAGAAAAGTAAGTTCTGGCAATCTGATGTTCCATTTGGGCATTATGGTTAATAATATTATATACTTGAAAGTTGCTAAGAAAGTAGAATTTCAGTCTTCTTACCACATAAAAAGAAATGATAATTATGTGACATGAGGGAGGTATTAGCTAATGCTATGGTGGGTAATCATTTTGCAGTAAATAAATAAATCAACTCATTATACACCTCAAACTTACATGATGGTATGTCAATGTTATTATCATAAAGCTAGGGGGAAAAAAAACCTTAATGACAAAAATCATGGACACACCTGAGAAGATACACAGGTGGCAAATAAGCATATGAAAAGATGATCAGCATAACATGTGTTCAGAGAAATGCAAATTAAAATAATAACATAATACTACACTAAAATGGCTAAATTCCAAAGCAGCAGGAAATATCATTCCCTGCTGGTGGGAATGCAAAATGATACAGTCACTTCAAAAGACAGTTCCGCAGTTTCTTACAAAACTAAACGTACTTTTATCATATGATGCAACAATCGCACTCCTTGGTATTTGACCAAATTAGTTGAAAATTTGTCCACACAACCCCTTCACACAGATATTTAGAGCACTTTATAATCACTAAAAACTGGAAATAATCAAGATGTCTTTCAACAGCTGAATGGATAAACAAATTGTAGTACATCCATACAATGATTCCATTATCAAGAAATAAGAAGAGATAAACTGTCAAGCCTGCAAAGACACAGAGGAAATTAAATGCTTATTCTAAATAAAAGAAGCAAGTCTAAAGCTTTATACTCCTTGATTCTGACTATATGACATCTTGGAAAAGGCAGAATTGTAAAGATTATAAAAGATCAGTGGTCACCAGGTGCTCCAGGGAAGGAAGGAAGGAAGGCAGGCAGGCAGGAATGAATTGATGGAGCAGAGCACTTACTTACAGGGTGCTGAAACCATTCTATACAACTGTAACAGTGGACATGTGACATTATGGGGTAGGAGAGAGAGGGGATCTGAGAACTGTCTGGTAGCTCCTGCGCAATGTGCGATTATCTGTAAACCTAAAACTGCTCAACAAAATAAAGTCTATGAAGACAAAAACAAAACAAACAAACAAACAAACAAAAAACTGGCAAAAATTCAGGAACTGAACAAGTGACCATGATTTTTACTGCGTCAACCACTGTCAACCTCCCATATCTCCACATTTGCCTTTTCTACTGGCAGAAGTTAAGCAGCACCCTCACTGGTTGCCCATCTGTGTTTCCCCTTAGAATGCCAGGTTCAACTGATCATATCCCTGTGGGTCAAGGCCCCTTGGATGCCCCTCTGACCTTGAAAGTCATTATGGATGCTCAATTGCAGCTTCTGAGCTGCTAGCACTTAGAACCTACCACCTGGTCTCTATCACTCCAGGATTCCCTTGGATTCCCTTGGATAAGGGAATGAGCCCAGTTCTGTGACCACTTCTGTCAAAAGCTCCAGCCTGCAGAAAGCTCCCCGAATGTGCTAATATCCCCCTCAGCCGCATGGTCCTCATAGTCTTGGCGGGTGACATGTCCTCTGCACCCTCCCATAACTAATGTATCTCTCTCCATTTCTATCCTTTACCAGGGAGACTTCAAAATCACTTCTGGAGGGTGCAGCAGAGGGCAGCAGGGAGGCATGTGGGGAAAAGGACACCAAAAAGACAGAGTGCCAAGTGCAGCTGCTGCAACCCTCACAGGAGCCCACCAGAGCCACCCTGGTGAAGGACAGAGTGAACAAGCAGATGGTGGCCAGACCACAGAGGACATCACCATTTCTGCAGCAACCAGGCCAGGAAGCTAACCCATAACTATTGTTGCAACTGACACAGAATGGTTAAGACCTGTTCCAGGACCACAAGCTCCTTCCTTGCTTCTGCTTCCAACTCAGGATCAACCAGGGAAAGTCAAGTATGCTCCCCCAATGGATCACACAGCAGGCCTCACTCTTAGTTGGCAGGTCCGCCTCTAGCTTCCCTGGGCCAACACCATCCAAGCAGGTCAGACCTGAAGCCTACCTCCTTCCTCCCTTTTTTCATTTTACACCTTCCCTACTTTTCTGTCTGCCTTTGAGTCTCTACACAAATTATGGTGGCTGACTCTCTTGCTGTAGCATGCTCTGACTGAATAGACTGTTCTCATTTGAGTGGTCTTTGTTTATTTCCACACTGGTTAGAGGGTTAATATCCCTAAACCTCACTCCACTCCCTGCCCAGTCCGTGAGAGAAAATGCATCAGCTCAGGAACTTGGGGATGAAAATGCATTAGATGTATTTAAAACCTCATCTTATCGACTGTTATCTTAGACCACTCATAGTACGTGTGTTATTTGGGTCCCCTAAGAGTAGATGCTAAAATGGAGGACAAGAGATCGATTGGTGGACCAAGGAATAAAGGGCTTGGAGCTGGAGAAGGAGGAAGTGCCTTCTAACACCATGCAGAAAAGGGGAAGTTGATTGGACAGCAAGAAATCTGCAGCTATTTCACAGAGAATTTTCCAGAAACTATCTCTTAACTATTTAGATGTTATAACCAAGCTAATGAAACCACCTTAGAGAAAAAGTTTTGTGTGATAATAGCCATTTTCCCCCAAAACTAAACATACAATTTTTGCCTTTAAGACTTGAAAACGTTTTGTTGATGATTTCATTCCCACAGGAGTTGGACATACAGTGTGATGATCACATTCCTAGTTGAAGAAGAGCCATCCAGAGACTCTGGAGTAATCAAAATTGTATGATCTCTCAAACTGTGGAGTTCTATTGCTTTTCTCCACAGTGGGGTGGGTGTCTGTTATTATTGGTTTCTACCATAAAATAAATAAAACTCTGTAGAGAGCTAACTGTGCAGAAGTGAAGAGAGTGTAAGAGAGGTCAGATTTCCAACAAATATTGGAGTCCTTCTTTTCAAAATATCTATTAGCACACAGTTTAACTTTTTCAGCCACTTCTCACTTGGGGCATTTCACATTTGACTTTTCCCCTCTCTGGTAGAATAGACAACATGCACCAACACATTACCTCTGACCTGAGTTCCTCTCCAGAAAAAACAGAAGCTGACCTGGGCAGTACCAACCCTCCCACCAGGTCTCTGGATAGGGGGCATGCACTCCACAAGGGTAAGGCCCAAGACAAAATGATTCTATAGGTTATGTCCACCTGGGAATAAGCTGGGAAGAAGGAAGAAACATTGAGTTGCTGTGAATGTGAATTCAGTCTCCAAATTTCTATGGTTCCTCACTGTCCTCTCTCCTAAAATCCCTTTCCCACCTCCTGTTTCTATTCCTACCCAAGGACAGGGCAAGTGTAGGTTAACAGGGTGGTTAACAGGGTGGTTCTGTTTATAAGTTTAGAAGCTGGCCTCTTCTCCTTTTGCCTCCTACATTCAGTCCCTCCATACATGACCTTGGGTCACTGCAAGGCTTCATCTGGCCTTCCACTTTCACAACACCCAATGACCTCAATCTCTTCACTTCACCCTCAGAATGTCTTTCTCATAACTTCCAAAGCATTCTGATTGATTAATTCACCTTGAGAAAACAGTGGACCTCCTAGAGAATTTCACTATTAAATGGAGCTTGATAATAAAATAATGCATTTTAATGTGTTGAATTTCAAACTATATTGAAAGGGTCAGGATTTCTGGCTACTTGGGAGAAATGATTTCCAACAGAGGGATTACTCATACAGCCAGACTCAGATAATGTTGCAATATAGATGAAGAAATGGCTTTACCATACCAATAATAACATAACTGTTATTTTAGTCTTGGATACTATTAGCTATCACTAATAGCATTATTCAAATTACCTCCAAAGATGGCAAGGAAGGAGGATTTATTGGAAATCTGTTTTAGGACTGGAGTTATTCAATCTGTTTCTAACTGATAGCAAAGCACTTTTCTAAGTTTTAAGGACATGATGATAAATAAGTCTAACAAATTTCATGTTTTTCTGTGCTCATATTTTAAAAGAGAAATCATCCAAAGAAAAATTAAACAGTATAGAAAGAAGACAGAGAGAACAGCAGGTAGGGATAGGGAGAGAGAAGAGTAAAGAAGAAAAGAAAGGGGGGAGGACAAAAAGAAGGAAGGAGACAAAGAAGGAAGTTTTCAAATACTTTAAGTTCTATGGAGAAAACAAGAAATGGTGATAGAAAACAGATGACAAGGCGATTTCTGAGAGCCATTTAATCTGAGGCTTAAAAGTGAAATATGTTAATCAGAGAAAGACAAATATATGGTTTCACTCATATATGGAATTGAAGAAACAAAACAAAGGATCATAGAAGGAGGGAGGGAAAAATAAAATAAGATGAAATCACAGAGGGAGACAAACCATAAGAGACTCTGAACTATAGGAGACAAACTGAGGGTTGCTAGAGGGGTGGTAGGTGAGGGGATGGGGTACCTGGGTGATGGGCATGAAGGAGGGCACTTGATGTAATGAGTACTGGGTGTTACAAGCAACTGATGAATCACTAAACTCTAGCTCTAAAAATAATAATATATTATATGTTAAGTAATTGAATTTAAATTTAAAAAAAAAAGGAGAGTCATCATGGTAAGATCTGGAGGAAGTATATTCCAAAGAAATACAACAGCAAGTGCAAAGGCCTTGAGGCAGGAACAAATGTGAGGCCCCTAGGACATATAGAAGAGGGACTGATGGGGCGCCAAGGTGGCTCAGTGGGTTAAAGCCTCTGCCTTCAGCTCAAGTCAAGATCTCAGAGTCCTGGGATCAAGGCCTACATTGGGCTCTCTGCTCAGCGGGGAGCCTGCTTCCTCCTCTCTCTCTCTCTCTCTCTCTCTCTCTCTGCCTGACTCTCTGTCTACTTGTGATCTCTGTCAAATAAATAAATAAAATCTTTTTTAAAAAATAAGAAGAAGAAGAAGAGGGACTGATGTAGTGTGTTTGGGGCACAGGCAGCCCGTCAGTACAGCTAAGCCCATGGATGGAAGAAAAGGAGGGCCAGCAGTGAGGCTACAGAGGTAGGAAGGAGCCAAATTACATAGGGTGTTTTGTCTTTAGTGTATAAGCAAAGGACAGCCATTGGGAGTTTGTGGTTTTTTTTTTCCTCAGAGGCAGTCCATCATCTGATCTACATTCTAAAAGGTCATGTTGGCTCCAGTTTGGAGAACAGGTACAAGAGGAAAAGGAGTAGAAGCAGAGTAATCACCTAGAGTGTGTAGCAGGACAGCGGTGATTGACGGAGAGCAGTCAGCGTTAGTAATGGAGGAAGTGGATGAGAAATTCAAGAACTGAGATGTCTCTGGAAATGAATACTTTCTCCTGCTCTCTCTTTCTCTTGCTCTCACCCTGGCATTTTGCACACGAGGCCAAAGAATTGCTTCTTTCCCTCTTTCTACTGGGAGCTTCAGCTGCTTATGCACAGAATTTGCTTCTTCAACTGCTCAATTGTCACTTGAAGATAATCCCTCTCTGGGCCACTCTGAACCCTGAGATGCCAGAAGCTTTCAGTTTCATCCGTTATTTCATTTAGTCTTTATGTTGATTAATCCACATTTCAGAAATAGAGTGGCCCAGCTCTTCGGTTTATGCCAGCCTAGTAAGTCTTACCAGTAGCCTTCCTAGTGATGGGTTGATCTGGTCTGACTGTGCCTCATAGTCCAATCGGGTGCCTGATCCTGGAACCAGAAACACAGTCTCTGGGGGGCACAGGCTGAGGTCAAGGCAGAAGAGGTCAGAGTGTCCCTTTATTTTCCCCTCCAAGGACACCTATCAATGTATTTCTTCTGTATCCATTTATTTATTCAAGTTTTTGGAGAGAATTTGAGAGGCTTATGAAACTAAGCACTTTATTTAAAAATCCAGGGCAAATACGCTTTAAAAATAGGGATAGTAAATTTGAATACTGAATTAGTTACAAAGGACATGAAGCAAAAGTAGCTTATATTGGGCCAAAATTATGATAATTACTGTGAAACTTCTCAGAAGCCTCTATTGAGGAAAGTTCAAGTATTTTAACATTGAAGATGCTTTTGTTTTGTGTAATAGGTCCTTCTAAGTCATCTCTCTGTGTAACTCCTATTCATCCCCCAAGACTCAACTTAATCCTAACATCCTCTGAAAACCATTCCCGACTTCTGCCACCTCCTAGTTCATTTGTTTGTTTCCATGACAGCTAGCTTACATATCTGTAATAGACTCTATCTTGATGGTAAGTTTCAGTGTCTGACCCTCTCCTCTAAATCGTGACCTCTTCAGGGCTACAAATTCATTCATCTGTTTATTCTCAGTGCTAAATATAGCATTCATTACATATTAGTGCCCAATAAATATTCATCAAATGTATACATGAATGAATAAGCACTACATTATAAAAATAACTGCCTCAAATTCTTACTGGGTTTTTAAAATTTTGTTTATCTGGTGGGCAACTAATTTTCAGCAAAACAGGAAAGAATACCCAATGGGTTAAAAAAAAAAAAAGACAATCTCTTCAACAAATGGTGTTGGGAAAACTGGACAGCAACATGCAGAAGAATGAGACTAGACCATTTTCTTACACAAATTGGATGAAAGACCTCAATGTGAGATCGAAAACCATAAAAATCCTAGAGAACACAGGCAGCAACTTTTTTGACTTCTGCTGTAGCAAATTCTTGCTAGACACATCACCAGAGACAAGGGAAACAAAAGCAAAAATGGACTATTGGGACCTCATTGAGATAAAACACTTCTGCACAATGAAAGAAATAATCAACAGAACTAAAAGGTGACCTACTAAAGAGCAGATATCTGCAAATGACATATGTGATACAGGGTTAGTATCCAAAATCTAAAGAACTTGTCAAACTCAACACCAAAAAACCAAATAATCCAGTTAAGAAATGGGCAGGAGACATTAATAGATATTTCTCCAAGGAAGACATCCAGATGGTTAACAGACATATGAAAAGATGCTTAGCATCACTCATTATCAGGGAAATACAAATCAAAACCTCAATGAGATACCACCTCACACCAGTCAGAATGGCTAAAATTAACAAGTCAGGACACGACAGATGAGGATGCAGAGAAAGGGGAACCCTCCTACACTGTTGGTAGGAATGCGAGCACGTGCAGCCACTCTGGAAAAACAGTATGGAGGTTCTGCAAAATGTTAAAAATAGAGCTACCCTATGACCCAGCAATCTATTTAACCTAAAGATACAAAAATACAAATTCAAAGGGATACATGCATCCTGATGTTTATAGCAGCATTATCAACAAAAGCCAAACTATGGAGAGAGCCCACTGTCCATCAACAGATAAACAGATAAGGAAATGGATACTCAGCCGTCAAAAAGAATGAAATCTTGCCATTTTCAATGACATGGACGGAGCTAGAGTGTATTATGTTAAGTGAAATAAGTCAGTCAGAGAAAGAAATACCATATGATTTCATTCATATGTGGAACTTAGGAAACAAAACAGATGGAGAGAAGGGGAGAGAAGAAATGGGAAACAAACCATAAGAGACTCTTAACAATTGAGAATAAAGTGAGGATCGATGGAGGGTGGTTGGTGGGGGATGGACTAAATGAGTGTTGGGTATTAAGGAGGGCACTTGTGAGGAGCACCAGGTGTTACGTGGAAGTGACAAATGCAAAATTCTACTCCCGAAACCAATGTTACACCATATGTTAACTAACTAGAACTTAAATAAAGATTTGAAAAAGAAAAAACAAATTAGAGGCACCTGGGTGGCTCAGTCAGTTGAGCCTCCAATTCTTGATTTTGACTCGTCATGATCTCAAAGTCCTGGGATCAAACCCCATGTTGGGCTCTGAGCTCAATGTGGAGTCGGCTTGTGTGTCTCCTTCTGCTCCTTCCCCCACTTGCATGCTCGCTTGCTCTCTCTCTCAAATAAATAAATGAAATATTTTAGAACATCTTTTGTTTACCTGTACAGCATGTATTTTCCCCTCTTGGTGACAGCAGACTGATTTTTTATTTCTTTAAGAAACCACACAAACTAATTCTAAGGTCTTGCAATTTCTTACGAATTAGCAGTATTGAAAGAGGACTTAGTTTTGGTCAATCGGACCCACCTACCCTCCTGGCCACAGTAATTTGTACCAGGATAAATACATGACCCAAGCAAAGCCATGAAGGGGCAAGTCCCAGACTTCAGAAACTATTAGAAGAAAAGGTGTTCCTTCTGCTGAGGTGGCTAAGCCAAGACAGATTTTCTGGTGGCTAGCTTTGGCAACATTTAAGGAAAACCTTTCTTAGAATGAGGCCAATACACATATTAGCTGAGCCAAGAGATGAAGATGGATAAATCTGTCTTTGGTTAAGTCCCTAAACACAGAGATGCTAAAAACTGAATCCATACCCAAGATTCTTCATTTACATAAGCTCAGAGAATTGTTCACTTGGTTGAGTCTCTCTCCTAGCCAACCAAAATGTTTAGACTAATATATACAATTTTGTTTTTTTTTCTCTTACTGTATTTAATATTGATTTTGAACTTAAGGAAAGAGGATATTTTTCAAATAAATCTCTCCTAGTGTCTCTCTATCCAATTAGTCTTAAGAAAGCTTTATTTTATAATTGTTAAGCTTAAAGATATATTCCCTAAAAATTATAACCAAAACAGAGATTTCTCTCATGGTTTTCAATATGAGGTTACTTAAAAAGTAGTTTATATAAGTTTTATATTAGGATATAATGAGGCTGCCAGTAGCACTCTCATGGTGTTGCTGGCAATTCATAGGAAATTTAATCTCATAGCTGAATAAAATGTTTCTGTTGGAAGTTAAAAGCGACTCTCTGATAAAGTTAGATGGTAGAGAACCTAAGCAGTAAATGCAAGATGGAAGGAATAGGGGCTCTTCTAATAGAGGCACTCCCCCCCATGTAATACTCGGTTTCATTGTGAGCAGGGCGGTCAGTACACAGCTTGGGTTGAGCAATCAGCAGGTGCTCATTGGCTCATCGATCCTAGAAGAGGAGAAAATGGAGTATCGTACTTGAGGTCCAAGTTTAAGACTCGGGATCTCATGGGGAACAGCAAGGAAGCTGGAATAGAAGCCTCTCTGAATTTCCCACAAGCCAAATATCATAACTGGGTAAGGACTAGGATTTGGTAAGGTGGAGAAATTGGTAAGTTATCCATCTACAGTATTATTTTATTTGAGGCTACCCCCATTTAACCAATTTTGCATCAAACTGAATGGCATAGAGGGAAAGAACACTCTGTTATGTTATATTTCCAGGTATATACCTAGAAACCTATAGCAAGAATGCTTGTGGGGATATGAAATCCTTGAACATGGCAATCCTGAAACTCTGTTTTGGAAAAAGAACCCCATTTAACATGAAATGTAAGTTCAGGGGCACCTGGGTGGCTCAGTGGGTTAAAGCCTCTGCCTTCGGCTCGGGTCATGATCCCAAGGTCCTGGGATCGAGCCCCGCATTGGGCTCTCTGCTCAGCGGGGAGACTGCTTCCCCTTCTCTCTCTGTCTGCCTCTCTGCCTACTTGTGATCTCTCTCTCTCTCTCTCTCTCTGTCAAATAGATAGGTAAAATCTTTAAAAAAATGTTTAAAAAAAATGTGAGTTCATTTGCTAGTTTACAAAAATGTAAGTCTATGTGTAAGTTTATCATGTAAGGGTACCAAATCTTTACAAAGATATCTTATATAACTTAGAAGAATGTCCCTCCAGTTTTCTTTCAATTGTTTTACTTTGTCATTAAATCACACACATAGGCCTCTAGCACAGCTCCATTCTTCCATTTACTGAATATCCACAATTTCCAGCACCCAGCTTGGCACTGGGCATACAGAGCTAATTACTGTGCTATTCCAGCTTCATGGAAGTAACAGTAAATACTCAAGAGCTGCATGCCAATTTATTGCAAAAGAATGTATTTTAATGGATTCAGTCTACATTCAGAATTTGTTTGAACTCTGTTGAAGATGCAAAGAACATTTCATCAGTGATTTCAACAACACCTTACACGGCTGTCAGCTCTGCAGAGTGTACTGCTAGGGCAGATGAGAACTTCATTACCACCTTTCAAAAGTTTCCCCAAACTGTAGGTTATGGATAATTTTTACTAAAGTCGTATGATTTGCAAAACTTCCAAATATTAATAAATATATTTTAAAATAAAAAGATGCTATGTTACAAATTTTACATTAGATGACACAGTTAAAAGCACCATATAAAATCTAATCTAAAGCAATGGCTATCACTGCTGCAAGCAAAGTCTGAGTTAGTGCTGAGAATCTGGGTTCTAGCTCAGGGGAAACACTGATATGGCAGCAAATTTATTTTCGAGGGATGAAATACAGTCTCTAAGATCAAATAGATCACAGGAAGGAAGTTTGATTTCATCCTCATCAAGGCTCCAACACTCCCCATCTACTGAAGTGCAGGACTCACTCTGTCTCCTTGATAGGGAAGCTAATATGTTCAGTTACAACGACACGCCCAGAGCAATTCTTTTAAAAACTTTGGAATGATTCAGCGCCACCGACTGACATAAATGGTCTCTGTACACAAAATGCAGGCAGCTACTGAAAGCAGACCAAATGAAAAGAATCGGTAAGTCTCTTAAAGTGATGGTGCTTTCGAAATGTTCTGGAGGCGCACCCGCATGGCTCAATCACTTAAGCATCTGCCTTGCGCTCAGGTCATGATTCCAAGGTCCTAGGATCCAGCCCGTGTGGGGCTCCCTGTTCAGTGGGGAGCCTGTTTCTCCCTCTGCCTACCCCCCACCCTCATCTCATGCTCTCTCTCTCAAATAAATAAATAAAATCTTTATTTTTTAATTTTTTAAAATCCTTTATTTCTCAGAGAAAGAGCACAAGGAGGGTGCAGCAGGCAGAGGGAGAAGCAGGTTCCCAGCTGAGCAAGGAGCCCAATACAGGATTTGATCCCAGGACCCTGGGATCATGACCTGAGCAGAAGGCAGATGCTTAAACGACTGAGCCACCCAAGCACCCTACAAATAAATTAATTAAATCTTTTTAAAAAAAATTCTCAAGAAAAGTGTTCTTGAAATAAGACTTTTGAACACTTCTCTTAATATCAAAATATTTCAGTTTTCTTTATCTTTCCTACTTATTTAAGCCTTAAGTAGAAAGTCCGTACTTTGGTCTTAGAATCCAGAAACATAATTGCTGTGAACATATTTAATTAAAGTACATCAGTCTGTATTGTTGATTTTCTGTTAGATCCATGTCAGTCTAAGACTTCTGTTCACCCATAAGTTTAGCTCTGCACCCATTTGATAGATGGCAGTGACCGAATTAATGCCTCTAAATCAGTCCAGATCTCCTAGAGTACTGAGATAACTCAAGGAAAACATTACAGTCAATCATTCATGCAAAATTAAAGTCAGCAGGTGCTCAAATATGGCTGCCTCACAAATCAAGTCTTGCCTTGTATGAACCTCATGCTAATTAGCAGACGGTGCTGTAATGACCCATGTGCCGGATCTTCACTAGAATGGGGGACAAGGATGCGATCTTCCTCAGTGCGTCTTCAGTGCCTGACAGAGTAGAGAATGTACTCACAAATGAAAAATAAACTGAGGCCAGGTTTTGCTGCTGCTCTGGGAAAATATTTTAGAATAGTTCAAAGAAAGTGTATGAACCGTTAAGGAAGAAAACAGTCCTGATTTGTACCACGTCTTTTGGGGACCTCTGATATTACCGGGCGTTAGCTGAGAAAAATGTGTGTCTGATGTTAATTACAGTTGTTCAGAATTCTCTTCTCATTTAAAAAAAAGGTCCGAAACAATTCCAAAATATATGATGTCAAAGTAAAAGTGCATAGGTAATTGCATGCTGCTGTCCTCTGCTTTGACCTGACCACTGGTTCAGCTGAGGGACTTCTGAAGACATTCTCCAATAACCAGAAGCTGTGGAGAATAACTAATAATTTAGATGACAGAATCAGGCTCCTAATTTAATGTCTTATTCTTACCTCAAAAGATAACTTTTTCAATCCATGCCCAAAAAGATGTTAACCAAGCAATGCCACTGCTACAATGTTCTCTAACGAAAGAGCAAAACTATTCAAAATCTTTTTGCACTTCTTAAGCTAGGGGAAAATGTAAATAGTGGAAGAGTTTAATAAATATGACACATATCTACATTTTAGGTATTGAGAAATCATTACCTAGATTGGGGTTGGCAAATTATGCTCTGCAGGCCAAATTTGGCCTGTCGCCTGTTTTTGTTCAGTCTGAGAACTAAAAAGTGGTTTTTAGGGGCACCTGGGTGGCTAGGTTGTTGAGCTTCTGCCTTTGGCTCAGGTCAAGATCCCAGGGTCTTGGGATTCCGCCCCACGTCAGGCTCCCCTGCTCAGCAGGAAGCCTGCTTCTCCCTCTCCCATTCCCCTTGCTTGTGTTCCTTCTCTCAATCTGTCTCTCTCTCTCTCTCTTTCTGTCAAATGAATGAATGAATGAATGAATAAATAAATAAATAAATAATTTTTTTAAAGTGGTTTTTATGTATTGAAGGCTCTGTGAAATAAAAAATAGCAACAACAAAACAAAATGAGGAATACCATTCACCAGAGACCGCATATATCTCATAAATAAATAAAATATCTGTTATCTGGCCCCTTGTAAAAAATGTTCGCTGACCCCTGATAAAAACTGACCAAAAAAGATGTTCATATAATAAGCAGGACACAAGACAGCATGTGTAGTATTTCATTTTATAAAATTCTGCATGTGTACATACAGAAATATTTATAAAATTCTATATGTGTTCACACACAGAAATATCTAGAAGAAAATGAGTGACAGTGGTGATTTCTGAGTTCTGAAACTGTACTTTTTCTTTATCCTTTTCATTCACAGATTGATTTTTAAAGTAACATACATGTGTCATTTTTATAGTAAGAGGCTATTTTCATTTTGGAAAAGAGAGCCCCCTAAAACATAGTCAAAGTTAATACTTATCATGCTTCCTTTCTATGCCAGCAAGTTTCAGGACTTAGCATGCATTTACTCACATGAATCCTTACAACATCCAATAAAATATATACTTTTCTAATCATATTGTCAATTTCAGAACTAAGAGAGAGCTAATTACTTGTCCAAGTTTGCACTAGAATGCCATGGAGCTGGGGTTAAAGTCTTGAAAGTGCTGTCCCTAAGACTATGTGTCTCACCACTATGCAATCCCGCCCTGCAAAGACATGGATCATATGGGTCCTGATGGCAAGGCTGGGGCAAAACTCCTGGGTCATTTTTGATATCAACTTTTAAGCAATTCATAGTGTGGTATGACCTCCAGAAAAAGATGTCAATCTTTTGTTTCATAAACAGTATCTAGAACCAAAGAAGTTATAGTTCTGCTCCATATCTAGAGTACTGGACAAAACTCTGAGAATTGTATTCAGTTGTGTCCTGCTTGGAGGAAAACAATTGATAATCTGAACCATCTCAAAGGGAGAACAAAAGAATGGCCAGGATGGAAAAACAACTCAAAGCTTTGTTCTAAGAAGTTTATAGCAGGAGACATAAATTAAGGAAAATCACACAACTGTCTTCACTATTTGAAGACCACTAATAAGGGAGAGTTAAGTCTTGTTCTCTGACTCTAAGGATAGAAACAGGACCATTACATTACTAGTCATGAGGAAGTAGCTCTTACCTTGATGGATGTAAAATGTTTTTTCTTAATACCAATAGCACAAGAAATGGACTATTCACTCCAGTGGTGTGTTACTTCCCCAAAGCTTTTATAAAAAAAAAAAAGAGAGAGAGAGAGAGAGAGAGAGAGAGAGAGAGAGAGAGACACCCCTCGAAGGGGACTGAGTGTGCTAGCTTAGCCACAAATGGTAAAATGAAATGGCCACAGGCTGGAGGGCAAGCTTGTTCCACACACTAGAAATAACTCGAACACATAAAAACTCAACCAAATGGACCAGTGTTTTCAAACTCCATCCTAGAAAATATCCATCATTGGGTTGAAAGTAATCATCTCTCTTTTCATGGATGAGGATGTGAGAAAAGACACATTAATTTTTAGGCATTTTAGTCCTTCAAGGATATACATAAGAAATAGAAAGTGAGAAACAAAACTGTCAAACCCAACACTTAGCTTGGATGTTGAAATCCAAACCACATCCTACTGTCTTCATGAAAATGGCTCTGCTGCCTTTGACTGTCTTCATTAGAATTGGTTCCAGGATCTTCCAGAACTGCCCTTGGGTTTGCACCGAAAGATTCCTTGAATCACTGCCTCAAAATCCTCACCTTGCTGTTTCTGGCAATCCTGAACTGTTGTATCATGACTCTTACCCAATTCTAATCAGGTCCTTGCCTTGACAGGCCTGCCTCAAGTCAAATTTCCAATTCTCCAAGACAGTGCCAAAGCTTTGTGAGGTGGGGCTCCTTCTTGCCATGGTAGGCAATACATTCAGCTTTCTCTTATCAAAAGGCTTTGTTGTAATGTCTGGGGAGCCAGCTTTTGACAAAGGCAGCTAGAGAAGAATGGCACCAAATAATAATGATCCCAGAGAGAGAGAATTAGAAATGGATACGTAAGGAAGATTAAAGTAGTAAGGTAGGAACAACTTGGCAACCCTACTATCATGGTAGACACTGTGATGGTATGATGATCAGTTCAGGAAATAGGCGATTATAAATAAAGAAAACAAATTAATTGCATGTCCATGTGTGCTTGTGTTTAGAGAAAAAATAAAAAGGTGGAACTTGGATGATGCTACTTTTGTTATCTAACAAATGACCCAAACTCTTATCCCTCCACATGACATATGGCACTCTAAGCTTAAAGATAGAAGCTAGACAAATAAATCACACAAGGAATATGCCAAATGTTGTGATTAAATCTGGGTAATGCTCGCTTTCTTGACATTTACTTTTGTACTTGCCCTTTACCCTTTGTTCCTTAGCAAGAGTGTAGAGGTAGGAGGGAGAGGAAGGGAGCCATAGGACAGGCTGCTTATTATTACAAATGTCATAGAATGGAACTTGAAAAGCTTGAAAGTGAACAAGAAGATGTCCAAGTGAATAAAAAGAATTATTATTATTATTTTTTTTACTCTTCAATGGTAAACAAAGACACATCTGGTATTTCTCACTCTATTCACCATTCTATTTTTCTATTACTTTTGCTTCAACCTCTTAAAGACCCAGATGCACTGAGTTCTTAGAATTACAATTGAATAAACACCAATGTCAGAGAATGTAAGATGTGTATAGTATGGACCTGGGGTAGGAAAGCATGGGTCAGAGACCCTTGCAGCAAGACATTGAAAGATATTTTTAAAGCAAATGATTAACAAAAGCAAGCTTGACTGGGAGAAAAAGCAGAAAGACTCACTAAGGCAAAGAGAAGATCAAATCACAAATAAGAAGTTGAGACAGCACCTATATTGAAAGCTAGGTAACTATAACATTTTAACTACAAAGTAGAAAGTAAAATGGGCTGGGAAATGTCATCATTTGCTATGTGTGGGTATGTCGTTGAAACTTGGCAAATTTACTTATACAATCACCCAGAGGTGTACAGTGAGTATAACTTCACATGGTAAACAGATACAGAGCATCTGACCCCAAATAAAATTGTAGAATATGATGGCTGTGAAAAATTCTGGGATCTACTGAAAAGATATGTAACATTTTTGCCAAGGCTATGTTTAGAGTCTTTTACAGGAAAATGTGAATGGTGTTCTTGGCTTGCTCTCATTCCTGGAAAAACTGTGAAGAAGTAAAGAAAACAAAAGCACCAGGGGATGGGATTGCAAAATTGACTGTGATAAGAGAGCCAGTAAGTGGGAAATAGGAAAAGAATTCATCCACTGAATCTCAGTGCCAGGTGACATTACCCCCTGCTGGGCTGCAGAAGTATGGGTGGGGAGTGTGAGCAGACAGGGCTCCAGGTGGCATTAACAGAGAAGCCTCTCACTGTGTGCTAGTCCATTCAGGCTCCTGTAACAGAATATCATAGACTGGGAGGCTTTCAAACCTCAGAAATTTATTCTGACAGTTCTGGAGGCTAGCAAGTCCAAGATAAAGGTACGGTGAGTGTCTGGTGAGGACTCGTTTTCCTGGTTCCTGGACAGCCATCTTCTCTGTGTCCTCACAGGGGAAAAGAGATGAAGAAGCCATCTGTCTCTTTTCTAAGAGCACTAATTTCATTCTTTATAACCTTGTCACCTCTCAAAGGCCGTGCCTCCAAAGACCACCATCTTGGGGATTCTGTTTCAACATAAGAATCTCGAGGAGACAGACTCAGTCTATGGCAAACAGGAGGAAAAACCAAGGGGCTTGGGGGTGAAGGATGAAGATAATGCAGAGCTAGAACAAAAGGAATCGTCTAAGAGGATGTGAAATGGTACCCAAGAGAAGCTGATACAAACAGTTATTGAAAGCCATGAGACAGGATGGAGAGCATCAGGACAGTAAGGAGAGAGAGAAACTTTGAGTCTAGGACCACTTCAGTGTGGTTAAGCAGAAAGTTAAGGAACAGACATGGCAGAGAGGCAACTATTGGGGAAATAGGATAAAGGCCAAGACAGTGTGCATTCTTGGAACTAAATTAAGAAAGGGATTCAAGAGGAGACAGTCATCAGCTATGTCCAATGCAGCTGGGGGAGCAACTGAGCAAAGAAATGATGGCTTACAGCAACAATGTAAAGGTTATTGACTTTGTCAAGAGCAGCAGGCAAGAGCCCACCAGGGGTTCAAGACTGGATGCAAGGAGAGGAATGGGGAAAAGTGATTATAGGTAACTTTTCCAAGAGTTTTATGATAGTAGGAGAAAAAAGTGGGAGAGTCCCTGAAAAGATGTGAGGTGAAAGGAGCTTCTTTTTCTTTCTTTTTTTTTTTTTTTAAGATTCATTTATTTATTTTAGAAGGAGAGGAGCAGAGAGAGAGGGGGACAGAACTAAGCAGACTCTACACTGAGCATGGGGCCAGAGGCCAGGGTCGATCTCACGACCCTGACATCACAACCTGAGCCAAAACCAAAAGTCAGATGCTTACCCGACTGTGCCACCCAGGCACCTTATTTTTTTTATTTTTTTATTTTTTTTTAGAATAAAGAAACTGCATGTTCTGGCCCCCTGGCCAGAGTGACATGGCCCCTACAGAGCCAGAGAACCTGATTGAGAACCCCGCCTCCATCAGCTTTTCCTTTGTGATCTGGGCAAGTTAGTAACTCTCTGCCTTCCCTTTCCTGCTCTCCAAAACAGGAATGATAATACTACTTTCCTTAAAGAATAGAGGATTAGACGATCATCTATATTTATCACACATATACAGATGACAGACACACAGCATAGAATTGTGCCTGAAGCAGTAACTTTTACCTACAGCCATTATCTATATTGATGTTAATGACCATGAATTTCAATTCAAGATAAACACCAAAGATCAATATTTATCAGTCACTTAACTCCTTCCTCTTTCAGCACCTAATAAAATAAATGACCAAGTCCTGCTCACGCTAATTTTATAAAATCATTAAATATTATGTTGCATCATACAAAACTGCTCCTTTTCTGCAAAAATTAAATGCAATTCAACTCTTAAGTTCCCAAATCTGCGACCAACTTTAGCAGAGGGACCCAAGCCCTAATAGACCGTAGGATTTTTGGAGTGCTTTATTGGGCAAGTTTCTTCAAATGCCAAAATGCGACTGCATTCAGCCTTTCCATATCTTTTTCTGTATCTATTCCTAGTTTGTTTTAGAACTACATGACATTCACACACATTCTCACACACACACACACACACACCTAAAAACTTTCTTTGAAAAAAAATCACTGACAAAAAGCTTTTTTTTTTTTTTTTTTTTTTAAATTGAAGAAAGAGGCATCTAGGTCAGTCAGGAGAGAAATGAGTGATGAGCTCTCAGAGGCGGAAAGGAAGTGACGGGTCCGCGGAGGAGAAAGATCAATTGAGCCCCAGAGGGAGAAAACAGAGCTTCAGCAGGGACCCCTCCCGGGCCTGGGCCTGAAACAGAGATTTCCCAGAAAAATATCACGAAGATGAGTGATGACCCACAGGAGAAGCAAACCCCTCCAAACAGTAACAACCCCCACAGCCCATGAAGACAGTCAACGCTTGCTGAAAAACAAACAAGCAAACACACCTCAAGTCTGAACCAGTAAGACCCGCGCTGTTTCTCCCTCAACACAAAACTCGGCGGATTCCCCTCGCTCAAACATCTGTTCCAGCCTGAAAACTTCCAAATGGTAGTGCAGTTACCCAGTGTGGACCCAAAGAATCAATTAAAAAGGAACCTTGAGAAGGAAGTTGGGGGAAATTGGAAGGGGAGGTGAACCATGAGAGACTATGGACTCAGAAAAACAATCTGAGGGTTTTGAAGGGGGGGGGGGGGGGGGGGTGGGGGAACCAGGTGGTGGGTATTGGAGAGGGCACGGATTGCATGGAGCACTGGGTGTGGTGCAAAAACAATGAATACTGTTACGCTGAAAAGAAATTTAAAAATTAAAAAAAAAAAAGGAAGCTTGAGTCTTCTGAACAGGTCTATGTATAGATTTGCTGGATAATACTTTACTTTCCAAAAAAAAAAAAAAAATGTGGTGACAGAGTCTGAAGAATGAAAATATCATTTGAATTCAATCCACTGCTTGGATTTAAGGGAGCCCGTGTTGGCGGAACCTCCAAGTTGCCTTCCTTTAAACCAAGGAGATCGCAGGGCAGATGTGCAGGCTGCAGTCTCTCGGGTCTCTGGGCTTGAGGACAGCATTTCACAAACACAATCAGTTTTAAAATATGCAAACGTCGGGGCGCCTGGACGGCTCAGTGGGTTAAAGCCTCTGCCTTCTGCTCAGGTCATGATCTCAGGGTCCTGGGATCGAACCCCGTGTTGGGCTCTCTGCTCAGCGGGGAGCCTGCTTCCTCCTCTCTCTTTCTCTGCCTACTTGTGATCTCTCTCTGTCAAATAAATAAATAAAATCTTAAAAAAAATAAATAAAATAAAATATGCAAACGTCTGCCTCTGTTTACAGAGAGACCGTTTTATTTTCTAACTTAAATAGCAAAAATGTGTTCTATTTCCAGAAGAATTCACTACTAAACTACTTCATTTGGAAGTTGAGGTGCCGAGATGCATAATACATATGTAATTCATGGGATTTCTACACATTTTAATTGCCAAATTCAACTTGAATGAACTGTATTAGTGAAAATGCAAGCAGTTGCAGTAACCCTTGGCTTAATCCATATTTAACATGTATTGACAGGCTTTTATTATTATTATTATTATTATTATTATTAGGAAGGCAATTATCACACACCATCTGCTGCCAGTTCAATGGAACTAATTCAGTTGTTAAATTACAAATGGAAAGGACTGAGTTATAAATATGTTTGATTAAAACGGACCCTGGGCAGATTTCTTTTGGGGATGTCTGGTGCACCCGACTCTCAGTCATGTAAGGGTGGATAATTCGGTTCCTGTCCTTCTTTCTCCCTCCGCTTTGCAATTTCAGTGTATGGACATGTCTGCCAGAAAATGAAGAGAACAAGAAGTGATAAGTATACATACATCCCGGCAGGTATATGACTCCATGTTAGAAACAGTAACCACGCATTGTTTGGAACTGTTTATAAAGGACAGAAAAGTGACGAAAATGCTGCACAACACTCAGCCCCCTGAGGGTGAATACAAAACAGAATTTTTCATTGTACTGCACAGTGGTCAGATTCATGAATTTCTAGACTTACAGACATATTTATAGATAAAATTGTTATTAACCAGTGCTTCTTAATTTATTAAGAAATCAATAAATTAATTTTAATTAATTAAATTAATTAAATTAATTAAATTTCTTAATTAAATTAATAAATTTAATTAAGACATTTCACTGGTGAAATTTACATTTTCCATGAGTCAATTTATAAAGATATCAAAGAATTTTTGGTTAAACATGACAGATAGTTTGATTCCCGAGTTACCTAATATAAGAATAAAAGACCAAAAAAAAAAAACAAAACAAATGCAGAAGTACAAAGAGATCAAGAAAGAAGAGACTAGTAGAAATGAGATTTCAACAACATTTTGAAAGATGGAAAATAGACGGAGAAATTGTAAATGACTTTGCGGGGAAGAAGAGGACAGAAAGTTACACGTCTAACAGAAATCCAGAGAATTTCAGTCATTGGAGACATTGACACCTTGGAAAGCATAATTGAGTTGCAGGAATAAAAATTAAGACTCTATTAAAAGCTGGCATACAAATCTTAACCTCTTAGATCTCTCCCTAACCCAGCACACCCGGACCAATGCCCTTTATTCCTTTCTCCTTCCATTCATCCTATGGAAGACCAAAGTCTGGCCTTAAAGAAATCCTAGACTTTCCAATTAGCTCTTAATTGCATCATTCATAAATGAAAGCATAGCAAAGGAACACTAATATTTTCAGAAGGCTCAGTGCTAGATATTATCCATTTGCCTTTCTAGAACCACCCCTCTTCCTCTCTACCCTGAAGTGTGACTAAGGAGGCCAAGCTCCAGAGACCCAGGCCAAGTCCTGTCCCCCATGTGGATTGGTAAATGGCCGGCACCAGCTACAGACTGGTGGTGAAGGAACAGTGAAATCTCTCTCCTTCCTGGGCCACAGGTTAGAGTAACAACATTTCCTTATCAAATGATATGCTATTTATTAAGCAATATAATAGTGACTTTTTTTTTTTAAGTAGATATTTTCAGGCAACCTTCTTCTCCAGCAACAACTATCATTAGTTCCAATAATTTCTCCTTCTCCTGTCCTTTAGGGTTCGGGGAAGTAACAGCTCTGTGTGGCTGCTAACCTCTGCTTTTCACTATTCCTTTTTGTTAACCCTTAACCCTGCAAACAGAGCTTGCTTGCGTGTGCCAACTGTCACCTATCAGAATCCTATCGATACAGCCTCTGACTTGAAAGACATGGACCAAGCCAAAGAAGCAGAGACCCCTTTTCAGAAATAGCGGAGTTATCGGGTTATCAGTTATCAGTTATATATCAATTATCAGTTCATAAATATCCTATTTATGAACAGGAGATACAAAAAAATAACATCAGAGAATAAGAAAAGGTATTAAGATAGTATGTTCAATGAATAACAATAAGAACATAATGCTAAAGAAAAACTATCAGAGAACTGAAAAATTCTCTTGGAAATTAAAATTTTAATCAACTAAGATTTTTTTTAAAAGATAGAAGATAGAATAAGGAAAATCTACTAGAAAGTAAATAAAAAAGACTGAAACAGGAAAATGGGAGAGAAAATTTACAAAAATTTGAGCACTGATCCAGGACATAGAACATCCCACTAATAGGTATTCTAGAAAGAGAGAACAGAGAAAACAAAAGGAGTAAATTATCAAGAAAAGAATTTAAGAAATCAGAGAAGCTGGGTGAAGGATATACAAGAAGTATTTGTACTATTTTTGTAAATTTTATAATTTCTAAATTATTTCAAAATGAAAAGTTAATTTAGATGGTACATGTACCTACACATGTAACACATATAAACTCTTATTTGGCTATATGTGTTCAAGTAGGAGAAGACAGATAATATACAAAGGATCAAATGGCACAGGACTTCTCGATGCAATGGGACTGTGAAGGCAATGAAGTAATAATGTCAAAATTTTGGCAGAAAATTACTTTCAACCTAGAATTATGAACCCAGTCAAACTGTCAACCAAGTCTTAAGTTCAAAATAAAGATATTTCAAAACTTGTAAGAACTGCAGAAAATTTATCATCTATGCTCTTTTCCTTAGGAAGCCACAATTGAACATGTTACAGCAAAATAAGGTAGAAAACCGAGAGAGGAATTCTTGGGATCAAGAGACAGGCTTTCAATCACTGGGGCCGGACAGCTGGAAATCCCAGGAGAACAGTCATGGAGCAAATCTAGAGAACAGTCCATCAGGCAGGGGCAGGGCCTAGATATAGAAAGATGTTTCCCTGGGGGGAAAAAGAGGAATTATGGGTTAGTTGATGCATTTGAATATTTGGGGATAAAAAAGGAGACTGCCGTTAATTCCAGGAAAAAAAACAAAATGTTGTGCCAGAAAGAAAACCATCAGCAGTATTCACATAATAATGATAATGTAAGCATCAACTATGGTGTAAATAAAAACTCTAATACAGAGGGGGTCTGAGAGAGGCATATTATCAACTCCCATCACAGGAAGCAAAGTCCAAAATTGATAATAAAGAAATAAGACTCATACGTTGTTTGAAAATATGTATGTAAACGCCAGATGAAATAGCAAGAGAATTAAAAGTTACTGCTTTTGGGGCGCCTGGGTGGCTCAGTGGGTTGGGGCCTCTGCCTTCGGCTCAGGTCGTGGTCCCGGCGTCCTGGGATCGAGCCCCGCGTCGGGCTCTCTGCTCTGCGGGGAGCCTGCTTCCTCTTCTCTCTGCCTGCCTCCCCGCCTGCTTGTGATCTCTCTCTCTGTCAAATGGGTAAATAAGATCTTTAAAAAAAAAAAAAAAAAGTTACTGCTTTTGCAGAAAGAGACTAAGGGATAAAGGGAGTCAGGGTGGCAGACCCCTGTTTTTTAAGGTAAGCTTGGCATTTTAATATCAAGTATATACATATTAATTTGATAAGAATAAATTAAAAAATAAAAATACAATGACCAAGTACTCTTTATATGCCCTGTCATTTAAGTTAAAGTATATTTATATCTATATTATTTGTATCCATATCTAAAGATAAACTTAACTAACTTCAAGGAGCTTCTTCATGAAATAAACAACTTATGGAATGGAAATAATGATGTACATCGAGATCACCTAGACAAATACTCATCTGTTCATCATACCTCCTTAGATTTTCCAGAATAGTCATAATTTCAAATATTTTATCCTACTATCCTGATAAATATGCTGACACTCATCAGATCATGTGACCTAATTTTCTGAATGAAAACTATTGTTCCTCTACCTTTAATCTATTACTAATGTGATTTAGGCACATCAAAGAACTGAATGCTGTGCTATCACGAACCTTGTACACAAGTAGAGAAAAATCTATCGCTTATATCTTCAGTGCGGTAAAGGTCACCTTCAGACAAAACAATCATCTTGCTGTTTTAGCCATGGCATTTAAAGAATTACAGCTACAGTTCTGGAAATATAGATCCATTTTGAAATCACCTGCCACAGTTTGCTTAACCTTTTCAGATAGCTAAATCATAAGGTGTGTTGCAAGTAAAGCAAAGAGCTTTCAGAGAAAATATGTAAGTGGTGGATGATGAGGCAAAGGGAAAAATGAAGCAAGAATGCTTTCATATCCATCAGTTCACTGAATTTTTTTTTGACATTTTTAATCAAGTCTTTTAATTCCACTATTGTTAACATACAGTGTTACATTAGTTTCAGGTGTAAATATAGTGATTCAACAATTCTATACACTACTCAGTGGCTCTTAATCCCCTTCACCTATTTCACCCATTCCCCAACCCAACTCCTCTCTGATGACCACTAGTTTGTTCTATGTAGTTGAGTGATTCTTGTTTGGTCTCTATTTCCCTTTGCTCATTCATTTTGTTCCTTAAATTCCACATATGAGTGAAATCATATAGTATCTGCCTTTCTCTGACTTATTTTGCTTAGCATAATACTCTCTTCCTCCAACCATGTCATTGCAAATGGCAAGATTTCATTCCTTTTTTTATGACTGAACAATAGTTCATTGTAGTCATCTATCAATACTTGGACTGCTTCCATAATTTGGCTATTGTAAAGAATGCTGCAATAAACAAAGGGGTGCGTGAATCGCTTTGAATTAGTGTTTTTGTATTTGGAGGGTAAATACCCAGTAGTGCAATTACTGGGTCATAGGGGTAGTTGTACTGTTAGCTTTTTGAGGAAACTCCATACTGTTTTCCATAGCGGCTGCTCCAGTTTGCAATCCCACCTACAGCGCATGAGGGTTCCCCTTTCTCACACCCTTGCCAACACCTGTTGTTTCTTTTGCTTTTGATTTCAGCCATTCTGATAGGTGTGAGGTGATGTCTCATTATAGTTTTGATTTGCATTTCCCTGATGAGTGATGTTGAGCATCTTTGAATGTGTTTGTTGGCCATCTAGATGTCTTCTTTGAACAAATGTCTGTTCATTACTTCTGCCCATTTTTAATTGGATTATTTGTCCTTGGGTGTTTGGTTCTATCAATCCTTTATATATTTTGGATACTAATCCTTTATTGGATAAGTCATTTCTGTATATCTTCTCCCATTCAGTAGGTTGTCTTTTAGTTTTCTTCATTGCTTCCTTTCTTTGCAATAGCTTTTTATTTTTACATAGTCCCAATGGTTTATTTTTGCTTTTATTTCCCTTGCCTCAGGAGACATATCTAGAAAAATTGTTACTACAGCTAGTATCAGAGAAATTGCTGTCTGTGTTCTCCTCTAGATTTTTACAGTTTTAGGGCTCATATTTAGGTACATGATCCATTTTAAGTTTACTTTTGTGGATGGTATAAGAAAGTGGTCCACTTTCAATTTTTTGCACGTAGCTGTCCAGTCTTCCCAAATACTGTATGAAGAGACTGCCTTTTTTTTTTTTTTTGTATTACATATTCTTTCCTGCTTTGTCAAAGGTTAATTGACCACATAATCATGGGTTTATTTGTGGGTTTTCTATTCTGTTCTGTTGACCTATGTGTCTATTTTTGTGCCAGTACCATACTGCTTTGATTACTAAAGCTTTGTAATATAACTTGAAGCCTGGAATTGGGAGACCTCTAGTTTTGTTTTTCTTTTTCAAGATTGCTTTGGCTATTCAGGTTCTATTGTGGTTCCACCTAAATTTTAGGACTGTTTGTTCTAGTTCTTTGAAAATTGCTCTTGGTGTTTTTATAGGGATTGAATTAAATCTGTAGATTGTTTGGGGTAGTATAGATATTTTAACAATATTTGTTCTTCCAATCTATGAGTGTAGAATATCTTTCCATTTTTTTTTTTGTCATCTTCAATTTCTTTCATCAATGTTTTATAGTTTTCAGAGTACAGATCTTTCACTTTTTTGGCTAAGTTTATTCCTAGATATTTTATTATTTTTGATGCAATTGTAAATGGGATTTTTTTCTTAATTTCTTTTTCTGCTGCTTCATTATTAGTATAGAAATACAACAGATTTCTATATGCTGATTTTACAACCTTAAATTTTACCAAATTCATTTATCAGATCTAGCAGTTTTTTGGAGAAGTCTTTATGGTTTTCTATATATAGTATCACGTCATCTGCAAATAGTGGAAATTTTACTTCTTTACTAATTTGGATGCTTTTTATTTCTTTTTATTGTCTGAGTGCTGTGGCTCAGACATTCAGTGCTATACTGAATAAAAGTGGTGAGAGTTAACATTCATGTCTTGTTCTTAACTTAAGGGAAAATGTCTCATTTTACCCCATTGAGGATGATGTTTTCTGTGCATTTTTCATATAAGGCTTTTATTATGTTGAAGTATGTTTCCTTTAAACATACTCTGTTGAAGGTTTTTTTATCACGAATGGATGTTGTACTTTGTCAAATGTTTTTTTGCATCTATTGAAATGATCATATGGTTGTTATCCTTTCCTTTATGTGATGTGTCACACTGATTGATTTGCAAATATTGAACCACCCTTGCAACCCAGAAATAAAAGCACACTAATTGTGGTGAATGATTTTTTTTAATGTATTGTTAGATTTGGTTTGCTAGTATTTTGCTGAGAATTTTTACATCTATGTTGATTAAAGATATTGGCCTGTAGTTCTTTTTTTTTTTTTTTTTTTGGTAGTGTCAGTATCTGATTTTGGTATCAGAGTAATGCTGGCCTCATAGAATGAACTTGGAAGTTTTCCTCCGCCTTCTGTTTTTTGGAATAGCTTGAGAAGAATAGGTATTAACTCTTTTTTAAATATTCAGAAGCGTTTTCCTGTGAAGCCATCTGTTGCTGGACTTTTGTTTGTTAGGAGTTTTCTGATAACTGATTCAAATTCTTTGCTGGTAATTGGTCTGTTCAAATTGTCTATTTTTTACTGCTTCAGTTTTGCCAAGTTATACATTTCTAGAAATTTATCCATTTCTTCCGGTTTCTCCAGTTTGTTGGCACCTAATTTTTCACAATATTCTGTTACAATTGTTCGTATTTATATGGTCTTGGTTGTTATTTCCCTCCTTTCATTAAAGATTTTCTTTATTTGAGTCCTCTCTGGCTTTTTTCTAATGAGTTTGGCTAGAGATTTGTCAACTTTGTTCATCTTTTCAAAGAACCGGCTCTTACTTTCATTAATCTGTTCTATTGATTTTTAGATTCTATATCATTTATTTATGCTCTACTATTTATTATTTCCATCCTTCTGTTGGTTTTAGCTTTTACTGTTGTTCTTTTTTAGCTCCCTTAGGTGTAAGGTTAGGTTGTTTATTTGAGATTTTTCTTTTACTTCTTGAGATAGGCCTATATTGCTAAAAACTTCTCTCTTCAAACCAGTTTTGCTGCATCCCAAAGATTTTGGACCATTGTGTTCATTTTTATTTGTTTCCATGTAATTTTTATTTCTTCTTTAATTTCTTGGTTGACCTATTTATTGTCTACTGGCATGTTATTTAACCCCTATGTATTTGTGGTCTTTCCAGATTTTTTCATGTGGTTGATTTCTAGTTTCATGGCATGGTTATCAGAAAAGGATGCATTGTTGGAACACACCCTGGATCCTCGCCAATGTGACTGGGGTCATGTCAAATCCTGTGAGAAAACTCCAGGAGATGGAGGGCAAGAGTCTCCCTGGGCTGACACCCAGAATAAACAAGGGAGGATCCCTGGAGTGTTTTCATGGTCTCCTTTAGATAGATCTGATAAGTGTGGAAAATCCTTAACTTGCTCTTGTCATTTAAAGCTAAGAGATAATCGTTGTTGTTCACTCCTCTCACTTGATTGACTGCACTAAATCACATCTCACACGTAGCTCACGCCCTGCACATAAATCTATATCCTATTTCTAATTGGATCTTATGGAAGGTATAAAAGAAGTGATTGTAAGAAATAAAAACATCTACTGATCATCAGTTGGTAGTCCCCCCATCATTTCGACTCCAATCACCAGGATCCCCACCTCACGAAGGTGACCATGCATGTTATGACTTTGATTTTCTGTATTTGTTGAGGTCACTTTGTGACCCAATATGTGATCTGGTCTAGAGACTGTTCCATGTGCAATTGAAAAGAATGTGTATTCTGATGTTTTAGGATGGAATATTCTTAATATATCTATTAAATCCATCTATTCCACGTGTATCATTCAAAGCCACGGTTTCCTTATTGGTTTTTCCGTTCGAATGATCTGTCAGTTGATAAACGTGGAGTGTTAAAGTCCCATATTATTAAATACTTATTATTAATGTATTATTATGGATTAGTTCCTTTATCTTTGTTAACTCTTTATGCATTTACACTCTGTTGTTGGTTGCCTAAATATTTACAATCACAATATTGCCTAAATATTTACAATTACAATATTTATAACAATCTTCTTGTTAGATTGTCCCTTTTATTATTACATAATGCCCTTATTTGTCTCTTGTTATAGTCTTTGTTTTAAATTCTATTTTGACCGCTGTAAGTATTGCTACCCTAATTTTCTTTTGACATCTATTTGCATGATGTTTCTCCACCCCCTCACTTCCAATCTGCAGGTGTCTCTAGATCTGAAATGAGTCTCTTGCAGGCAGCATATAGATGGCTCTCAGTTTTTTATCCATTTTGACACCCTATGTCTTTTGATTGGATCATTTAGGCCATTTACACTCGGAGTAAACACTGATAGCTGTGTACTTATTGTCATTTTGTTACTTGCTTTGTGGATGTTTCTATAGATTTTCTCTGATCCTTTATTCTCTTGCTTTCCTTCATGATTTCTTGGCTTTCTTTAGTGATATACTTAGATTCCTTTCTCCTTATTCTTTGCATATCTATTACTGGATTTTGCTTTGTGATTACCATTGGGTTTATATATAAATTTTCTGCATATAGCAGTCTATATAAGTTCATGGTTGCCTAAGTTTGAACGAGTTCTTTACTCCTCCCCCCGCCACCCCAAGTTTTAGGTATATAGTGTCATATTTTACCACCTTTTATTTTGTGAGTACCTTTACTGATTTTTACAGATATACTTACTTATATTGGTTTTTATCATTCCTAACTTTCATACTCTCACTTAAAGTCTTTCCTTTCCACTCAAAGTATCCTCTTTAATATTTCTTATAGGGCTGGTTTTAATGGTCATGAATTTCTTTAGTTTTTGTTTGTCTGAGAAACTCTTTCTCTCTCCTTCTATTCTGAATGATAGTCTTGCTGGATAGAGAATTCTTGGCTGCAGATTTTTCCCCCTCAGCACTTTGAATACATCATGCCACTCCCTCCTGGCCTGGAAAGTTTTTACTAAAATATCTGCTGGCAGCCTTATGGGGTTTCCCCTTCTATTTGATTGTCTTCTTTTCTCTTGCTGCTTTTAAAATTTTGTTTACCACTACTTTTTGCCATTTTAATTACTATGTGTCTTGGTGTGGACCACCTTCAGTTGATTTTATTGGCAGATCCCCATGCCTCCTGCATCTGGATGTTTCCTTCCCCAGATTAGAGAAGTTTTCAGCTATTACTACTTTAAATAAATAAACCGCCCCCTTTTCTCTTCTTCTTCCGAGATCCCTATAATGCAAATGTCATTATGCTTGATGGAGTCACAGAATCCCCAAGGTCTATTCTCAGTCTGCATAATTTTTTTCTCCCTCACCTGCTCAGCTTCATTACTTTCTGCTACTCTATCTTCCAGGTCATTAATTCATTCATCAGCTTCCTCTAGCCTGCCATTTATTTCATCAAGAGTGTTTTTAATTTTGTTTATTGTATTCTTCTGTGATTTGTTCTTTTTTTTTTTTTAATATCTTTGCTAAGGGTGTCTCATTGATGTCCTCCACTCTCTTCTTGAGTCCAGTGAGTATCTTTATAATCATTACTTTAAATCCTCTATAAGGTGTTTATTTATATCTGTTTCACTCAAGTCTCTTGCTATGGTTTTATCCTGTTCTTTCATTTAGGACATATTCTCCATCTCCTCATTTTGTCTACCTCCCTATGTCTATTTCTGTGTGTTAAGAAAGTCAACTACATCTCCTGCTTTTGAAGGTAATGGCCTTATGAAGAAAAGGTCCTATAATGCCCTGCAGTACAGCGTCCCCTGTTCAACAGGACCTGGCACTTCAGGTAGTATCTCCTATGTATGTTGCCTGTGCCCTGATGTTATATTCTGGACACTTTCCCCTTCAGTCCAGTTGTCTGCAGGGGTTCTCTTTGCCTATTGTGGGGAGGGTTTGGTTCCTGGTCAGGTGGGGTTAAGTTTAACAAGGTGTATGCTGGTCTGCTTGTGAAATGAGACCTGTGGCTGCTGCCAATGAATCAAGGCCCTTCAAAGTGCACGAGTCAGAGAAGTTGGTGTTGGCGGGGTTTATGCTGGTCTTCTGGGCAGTCCCACAGCACTGGGACTGAGGGAAGCATGATTGGGAAAGACAGATCTGCCAAACTGTGGGGTGGTGAGGCTGGATATATGCAATTACGTAATGGGTATCAGCACCATGCTAGTCCCCCCATGTGACCATGCATTTATGCTGGACATGTGGGGTAAGGAAATGGCACCTGCCAGCTCCTTTGTTCCTGGAAGGTTCTCGCCACAATCCCTGTCTCTCCAGCTATGTCCTGAGATGAGTAAATAAGGATTTCTCCCATGTACCACAGACATGTTTCAAACTGCTGCTTCTGGGGCGCCTGGGTGGCTCAGTGGGTTAAGGCCTCTGCCTTCGGCTCGGGTCATGATCCCAGGGTCCTGGGATTGAGCCCCGCATGGGGCTCTCTGCTCAGTGGGAAGCCTGCTTCCCCCCCTCTCTCTGCCTGCCTCTCTGCCTACTTGTGATCTTTGTCTGTCAAATAAATAAATAAAATCTTTAAAAAAAAAAAAAGAGTCAAACTGCTGCTTTTATGCTGTATCTCCACAGACTATCTCCCAGAGTTGTGCCTGCTGTTTTTTTTTAAAATCCCAGTGTCTAAGTAGTATTGTAAGAACTCACAAAATTCAATCCCTCCTGCTTTCAAAGGCAAATGTTATGGGGATTCATCCTCCCCATGCAGGCTGCCCTCTGCGGTGTGACAGTCTGTTTCTTGCTCTTCTACATGCTACTGGCTCCTTCTCCATCAGGGTCATCTGTTTGGCTCACAAACGTCTCTGCCCTCCCTTTCTTCCATGTGGCTTCTTCTCTACCTTCAGTTGTGGAGTTTGTCTGTCAGTCTTCAGGTGGTTTTCTGGCTTATTTACACTGATGTGAGTGTTATAGTTGTATCCATGGGAGCAGATGAGCTTAGCATCCTCCTACTCTGCCACCTTCCCAGCCTGATCCCACTGCATTCTCTTAACCAAATGCAATGGATTACCTACACTTTATAGATGAGGAAACTAAGGTTCAGAAAGCTTTTAACATGCTAAGGATGATAGATTAATTTAATTAGACAACTACTGAGCAGCTACTATGTATCGGATACGGCACCACCACATACTGGGAATATGATGAGGCTGGTTTTCAAGGAGCTCACAAAATCAGGAAGAACACAAAAGAAACCACAAATAGGTAAGTGGGATACTATGAAACATTTGGGAGAGGCAGCCAACCCAGGGCTTCCTGGGAAGCTGAGCACTTAAGCTGAAACCTGAAAAACAAGTAGGAATTAATGAGGCAAAATAGTTAAGCTTTCATTCCAGTGATACTGTTTTAATATTTGTTAATTATTTTAGAGGATACTCAATATATACAATGCATGGTTCCCATCTGTTATGAACTAAATATGTCTCCAGAACATTCCTATGCTATGCCCTAACCCCTAATGAGATAACAGTGGAAGTGGGGCCTTTGGGGATTAAGTTCAGATAAGACCATGAAGATAGGGCCCCCATGATGGGATTAATGTCTTTATAAAATGAGGAGGATAGACCAGAGGTCATTCTCTCTCTCCCCACCTTATAAGTACATGGTGAGAAGGTGGCCAGCCAAGAAGAGTGCCTTTACCCGGAAACAAATCAGCCATCACCTTGATCTTGAACTTCTCTCCTCCAGAACTGTGAGAAAATAAAAATATGTTGCTTAAGCCACACAGCCTGTGGTATTTTGTTATGTTATCCCAAGCTGACTCATACATCACCTTTTATAAAATTCAAAATCTACCTAAGAAAGTAGGATAGAATTACAGAATAAATTAATAGTTCAGACAGAGTCAGAATTGAATAAGTAACCTAGTTTTAAATATAAATTCTTCAAGTAACTGAACCTCTCCAAGACAGAACTCTTTAAATTAGTGATCATATATACCTATAGAGTTGTTGTGGGAATTAAATGAACTGATGCATGGGCCTGTAAAGGTTCACAAAATGATAACCATCAGTACTATGATAATGAAAGATATCATGAGACAATACCCAATTACATGCCAAATAATTAGTACAAAAAATATACATTCATTTTCTCTCAGCATCTTTGCTCTTCCTTCCCTTTAAAGGTGGCTCAGGTGGTTAAGCATCTGCCTTCATTCAGGTCATGAACCCAGGGTTCTGGGATGGAGCCCCGCATCAGGCTCCTTGCTCAGCAGGGAGCCTGCTTCTCCTTTTGCCTGCCTCTTCTCCTGCTTGTTCTCTTTCTCTATATATATTTTTCTGACATATAAATAAATAAAATCTTAAAATAAAAAATAAAATAAAATATATTCCCACCAGCTCTTCCCAAACCCAGCCTTTTATTATTTTTCAGATCCCCTCCTCTGAGAAACCTTTCTGAGCCGAAGGAAGCCTCTTCTTAACCCCTCCTCAAGGCACTATCTCAGCCCCATATTCCTTAAGGATTTGTTGCACATGAAATTACCTATTTTATTGCACACTTTTATTACCTATCTCCTCTTAACAGAATGTAAACTTTGTGAAACCAGAGGCATTTTCTCATCCAGTGCCCTATCTCAACACCCAGAAATAGTATCTGGTGCATTGTAGTGACTCAACAAACATTTTGAACAAATGAATAAAAGCTTTTGGATTAAGAAAGTATAAATCAGATACAGAGAATTCAGTGGTTTCATGGAGAAGTAGGCATCTGTATAGAATTTTAATAGTACTAGTGGGCATCACCACAAGGAGAATAATATTCTGCCCAGGAAGCCAGCATCCACCATTTTGGTAGCTGTCACCACACAGCTTTACAATTTATCTTGATCTTGACATATTCATGTGAGACATTTACATCTCACCCAGTAGTTCTTTTCAAGGGACAATACCATCCCCTTAGGGCATATTGTTTTGTTTTATTTTGTTTCGGCGTGGGGTATTTTTTGACAAATATATACAATGAACAGTACCTGGAGAGTTTTGCTGGCACATAAAGCCCAAGACTGAGGAATTTAAATGTCCTGAAATGTCCTGGGCAATCTCTCACCATGAAGAATTACCATGAAAACAAAACACAACAAAACAAAAACAAAAACAAAAAACCACAATAGCACTCTTCTTATAGAAAGAGCAGGGCAAAGCTTCATAGCTTCATCAGCTGCTGAGACTACGAACCCAAGAATTTGGGGGTTCTCTTTATAAACAGCTGTACCTGCTTTCTCTCTGGCTAAGGAATTTTCTTTTCTCTGCTGACACGTTTACCCTTAACCAAGAAACATTCCTGGACTGCCTTTTCCAAGAACTCTTTGCTTATAATTAAAGTAAACCTCTCAGTTGTATATCTTGTGCCTTAAATGAGCAACATTTTAGTAAATATCTGACAAATTAATTTTTCCCACAATGTATAGTCTCAAAAGGAGTTGAACTAACAGCATTATAGCTCTTAAACAAATTTTTTTTAAAAAATTAAAAAAAATAAATATACTAAATTGGTATTAATCCATATTAGTAGGATTTGGGTAGATGCAGACAATAGGAAAAAGCAATGTAATCAGGTATTTCATTTATTCGATACATATTTTCCTGAATCCCTAAGTATATAGGCCTGGGCTAGGGGTATAGGCATATGTAGTAGAGGCATATGTCTAAATCAGTTCAGAGTGATATAACAAAAAAACAGACTAGGTGGCTTAAACAACAGACATTTACTTCTCATACTTTTTGACGCTGGAAATCAGAGATGAGGGAGGTAGCAAGTTCAGGTTCCTGGTGAAAGCACTCCACCCACTTTGCAAATAGGGTCTTCTTGAAGTGTGCTCACATGGCAGAGAGCAGAGAGAGGAAGCAAGCTCTATAATGTCTCTTTTTTATAAAGAAGCACTAACCCCATTCCTGAGGGCTCCGCCCTCATGTTGTAATTACATTCCAACACCCCATCTTCTAATAGAATCACACTGGGGCTTAGGATTTCAACATATAAATTTTAAGGGAGGTCACAAACATCCAGTCTGTAATCGTATAGACACTTGGTCTTTGTGCTAATGACATTGAGAGATAATCCTCAATCAATCTCATGGTTCCACACACCTTGTGAGCAGAAGCATGAACTGCCTTTTGGTTCCAGACTATGTTTTCAAGGATATTTGTAGAGTGAACACCCTTACAAGGCAGAGCAGAGGGTAGGTTTGCTGATTGTAACACCATTATATATACAAAGAATGTCTCCTCCCCGGGAAAAAAATCTAGAAGATTTATTTGCAGCTCATTAGAAAATAATTAGATTTCCTAAGTTTGATGTTCCTCAACCATGACACAAAGCCCCTAAGTACACAGTCTCCCCTGGGCTTTTATTGCCACAGCACTCAGGGAACAAGAAGAATCAACAAAACATGAAGTTCATGCTTCCTGTTACGCCATAGTATTGAAGTCTTTAGTCTCTGACTCAGGAGTCTCATGTCTTCTGCCAATAGCCATGGAATTGTGAATTGCTAACTTGTTAGTGTATAATTAGGATAAATTCTCAGGTTATTCATGATACTTGGCAATGTGAAATAGCAATTAGAGTATAGATTATTTAGCAATCAGAGTATAGAGCATCTACCTTGAAAAATGTAATAATAAAACTGCATCAAAGATGAGAGAAAAAAATGTCCTCAGTAGTATTTGAATAAGATCTCAAAAACAATTGTTTAAATGTATAAGGAAAATACATTTCAAACAGGAAGAAATGTCTTGTGTAGAAGTACAGAATTGTGAACCATGAGACAAGTTCAGGAAGGGACAAATAATTCTTTCAGCTGAACCACAGAGTTGATGACAATAAAACTAAATATAAAGACATTACTTTCCAGCATGCAATATTTATTTCAGGACTTAGACTGGAGAATAGTGATATATTGCCCCCAGAGACCACTGAATAGTCCAGAATTTGTCTCTCCTGCTCTTGGAAATATTCTGAGGTAGTTCCATGGTAGAGACTAGAAACATAACTGATGCTCAGAGCACATCAGCTCTCATTTTGGATGACCACAGCAGCCTCCCAGTTGGTTCGCCAACCTCCATGTTTGTCCCACCCACTACACCATATTCCTGTCTCCACAAATTGGTCAGAAAAATCTTTGAAAATTGTAAGATAGATCCAGTCATTCTTGATTTAAACCTTCCAAGGACTTTTAATCATACTGGAATAAAACCTGAACTCCTACCAATCTAGACAGGTCTACACCTCTCTCACCATTCTGAAATTGTTAGAGGCTCAGTGTGGATACGTGTAAGTTAAAAACTGTAGGGGGACTTCAAGCATGGTGGGCAGGATGGGGGCTTACATTTACCTGAGTCTCACCTACAGGAACTCTACAGATTCTCACAGTGAAGATAAGAGAAAAATCCCCTTGAGCTTTCTGGTAGGGGGTGTTGGAGAGTAACCATTTTTAAATATGCCAACACATTCTGTTCTTCACAAGGCCTGCCCTCAAGAGAAACTGTTTATCAGAGACTAACCTATTGGGGTTTTAGCGAGTTAAATCAACTCAAGGCAAGAGAAACACCTAATTCTAGTCCCCCTCTAGTCATCCCTGCACCACCTAAAAGGGTTGTAAAAACAAAAACAAAAACACAAAAACCAAGAAGCACTTATAAAGTTCTCAGCCCAGAGCACAGGGTCACTAAGAGACTGAGACCGAATCATGGGCTAGAAGATGCTCCCTTCCCCCCGCCACACACCTCATCACCACATTACTAAGAGCCTATTTACTATGGTTCTTTTTATCCAATACATTGTATCAGGCTATCAGGAAAGAATTATGAGGTATATAAAGGGCAAAAAACAAACAAACAAACAAACAAAAACACAGCTTGAAAAGACTGAGTAAGCATCAGAACCAGAGTCAGATACGGCAGGAATGTTAGATTGATCAGACTGCTAATTTAAAACAGGTATGATCAATATGTTCAGAACTCTAATAGAAAAAGTAACCAGCATGCAAAAACAGATCGAAAATGTAAGCAG
This sequence comes from Enhydra lutris kenyoni, assembly GCF_002288905.1. NCBI lineage: Eukaryota > Metazoa > Chordata > Mammalia > Carnivora > Mustelidae > Enhydra > Enhydra lutris. The sequence goes on from NW_019154126.1 coordinate 6,106,356, forward strand.
AGAGATGGAGATTCTAAGAAAGAATCAAAAAGAAATGTTAGAGATCAAAAACACTGTACAGAAATAAAGAATACTTTAGTATGCTCACTAATAGACTGAATACAGCTAAGGAACAAATCTCTGAGCTGAGCTTGAGGCTAATATCTAAAATAATGTCCAAAACTGAAAAACAATGGCTCCAAACTCTCCAAATATGAGGAAAGATGTCAATTTAAAGATCCAAGAAAGTCATCATGCCCCAAGCATGATAAATAAAAAGAAAGCACGACATAATCAAAAAACTAAAATAAATAAACAAGAGAGAGATTCTAGAAGTACCATGAGAAAAATGTCTAAAAATTATTGCTTTGGGGCTCCTGGGTGGCTCAGTTGGTTAAGCGTCTGCCTTTGGCTCAGGTCACGATCTCATAGTCCTGGGATCAAGCCCTGTGTCGGCCTCCCTGCTCAACAGGGACTCTGCTTCTCCCTCTTTCTCTGCTCCTCCTCTCCCCCTCACTCATTCTCTCTCTCTCAAATGAAATCTTTTCAAAAATAAAATAAAAAATAAAAATTATTGCTTAATGACAGCAAAGGCTAAAGGACAATGGACCAACATTGTTTTAGTGCTGAGAAAAAAGAAAACTGTCAACCTAATAATTCAATATCCAATAATACCATTCTTTAAAAATAAAGGTAAAACACAGACATTTCATATATTAATAAAATATAAAAGCATCACAAGAAATGCTAGTAGAAGTGCCTCAGGCTGAAGGCAAATGACACCAAGTGATAATTGGTAGAGGAAATGATGACACTATGAGTACACTTTCTAACACAGCCTAACAAACCACCCCAAAATTTGTAGCTTAAAATATTAGAAAAATGTTTATTTCTCTCTCATGGTCATGTAGGTTAACTGGGATCAGTCGGGTAATACTTATTTGGGATCTTTTTTATGTGGCGATATTCAGATGATGGCTGAAGCTGGAGTCATGGAAAAGTACAACTGGCAAGATCTCCAAGATGGCTCACTCCATGGCTGGCAGTCGGTGTGGCTGCTGGGTAGGAGCTGACTTGAGACCTCTCCACCTCATGTGGGCTCTTCACGGCATGGTGGCTGAGTTACAAGAGAGAATGTTTCAACAAACTCCAGTGGAAGCTACACGGCCTTTTGTGAGCTAGCATTGCAAGACTAAGGACATTACTTTTGCTATGTTTTATTGAGCAAGCTCTGAAGTCAGCCCCAAGCCAGGAGGATAGGAAATTAGACTCCACATTTCAACAGAACTAGTACAAGAATAAATATTTGTGGTTGTGCTTAGTTCATCATAAAATAGAAAATATAATTGGCCACAAAATACCTTAATTTCTTTAAGTTATGTAACAGTTTAAAACAAAAATTATAACACTATATTGTAGAGTTTAGAATGCATATAGTTGTAATGTATATGTTATAACAGCACAAGAAACAGTGGAGGAAGTGGTATTATACTGGTGGAATATTCTTATTTTTTTTACGGATTAGTACAATAATACCTTCTAAGCAGATTTTTATTAAATACAAAAAATGCAATTCCTAGAGCACACTAAAAGGTTTTCAAAGGGAAAGAGCAAAGCTGTAAATATAAGTATCAAACTAGAATATTTTAAAAAATGTTGGTTTATCCTAAAGAAAATCAGAAAAAGGAAGAAAAGAAATAAAAGAGAGATGAGATAAATAGAAAACAATTAATAAAAGAGTAGATTTAAATCCAACCATATCAACAATTATATTTATTTTCAATGGGCTAAACTTCCACCAAAAGGCAAAAATTGTCAGACTAGATAAAAAAAGCAGAGCTCTATGTCTTTAAAAGGTACACTTTAAAGACATGACTAAGATGAAAGAAAAGGGATGGAAAAAGATATACCATGAAAAACATAATTATAAAAAAGTTGGAGTCACTATATTAACATCAAATAAAATAAACATCAAGGCAAGAAGTATTACCAAAATAAAAAGAAACTTTTCATCACAAAGGAGTTAATATACCATGAAGACATAACACTCATTAATGTGTGTGTACCTAACTACAAAGCATCAAATTAAATGAAGTAAAAACTAATGAAACTTGGGGTGCCTGGATCGCTCCATCATCATATCTACCTTCAGCTCAGTTCATGATCCCAGGATCTTGGGATCAAGCCCCACATTGCATCGGGCTTCCCACCAAGCAGGACCTACTCCCTCTGCTTATTTTCCCTCTCTTGCTGTGTCTCTGCCTGTCAAAAACATAAATAACATCTTTAAAAAAAAAAAAAAACCTAATGAAACTAAAAGGCAAACTAGATAAATCTCACAACGAAGAAGGATATTTTTGTATCCCTCCTCAGTAAATGATAGAACTATTAGACTACCAACCAACTTGATCTTTTTTTTTTTTTTTTTTTTTTTTTTTTTAGTTTTATTTATTGAAGTAATCTCTACACCTCATTGTGGGGCTTGAACTCATGACACCAAGACAAGAGTCACATGCTCCTTCAACTAAGCCAGCCAGGCACCCTCCAACTTGATCTTATTGACATTTATAGACACTATATCCTCAAACTGTAGAATGTATTTCTTTTCAAATGCATACACACATTCAGTTATATGGACCATAATGCTGACCCACAAAAATACCAATCATAATCCCAGCAAGATATTTTTATAAGACTTGATCATCTACTCCTAGGACCTAGAATACATAAAACAATCTGGAAAAAAAACAGTTAAAAACATATACTATCTGACTATAAGATTTACTTTAACTTAACAGTAATCAGTTTGAACTTGGAATATGAATAGACAAAGAGACCAATCAGATTATTGGAATACAAGAAAAAGTCTAGAAATAGACCCACATTTTCGATGGTTAATTGATATTTGACAAAGGTATCAAAGCAACTGAATGGGAAAAAGAAAATCTTTCCAACAGATAATACAAGGACAGCTAGATATCCAAGTGGAAAAATAACTCAATAATATCCACCCCTATTTCACATTATATACAAAAATTATTCTGAGATGAAGCAGAGTCATAAATGTAAAAGATAAAACTAAAATACTTTTAAAGAAGATATGAGGGGCACCTGGGTGTCTCAGTCAGTTAATTGAGCAACTCTTGATTTCAACTCAGGTCATGATCTCATGGTCCTGAGATTGATCCCTGCATCAGGCTCCATGTTCAGTGCACAGTATGCTTATCCCTCTCTATCCCCCTGCTTTCTCTCTCTCAATCTCTCTCAAATAAATAAATAAATAAAATCTTTTTTTAAAACATTTTTAAAAAGAAAGAAAGAAAATATAGGGGCATCCGGCTGGCGCAGTCAGTTAAGCATCAGACTCTTGATTTCAGCTCAGGTCGTGATCTCAGGGTTGTGAGATCGAGCCGTGAGTCAGGCTCTATGCTCAGCATGGAATCTGCTTGAGACTCTCTCTCCCTGTCACACTGCCCCTCTGCCTCATGCTCTCTCTCTCTCTCTCTTTCTCTCTCTCTCAAATAAATAAATAAATCTTCAAAAAAAAAATAAAATAAACCATTCTTTGCAGACTGAAGTTAAACATAGATTTATTAGAAAGAAACAGAAATACCCAAAAGAGAAAAAAAAGAAAAATCAGACTTTTTCAAAATTAAAAATTGTTCATCAAGAGACATCATTTAGAAAATTAACAGCAAACCACAGATCAGAAAAAAAATTCACAAAACATGTAGCTGACCACAGTCTTGTATTCAGACTATATAAAGGATACTTAGAGGAGACAATAAATGAATAGGTAGTAAGCATATGAAAAAAATGTTCAATATCATTTGCCATCAGAGGACTGGAAATTAAGACCATAAAGCATCATTAGTGGAAATATAAAGTGGTACAACTATGTGGAGATATGTTTGGCATTTGTTACATAGTTAAACATATACCAATTCTTTGGCCTAACTATTTGACTCCTAAGGATCTTCCAGAAAAAAAGTGAAAAATAGATTTCTGAAAACAAAACCAAAAAGATTTAGAGAAGAATGTATGTAGCAGCTTTCGAACAATAGCCAAAAACAAATTCCTTTCAATTGCTCATGAAACATACAGCTAGATAGTCCACGTGTTGAGCCACAAAACAAGGGCAAATGTCCATCATTGGGAGAATGGGATGAGAAACTGCCGTATGTTCATACAATGGAATACTACTCAACAGAAAGAGGAACTTATTACTAATACATGCAAACACATGAATGAACAGACATTTTTCTGAGTGAAGGGGGCAGAAAAAAAATGAAGAGTCCCTATTGCACGGTTTAACTTAAAGCTGATGTTCCAGAACAGGTGAAACCAAGTTAAGGCAGGAAAAAAGCAGAGCAGTCATTAGCTGGGTGGGATGGAGGTGATGGTGTCAGGAGCAGATTACCTTGGAGGGGATATAACTGGACTTTCTGGGCAGGTGACAATGTTTCATATCATGATACAGGTGTGGCTTACTTAGGTATATGCATTTGTCAAAACTGTGCAGATAAGATTTATGTATTTCAATATATGTAATCTTACCTGGAAAAAAAAAAAAAGAATTGCATCCACACTGAATTATTATTGAGTAGGAGATAGATGGGCTAGCTGAGAACAGAATAACAGAATGAGGATCATGGTTGAAACCGGTGACTGGTATACAAGGTGGTCCATTACCCTATTGTCTTTGCTTTATATATATTTTATAGGTATTATGATATTGATTATAAACTACAGTATAGTGATTCATTCACTCATGCAACAAATACTCCTTAGGGATTTCTATGTATTAGGTGCTCCTCTGATAACAGAGCAATTAATATAAGAAATATCGCTACTGTCATGGAGATCCCATTGTAGCAGAGGAAGATAAAAAATAAATAAAACAGTAAATAGATAAGCAATGAATAAAGATAAAGTATAATGGGTGGTCGTAGGTGCTGTAAAGGAAGAATGGACAGAGGGGAAACCGTGAGGAAAAAGGGCTGGTGATCCAATTTTAATAATATGATAAAGGACCCAGTAAGAAGGTGACATTTGAGGAAGGCCTGGGGGGAAAAAAAAAAGGAAGAAACAGGTCATGAGAGGGAACAGGAAAAGAAAAGGCCCCAAAGTGGGAACATACTTGGCATGTTCAAGGGATAGCAAGGTGGGGAGTGGGGCAGATCATTAAGGAAACTTGCAGGCCATTGTAACAATCTTGGCTCTTACTTATAATGAGATGTGAAACCACTGAAGGGTATTAAACAGAGTAGTGACATAATCTTATTTACATTTTAATAGAAACATTCTGGCTCCTGCATTGGGAATAAATTTAAGAAGTCCAAGGCAGGAGCAGGGAGAACACCCAGATGAAAGAAAACCTAGATAAGAGAATGTTGGTTTGTAGCACCCGTGTTGTAACTGTGAGAGTCGTGAGAAATGGTGACAGTGGGGGCATATTCTTAAGTTAAAACTGCCAAATTGTGGGGTGCCTGGGTGGCTCAGTCGTTAAGTGTCTGCCTTTGGCTCAGGTCATGATCCCAGAAGTCTGGGATCAAGCCCCGATCCGGCTCCCTGCTTGGTGGGAGGCCTGCTTCTCCCTCTCCCACTCTCCCTGCTTGTGTTCCCCTCTCACTGTGTCTCTCTCTCTCTGTCAAATAAATAAAGTCTTTAAAAAAAAAACCTGCCAAGTTGTGCTAAAGAATTATTTCTGAAATCAAAAATGAGTCCCAGATATTGCCCTGACAAGTATAAAGAGGTACAGAGTTACCTCTTATGGAAATGGGAAAGACTGTAGGAAGTCGGCATTTGGGGATGCCCTCCATCCTAGGAAGGATCCTGGGGGTTCTAAACATCCATCATGGTTCCCCCTGAGGCTTCAACATCAGATCTGACGGGCTTTGGGACTTTCCTGTTCTTAAGAGTGAGACTCTGCAAGGCACACCAAGATTTTATTGTCTTGTCTAAAAGCTCCTCCCAATAGAGAGTGAAAGTGGGCAATCTAGAACAGCAGGAAAGAGAAGGGAAATCCAACTCTGTTCCACAAAAAAGCAAAGAAAAGGCATAGGACTGTCAAATTTCAGGCTGCAATTATTCATCATCCAAAATGCAATTTTAAATTCCTAGTGCATGGGAAGAAGGAAGTTCAAGGAAAACAGTATTAAGAGATGGTGGAAGCAAGAGGGTGTCATGGAGACAATTCAGAGTAACAGAAAGCCAGAAAGAAAAAGAAAGACAGACATGCAGACAGTCAGGCAAGAAGGAACGTAGAGAGGAAGCAAGGGAAGGAGGGAGGCACCAGGATGATACAGCAATCAGTGCTTTTGTGTCATTTCAAATACCTTGTGGAAAACAAAATCTAGAGGATCTTTTCCTAATATTACCTGGAAGTGTGCCCTTGGTGGTTGCTGGTTACTTATCTCTGGCCATTTTAGTCTTTTCCCTTCTTCCCTTTTGGTGAACAGAACAGAACACTGAAGAATATTCCCAGAGTAGATACTAAAAAAATATATCTATCCCTCCATTTTCCTGCTCATGAGGGCTATTTCCTTGGTACCTAATGCTTAGAGCTGCCACGGCTATCCAGTTATAGGTAGTAGTGATATCTGGTGATTTCAGGAAGACACAACCAATACTCGCTGTCACGGAAGGAAGAAAAGAGTGTGTGCCCCGGATGACCTTGTGCCACTGAACCTACTCAGGATCTTTTATTTCTGGATTTCTTGTTATATGAGATAATATCTATGGTTTGAACCACTGAAGTCAAGTGTTCTGTTATTTGTAACATCAAGCATCCCACCTGAAGAAGCACTTCCTCTGTCCCAGTGTTTCTCAAAGTGGGATCCCCAGGCTAGCAACATTAGTCTCACCTGAGATCTTTACAAAAATACAGATTCCCAGTCTCTGGAGATGGAGCCCAACAATCCAGTTTAACAAGCCCTCCAGGGGATATCAATGCACCTACAGGTTGAGAATCCCCGCTCTGTACTTCAACGAGTAGGGGCAGATGGATAAGAAAATTTTCACTGGATTCTCCTCAACTCTGACTCAGAAGTTCAGGGTCTATCAGGGCAGAACCAAGAATCTACTAGAAAGATCTATGCTTATATCTCAGAAACTATAAACAGTAAACCTATGGGCAAAATCAAGAAACATTTAAAACAACTGCCGTCTTTGTAACAGATTTATCCTCCTAAGCACAACTCTTCAGTGAGGGATATTGAAAACTTAACTACTGGGAGGAGAGAAAAGTATTAAGTCCTGCTTCGGGCTCAAGAAAGGCCCTTCCCCTCCACATGCCACATCAAGGCCAAAGTCAATTTCACAGCCACTGCTAATACCCTTTCTATATGCATTTTTTTTTAAAGATTTTATTTATTTATTTGTCAGAGAGAGAGAGGGAGAGAGAGCGAGCACAGGCAGACAGAATGGCAGGCAGAGGCAGAGGGAGAAGCAGGCTCCCTGATGAGCAAGGAGCCCGACGCGGGACTCGATCCCAGGATGCCGGGATAATGACCTGAGCCGAAGGCAGCTGCTTAACCAACTGAGCCACCCAGGCGTCCCTCTATATGCATATTTTAACCACTTCACCTATAATCCCCAGAGTTGTTTAAGCACGGCCAATCATAGTCCATACATTCTGAATTTAAAACATTTGAAACTAATTTAATGGTTATGTCTAACATCAGATGTTTTAAGTGCAGCAATAAGCTCTTACTGCTTTCCTGACTGGTGGAACACCAGATACAATCGCCACTCTGTGTTTGGACTGTCAAAATGATTCATTACACCCTGGAGAAAACTTTTTCACAAAGAGAGAAACAGTTACATCAAATAATTTGAATAAAAGTTTAAACCCAAGGTCATCAAAGCACTTAACACACCTTTTAGAATTCATTGAAATTCAGGTACGTTCTCTGAAATGATTTGAAGTCTCTTTCCAAATACACAAGTCGTCTGAGAGCAACAACTTGCCCTCGTACTAACTGAGCTGTTAAGCAATTATCAGTGACAGCTATAGCTCAGGGATCTGCCAAGCAAGACCTGCACACAGCCAACTTTTTAAATTCTTTCAGCTGACGGTTGCTGGATTAACATCTGACACAGTTCAACCAGCTCCACTTTATTTGTGATAATGGGGCCCCAAGATGCAAAACCCACTAAGAGCCTACTAAGTGCTGAGCTCAGTGCTCCATAAATTCATGATAGCGCCTCACGCTCATTTGCCATCACAATTTAAAGAGGCCACCAGAAATCAGAGATGATAAAAACTGTTCCTAAGCTCTAGGACTAGTGATATTTGAGGTCAGATGTCTCTGATTCCAAAGGGGTGGTTCTTCTTCTTCTTCATATTTGAGGTCAGATGTCTCTGATTCCAAAGGGGTGATGGTTCTTCTTCTCCTTCTCCTTCTCCTTCTTGTTCTTCTTTTTTTTAGCACATTAGGGTTTTATGCATAATAATCTGCCTAATTCTTAAAACCACTTTGTGATATGAGAAGCTTATACTTAATGTTTAAGAAACAGTACACCAGGCACCTGGGTGGCTCAGTTGGTTAAGCAACTGCTTTCAGCTCAGGTCATGATCTCGGGGTCCTGTGTTCAGGTCCCATATCAGGTTCCCCCTGCTCTGCAGGTAGACTGCTTCTCCTTCTCCCTCTGCCTACTACTCCCCCTTCTTGCGCTCGTGCGCTCTCTCTCTGTCAAATAAATAAATAAAATCTTTTTAAAATTTAAAAAAAAAAGGGACACCTTCCATGGTTCACTGTACCTTTTAGAAGTAGGTGCCCCATTGTGAGCTAGTCTTCAACTTAATCATGGCTATGTTAACCTCAGGCGCCCTCCCACTTCCTTCTGGGGGAAAGGAGAGTAGAGAAAGAGTGGGTAAAGAAGGCAGGCAGGCAAAGACCCAGCATTCACCCAGTCCCTACCATGTGGTGGCCATGGTGTCTGATCATTTCTGCATATGTTAACTCATTTAACATTATTCTCCCCACTATCCAGTGAACTAGATATTTATTCCAATGGTAAAGCCAAGTCTTAAATTGGTGAGATAATTGCCCAGAAATTACAGGAAACTATTGAGAGGTACAATTGGGATTAAAATTTAGTTCTGCTTGATCAAAAGTAATTGCTTTTCCCTTCACACTGTTAGGATATATGCTCTCCCTTCTCTCTCTCTCCTTGAAATAAAGCTCTAATGATAAAATTTTAGGCAACAGGGCAAGTCCCCTGTTCCCCACTGTAGACAAATGCTTCCTTTGGCCACCCTGGCTTTGGTCCCAATTAATCCGGAAAAATATGTGACTGCATCAATCAAAAACTTCATTTTTAGCCAAGCACTTGAACTGATAGTCATCCTCTGTCTCTTTGCGGCTGAGCTCTGCACTTGGGTTTCACCATCTTTGATTTCCCCTGGGCATCTTTCTGATGGATTCACTGTGAACGCAGGGTTGGAAAGAGGAAAACCACCAACAGAAAAAGTTTACAGTATTATGATTGGAAAATTAATGCAACTCCCTTACAACACATACATTTTATTTCAAATGCAATTATCAATTACAGATTGATTTACTTTAAATATTGCATAGGCATTTTCCTTTTTAAACATTTTATTTATTTATTTGACAGACAGAGATCACAAGTAGGCAGAGAGGCAGGCAGAGAGAGAGAGGAGGAAGCAGGCTCCCTGCAGAGCAGAGAGCCCGATGTGGGACTCGATCCCAGGACCCTGGGATCATGACCTGAGCCGAAGGCAGAGGCTTAACCCACTGAGCCACCGGGCGCCCCTGCATAGGCATTTTCACTAAGAAACTGCTGGTTTGTAATACATCCATTCCCTCACCAAATAGGAACTTTACAAAATCTAGGCTGCATTAAAGGGACTGCTTTAACAGAGTAGGAAAGTATTCACCGTAATGTTTTCCCTCGTTTTAATGGGATTCTCAGCAGTTCTCAGTGCTGTATTTATCAGTCACGTTTATCAAAATAAAGAAGGTTTAGACCTCCACATACAGTTAATCTGCAATGATTGTCAAATGTATTCTAATTGATTTAATGCCCATTAAAATTCTATTTTGACATAAGAAACATCCAGGCATGTAATAAATAAATGATCAGTCATCTAGCACAACCAGAAAAATCACATTGATTATAAATTATTCAAAGTGAAACGGTGTCTCAGCAAAACCTTTAGACCATCTCTGTCTGAGCATTACATAAATAAGGAAGAAGAAAAATCAAGATTTTAAATGGATTTTCATGGCCAAATTGGTGTTATGCTTCAAATACCCAATAGTTACAAGAAAATAATGCTAAAATAAGCCCAAATATTTATATAACTCTTGCTATATTCCACCAAAGAAGATAAAATCAAGAATGTTTCATTAAAAGTATGAAATTATTTATTTTGAGGTTTAATGTTAGACCAACTACTTGCCCAGAAATCTAATATGCTATGAAGTTAATCTTCATAAGCATGAAGGTATTTTTAAGAAAACAAGAGGAATTTAGAGCTTATGAAAAAAAGAAAAGGAAGCAGACACACAAAGCTTAACATATTTTAAGCATCTCTCCCTTGAGGGAGAGATAAATTATGTAGATATATCTATATATCAGAGAGAGAAAAAGAGGGAGGGAGAGATGAAGGGAGAAGGAGAGCATGAGAGCATAAAATCTGGAAACATCAAAGATAAGGAATGTGTCAGATGACAGTTTGCAAAACTGGGTTGGATGACTCTAGTGGCCATGGGAAATATGCTGTGTGCTTGTCATCATTTCTTCAATTACTACCTCTCTTGGATTATGCCAAATGTATAAGAATATTCAGCAAAGATCAGAAGCACAAATCATCTGATGCACTGTGTCACATATTTAAGTCCAAGGATTGATTAAAAAAAAAAAGCTGGGTCGATGCATAGTGTTCATTGCAATTTTGTCTAGGACATCTAATTACTCATTGCTTTGGCAAACTCACTTCCCCAGCCCTTTAGGGGTGGCTTAACCACACCTTCCTCATGAAGTTTAATCTGTGCTAAAAGGCTGAGGTAAATAGGTTACAATTATGAATTCAGAAGCAGGTGACTCACTTCCTATCACTAAGATGCAAGAAATTTATTGTGGCTTCTAAGAAAGATGCCCATCTAAGCAAGATGTCTATTCACTCTTGTGAGAGTTTCTAGAAGGGCACTCACTCTCTTCCTACTGTTGACCAGGAATCATGTATCCCTGGGAATAGTTGGCAGCATCAGATAAAAAAAAAGCTGACGTTGTCAAAGGCAATACAGAGAGACATAGATGAACTCCATTCTTGATGAAGTGAATGAGCCATTAGGTCAAACCAGGGTCAAAGACTCTTTCACCTTTGTATTTACTGATGTGTAAACCAGTGATCTCTCCTCACTGTTTAAGTACACTTGAGATGGTTTTGTCTCACTTAGAACAAAACCCACTAAAAATGACATAATTTACAAAGTCTCAGTTCAATCAAAAATATGTATTTAGTGTCTACTTTTAAAAAGGAACTAAATTTTATTAAAATAAAAAGGGTCATATTTCTGGACTATATTCAGGCAATAATAGAACTCTGTATCACTCAGCTTTTATTAAGTTACGTGATAGCAACAAACTACCCCAAGATCCCAGGATCTTGGGATTATTATAACACAGGATTATTTCTCACTTTGGTTACACACCCATTGTGGGTTCCCTCCTACCATGTTGTCTTCATTTTGAGCACTTGTTTTTGGGGTAGCAATGGTACCACACAGACTCAGAGCCTAGCTTACAATCTCATTGAGCAGCAGAGCCTAGCATACAGCTCTGCTCAATTGTTTAACACAGTCTCTAGCCCCACCCAACTGTGGGGTACAATGACAGGTCCTCCCCAACCAGAAAGCCTGAACAGTGACCTCAAACAAAGACAGGACACAACCAATGGGCTTACTCAATTGCAAAGCCCAGCCTCAATCCCCAGGTACCTTTGGAGCACAGCCTGAAGCTACATCTGACCATGAAGCTCAGCCTACTTCCCTGCCTGAACATCAAGTCAAGCCAGTGGAACCATCCAGTCAGGGGAATACAGCCTAAGACCCCACCCACCCAGGAGTGATCATGGATCATGGCCCTCAGCCCTGCCCAACTGTGGAATACAAACAATGGCACCACCCTGCCAAAGAACACGGCCTACAAACCTGCCCAACCAGAGATGACTGCAGAATCCAACTAAGTCCCCATCTGACTATGGAAAATAGCCAGCAGGCTCACCTAATCAGGGATCCCACCCAAAAGACCCACTTGAAAACAGGGCCCAGTCAACAGGCCCACCCAAGCAAAGAGACCACCTAGAGGCACCCCCAGCTCTCACAATTAGAGAAGGCAGTGATCTTGCCCAGCTAGAGACCCTGATAGCAAAACTCACCTGCTCACAGATGCTACTAGATCACCCATCCAGTATGCCAAACTGAGCTAACGGTTAAAGGTCTTTCCCTGCTGAAATGAACCTGTAACATCTGGAATAGAAGACCACTTATTCAAATGCACAGATAACTGCATATACAAGGATCACAAAGAATCAGGAAAATAAAGGTAACTAACAAAGCTCCAATGACTAACCCTAAAGAAGCAAAAATCTATAAACTCTCCAAAAAAAAAATTCAGACTAATTCTCTTAAAGAAGTTCAGTGAACTATAAGAACACACAGACAATGAAACAAAATTAGGAAAACAATGCATGCACAAAATGAGAAGTTCAACAAGGAAATAGAAACCATCATAAAAAGAATCTGAGAGATGAAGAATACAATGGTTGAACTGAAGGATTCAATATAGTATAGCAGCAACTTTATTACAATATGCAAATGTATCAAAGTAACACATTGTATACCTTAAATTTACATAATGTACATACCAAATTTATCCACTAAAAAAAGAATTCAATAGACAGTTTCAACATCAGACACAGATTCATCATCACCAGAAGAAAGAAATTAGCGAACTTGAAGATGGATCTTTTACATTGTATGTATTATGGAAATCCCAGAAAGGAAAGAGAAAGAGACAGAAAGCATATTTAAATAAATAATGAATAAAAATTTTCCAAATGTGAGGTGAGAAATGGACACCCAGATTCATGAGGCTAAAGGGATCCCAAACAGGTTGAACTTGGAAAGTTCTACTGAGACACATTATAATTAAATTGTTTAAAAAAAAAATCAAAGACAAAGAATTTTGAATAGAAATTGCAATAGAAAAGCAACCTGTCATATACAAGAGAGCCCTACACCCAACACACACAAAAGATTAAGCAGTTTCTCAGTGGTAATTTCACAGGTCAGGAGACAATGGGAAGACATATTCAAACTATGAAACAAAGAAAACTCAACAATACTATATCTGGTAAAGCTGTCATTCAGAAATGGAGTAGAAAGAAAGACTTTCCCAAACAAACAAAATCTGAGAGAGTTCATCACCACTGGATCAGCCTCACAAGAAATGCTAATGAGTATTCTACAAACTGAAATGAAAGGATTCTAATTAACATCATAAACACATATGAATGTGTGTATTTCATCATTAAAGGTAAATGTGGTCAAAGTCAGGTTTTCTAATATTGTAATGATAGTATGGGAACCACTTAAAACTCTAGTTTAAAAGTTAATGATGATGATGATGATAATAATAATAATAATAATAATAATAATAAACTAGCAACAGGGGCACCTGGGTGGCTCAGTTTATTAAGCATCTGACTCTTGATTTCAGCTCAGGTTATGATCTCAGAGTTGTAGGATGGAACCCCAAGTCAGGCTCCATGCTCAGTGGGGAGTCTACTTCTCTTTCTCCCTTTCCCTCTGTCCCTCCCCTGTTCACTCTCCTTCTCTCTAAAATATATAAATAAATCTTTAAAAAAAAAAACCCTAAAAACAATAGTTTGTTACTCGGATACATGATATAAAAATATAAATTTTAACACTGATAATCTACAATGTGAAGGGACGGAAATAAAAGTTTAAAGTTTCTGTATGCTATAAATTTATTATCAGCTTAAAATAGGATGAGTATTTTATGTAAGTCTCATGGTCACAAAGGAACAACCTTTAGTATATACACAAAAGATAATGATAAAAGTGTCAACACATACCACCACAATGTCATCGATCATAAGAAATACAGCAAAAGATGGGGCACCTGGGTGGCTCAGTCGTTAAGCATTTGCCTTCGGCTCAGGTCACAATCCCAGAGTCCTGGGATCGAGTCCCACGTCAGGCTCTCTGCTCAGCAGGAAGCCTGCTTCTCCCTCTCCCTCTGCCTGCCTCTCTGTCTACTTATGATCTCTCTCTGTCAAATAAATAAATAAAATCCTTAAAAAAAATACAGCAAAAGAGAAAGCAAGGAACATAGTATCTATAAAACAGAAAAAAATTAAAGAAGTAGAAATATTAAGTCCTTACCTATTTCCCAGTAATTACTTTGAATGTAAATGGATTAGAATTCTCTAATCAAAAGGTCTAGAATGGCTAAATGCATCAAAAAGACCCAAAGACAAGTTGCCTACGAGAAGCTCACCTTTAAGGTCACACACAGACTAAGAATAAAGGTGGTCCAAAGGTAAAAATTTCCAGTTATAAAATGAATAACTTCTGTCAGTCTAAGGTACAGCAATACAATTTTGTATTGTATACTTGACAGATAAAAGAATAAATTTTAAAAATCTCTCATCACTCCCTCCCATAAAAGGGTAACTATATGAGGATGTCTTAACAGAAAAAAAAAACAAAAACAAAAACAAATTTCCAGAATACTATTGACCTAAAAGAATCCTATGTGGCTTCAGAAGAAAACACACACACACACACACACACACACACACAGGACTGGAAGCCACAAGGACTTTTCCCCAGGAAACCCTACATGGTAAAAGTAATTCTATTATTGCTTTAAAATTATGAAGTGAAAATATTTTTTTAATTATTTTTTAACCTAGAATCTGTGTGATCTTGAACACTCAAAGTTAAGGGAAAAATAAGAATATTTTCAAACAAAGTCACAAAAACTTTGCTTCCAAAGTAACCCTTCTCAAGAAGCATAGAAAGGATATGCTTTACCAAGACCAGAGGAAAGCCAAGAAAGAAGACATAGGATCCAGGAAGCAGTAGTCTACAAGAAAGAAGCACAATGTCATCATCTCATATATGATACTGTGGAGCAGATTTAGACAGCAGCAGTCTGCATAAAAGGAAACAGGTAGAAATCTCTCATCTCTAGGACTAATGTCCCCATGAGAAACCAGTAGGAGTCAGGAGTCATAACTGATGGGTTTGATTAACTTCAGAGACCAAAACCAACACAAAAAAAGCAGCTTTCTCCAAGGAAAACAGGAGTGTACATCAAAGTAAATGTTATCACCGCATGCAATGTCGTTCATTTGCCAATAATATTTACATGTTATCAATACTATCATATTAAAATATTATCAAAGGACCAGGACAGGGAGCTGCTTTTTAAAATTACAATCTTCATAGTCCTACTTGACTTTAAAATTATTTCCAGCTATTTCTTTAATGTAAAAAAATTAAATAAAAGAAGTAAAGAGAACAATTTAAATGCTTAATGTTCTTTCCATTTTTCAGTCTATCTCAAATGAGCTTCATTTCCTAACTCTGAGATGAGAAGCTGGGCCATATTCTATGTTCTCTCTCAATTGCATTATTTATTCTGTGTCCATGTGTCCACAGATATAATTTATCTCACTCCACTGGTGAAGAATTATGAATCTGTAAAGAAAACAACCATTGAATTCATTTTTTGAGCTATTTCCCAGAGCTCACATTTGCTGAGTTAACAGGTTGTTTTCAGGAACTATCTGGGCATTGTCCTTATATTTTTATTGGTGTAATGTAGCTAATCTTTATCTCTGTACTCCAACCTTTAAGAAGCAGGGTATCCTTAAAAACCAATGAATATCTGTGAATTACATGATAGAATGATCTTTTAAGGAAGAGAGGGCTCCCTGGTTACCAAGTAGTTCCCATTTCCTGCACTTGCCTATAATCTCTGTAAGTGACTTTTAAAACATATTTTTCTTTTTTCTGAATTTATAGAGTTATATTTTTGAAGATGAATTCTGTTCTAAAACTAATGATATAGAGACAGCCTTGACTGCTTTCTGACAAGGTGAATTCTAAGAATCAAAGATGCGCAATTTCCTTTTTTACATTAAAGGTCAAATTTACAAAATGTCTCTCAAAGGCACAAGCCTGCTTGTCATCTTTATCAAATAAGATCTGGATGTATTGATTCAGTCATTTTGATTGGTAACCCAACTATAAAGTATATGCCCTACCAGGAAGATTACCTAATGCTATATTACATTCTTCATATAAATACCAGAGCTGAAAAAGCAGAACCAATTTCGCAGAGCTGTGCATGAATTCTTTTATGGTACTCAAGTTTCACCTTTCTTATATAAAGCATCTTAGAACCCACAAACAATTATATCTGAACCTTCCCACTGAGACAACTAATGCGATATGATAGACATGATTATTTGAATTTGGCCCATATATTTTATGGCTGAATCAATCAGCCTATTTCAACTTTTAATGAATGGAAATGTCAACATTTTTTTTATCAAAATAGCAAAGAATTTTTAAAACACAATGGAAATGTATCTGATGTGCATTTATAATCAAAATATTCTAAAACAAGGTGAGAAGTACTGTACCTTACTTAAAACATTTTCAGCCTTAAACAGAAATTTAAACAACCAGAGGGGGGAAAAAAAAAACAACAAACGTTACAGCTAATATTGAACGAGTATTTGAACATCTCCTCGGTAATATTCTATGTGTAGTGAGCCTCCACAGGCCCAAGGTTAAACTCTTCCCAAAGTCAGGAAGGTTTCCAAGTGTCTTCCTCTTTCAAAAATAAATTACTGCCCATTTGTTTCTATATTATGCCAAATAAGGTAAAATGGGAGATTTGATGCTAAAGTATTCATTGGTTCTGAAATTTGGGGCTTGAAATAGTTAAGTATCTGTAGCAATTAGGAAGCTTTTAGTTCTAAGAGTAAAAAAATCTGAGTAAACTCAGCATTTTTTTAAAAAAGGAAATTATTATACAGCTGAAATTCCAATCCAGAGTACGAAGCAGTGCCATAGAATTCAGTTTCCTTCTCTCAGTTCCTCCACCTTCTCTGTGTCGGCTTCATTATCAGATTTTATAGCTGGCTCTTAAGAGAGCCCGTGATGCATCCTTCCTAATGGCAAGGGGTCGACTGGGGCAAAGAAAGCACATGCTTCCCTCCCCCAACAGTCCCACCAGACATGCCTTTGGCTCTGGTTAGTTTCAGGTCCATCATTAAACTAATCCTTGTGGCCGATGAAATGTGTTGCTTGGATGGGACAAGACTGAGATATAGGTCTATCAATTCAATACACAGACTAAGAACTGCGGTATGAAATAATAAGAAATGTACATATTGGTCTCTGGGTTCCTGCTAATATTTTGTTCTTGGTCCTGTTTTTACTGGCACGATGCTCCTAAAACCCTTGTAATTTCCTAAACGATAGCAGAACTCCTAAATCTTTCAGTATTTCTTTGGCGTGAGAGTGTCTTTTGTTCTAATAAGGTGACTTTTGGTGGGCTCTTGCATGGGTGCTGGTCACCAGAGAGACCATTCCATTATTAGAAGCTTAGGACTTTTAGCCTTACCCTACATTTCCAGAAAGAGGATGAGGGCAGGAAGTTGAGTTAATGATTAATCATGCCTACATAATGAAGCCTCCATAAAAAAAATCCCCCAAGTATGGAGTTCAGAGGGCTGTCAGCTTAGTAAACATATCCACAGGCCTGAAGGGAGGTACAGCCCAGCTCCACAGGGACAGAAGTTCATGTGCTTACGACCCTCTTGGATCCTAGCCTGTGTATCTCTTCATTTGACTGTTCATCTGCGTTCTTTATTGTATTCTTTTTTTTTTTTAAAGATTTTAATTATTTATTTGACAGAGAACACAAGTAGGCAGAGAGGCAGGCAGAGAGAGAGGAGGAAGCAGGCTCCCTGCTGAGCAGAGAGCCCTATGCAGGGCTCGATCGCAGGACCCTGCGATCCTGACCTGAGCCGAAGGAAGAGGCTTAACCCACTGAGCCACCCAGGTGCCCCTTTATTGTGTTCTTTATAAGAAACTGGTAACCTATAAGTAAATATTTCCCTGAGTTCCATGAGCTATTCCAGCAAATTACCAAACCCAAGGTTTCCAAGACCTCCAATTGATAGCCAGTTGGTTAGAAGTATAGGTAATAATCTGAGACTTGAAATTGGCATTGGAAGTTGGGGTAAATTTTTGAGACCAAGCCCCTAACTTGCACGATCCAACTTTAAACTTCCTGGTGTCACAGCTAAACTGAAACACAGGACACCCAGATGGTACTGAAAAAAGAGTCAGTCTGAGAAAACCCTCACACATTTGGTGACCAGAAGTATTTAGTGTAAAGGAAAATACTCTGATTTTTTTTTTTTCCAGAGAGGAATATATTGTTCTCTAGAAGAAAACTAGAGTATTCATCCCAAAGAAAAATAAACAGATTCTGGATGGCAAAACCAAATATCATCTATTAAAGTCCCTACCTGCTCTTTTATTCATTTGCTCCCTAACTACAACTTCCAGTTTGCTCCATAAACTGAAAAAAAAAAAAAGATTTTTTTTCCCTGTTAGACTTTTGTTTGTCAGTGCTGCGTCAGAGAGGGTTAATAATCTCCTTGATTCACAGTTTCATCTGAAACATAATTTCTGGGGTATCTGGGTACCTCAGTTGGTTAAGTGTCATGTTCAACTCACGCCATGATCTCAGGGTCCTGGGATCCAGCACCAGGTCAGGCTCCCTGCTCAGTGGGGGAGCCTGTCTCCCCTACTCGGTTGTCTTTCTCTCTCTCTCTCTGTCTCAAACAAATAAATAAACATATTTTAAAAATAAATAAGTAAAACAATTTTGGTGCACCACTCCCCTCCCCATGTTATTTTAAGTTTGAAAGGCACAGATGAAGTTCTTCATTATGATAATAATATAATAATCATTGATACATTATATTCATGATATATTCTAGTGTGCTAAATTTCCTGATATAAACAGATGCATTTTGAAGCTCTGATTCTTAAAACTACGCACTTAATGTTATAGTACATCAGCTTTGAAGCGCATAGTAAGTTCGTTTTTCAGATCAAATATTAATGACATAATGATTTAAGAGCATATTTCCACCATCAAAAAATTGTTAATCAATAGTTTTCTTTTACAGAGCATCAAAGTACCATAAATTCTCTATGTTCTTCAACTATATTTGAAGAAATATCACCTCAAATTTTACAATAAGGCATGGTCAAAATGTTTACCTTATAAGATTGTGCAATAGTTAAAACACTGGACCGATATTCAGGAAAAGAAAAATCCCAGCATCTCCATCCAGGGTACAAATGACAGCATCTGATAATCCAGGGAACAAATGGCACCCCAAAATCTCTTGTCAGATCTTTAGACAAAGAAGTAGTTTCCAAAGCGCTTTCCAATTTCATGACCCATACAGAGTCATCCTTACACGTAACTTCCTTGCATTACTATTATACAAGTAAGACTTTATTTAGGCTCTTTTGACTACATCTTTTGAAATAGTCATTTGAAAACAAAAGACTTGACCTACTGCATCAGGCTGGCCTACTCAGTCTATTTTTTTCTTTCTGCCTGATTCCAAGTGATTTCATGTGACCACTGTGACACAGTCCTCTGAATTGACAATCTTACAATACGGATGCATCTTTCAACCCCCTAAGCTTCCTTTTACAACACATTATATAGAGTTAATTCTCATTATTCACTGTAGTTCTGTTCTATGAAGTCATCATGAACAGTGAATTAGTGAATACCGAACCACTGCTTCTAAGGGAAACTCACCATTCAGTTCCTTGTGAGTCTCGACCAATCAAGAGATAGGCATGTTGGGGCACCTGGGTGGCTCAGTGGGTTAAAGCCTCTGCCTTCAGCTCGGGTCATGATCCCAGGGTCCTGGGATTGAGCCCTGCATCAGGCTCTCTGCTCAGTGGGGAGCCTGCTTCCTCTTCTCTCTCTCTGCCTGCCTCTCTGCCTACTTGTGGTCTGTCAAATAAATTTGAAAAAAAAAAAAAGAGAGAGAGAGAGATAGGCGTGTTCTACGTGTTTTTGTTTAAATACCCCCTAAATTTTGTTGACCCATTATATATACTGTTACATATATTGTTGATCCATTAACATGGAACTCACAGCCAACAGCACTAGAACTCGTGGCTGAATGAAGCTTATGTAACACATGTATTTTCTCCGTAAGACACATCACTGGCTTCCTGCACTTAGGTACACGGCCAGCACTTAAGCACTATCTTTGGAGGCCATTTTAACCACAAAATTGTTGGAAAGCCCAACAATGTGGAATCTCCATATTGTTTTCCCCAGCAGCTGTACCATTTTACATTTCCACCAACAGGGTACAAGGGTTCTAATTTTTACACATCCTTGCCAACATTTGTTGTCTTTTGTAATTTTTTTTTTATTATAGCTATTCTAACAGGTGTGGTTTTGATTAGCATTTCTCAGATGATTAGTGACACTGGGCAAGAAACACAGCAGTAAACAGACCGTGAAAAGGATACTTGTTTACAGGATGAAAGCTGAAACAAGAAAGCAGAATGTCACTTCGTTCAACCTCGGCTGGGGACGTGAGCTTTAGGTGACTCAAATTTTTTGCCAATCTGCATATACCCATGCCTGCAAAAGCATGCTAAGTATCAGTTTGGGCCTTACAGATAGATTTTAGCATGCAGATAAATTTGCAAGTACAGTATCCATGAATAATGAAGATTGACTGTACCTCCTCTCCAAGACTTTTTTGAATCCTTCTTTAATATTTATAATTTCCTTGTTTTACCATCCACTAGGTAAACCAGTATTTTATATATTCTTAATTTCCTTCTCTTAAAGCTTTTAGAGCCATCTTTTTGTCATTCCTCTTTGCTATTTCTTAAAGATGTGAACAAACTATTTTGCTTTTCATTGTTTTGCATTCCAACTCCATTTGGGAACAATATATATTTACATGCTGTCTTACTCTAGCTTTTCAGATGCTAGTTTGCCCTGTTTCTGTATTAATAGCTTGTATCATACCATGAATTAGACATCGGTTGATATTTTTTTAGGCTTCTGCAGCACCAGCTTCTGAGGGCTTGAGGCCCAAATGCGATTTGCATGACACTGCATTTGGGAGGTTGGAAGCTAAGCTGGAATTGTTAGTGAGGAACTTCTCCACTACTGTCTCTTTCTTCTAAATCCACATCAAAGAGAAAAATCCCCAGATACCTGAAACTAGAAATATATAGCCAAGCACCAACTTGGAACTACTTTAATCCTCTCTATAATAAAGACAAATCTTTTTCTTACCTGTATACTTTAGGACTAGGAAGAGCCACCAAACAACTAGAACCTTTAAACTGGGTCTCAAAAATCCATTTTAATACCTGCTATAACTCTTTGTCAATTGCCTGTGTTAATTAAGCATGTTTTTAATAATGGGGGAACAGGGACACCTGGGTGGCTCAGTCGGTTGGGCGTCTGCCTTCCACTCAGGTCATGATCCCAGAGTCCTGGGATCAAGCCACACATCAGGCTCCCTGCGTGGCAGGAAGTCTTTCCCTGTGACCCTCCCCCCATCTTGTACTCTCTCGGTCTCTCACTTTCTCTCTCTCTCAAATGAATAAATAAAATCTTTTTTTTTAAAATGGGAGAACATATTTAATATCTTAACTTTCAGTAAAAAATGTTTAATATCCTACATCTCTCTTTTTTACCAAAGTATTTATTTGTAACGGATTAAAATAGTTACTTGGTGTCCAGTCTAGATTTTACTTTGAAATATTAGCCTTGAGATATGTGAAGAAAGAACCCTTTGGTTGAAACGGTGCTCAGAGATTTTCTTGAATTTTCTTCATAGCTCCTGTCTCTTAATAGCTCTCTCTTATCCTTTCTCCCTCCCACTGACACATGATACTTTTTTGCCTGGTGTCATCTCACTTGGCATTTAGAGCAACTAAACTTCTATCACAGAGAAGCTGCTGCATATCAAAGTTCAAATTTATGTTGCTTTATCTTTATTCCTTGTGTCTGAACCTTGGCCTAATAATCCACAGCACTAACTCCAACTACAGGGAAAATCAAGATGGGGATAAGCGTTGAGTCAGTGTTGTAAAAGATAAAGGAATCCAAAACAACATTGATAGTGACTTTCATTTGAAAGTTATCTATCTGTAGGTGGTTCTTATCTAAGCTGCAGTTCACCACTTATTAAAGGTAGTTTTTTTTTTTTTTTTTTACATATTTCATTGTTTGGGGAAACTAATTGTACTAATGTTTCTCTTTGCCAATGAAAATTCAATCCTGGGAATCACAATGGAAACTATTAATTTAGATTTAAGTAGCATAAGTAAGGAAGTCCGATAAATTTGAAATAAGAATGTATGCTTAAGAGTATATATTATCTATTACATAAAGGACCTCCAAGTTGAAGGTCTATTTGATCACCAATATTCTTCCAACATGTTACTGAATTATATTTGCTAATATTTAGGATTTTTGAGGGTTATAATGGGTTAATATATGTAAAGCAGTTAGGAAAGTATCGAGTTTATAAAAATATTACATAACTGTTGGATATGATTAAGTTCATAATTCAGCTTGTCATAATTTTTCAAGATAATATGGCCCTTTAAATGTGTTGGTAAGTTTTTTTTTAACTTTATTTGGAGCAGTTTATATGTTTGTACAAGCATTTAACTTATGAGTACTTTTTAAAGTGTCAATTTAAACTTTACCAAAAAAGATGTTGGTTTATTCCTGCTTTTTCTCTCTTCTTGACAAATTTTTATAATCCATATTTTTCTAAAATATTGTGTATTCAAATTTGTGGGGGAAAAAAAGGTATTCATAGTGTTTTCTTATGCTTTTTGAAGTTTTCAAAGTTTTCTGTATTTATGAGTCCTTTTTCATTTCTAAAACTATTCACCTGTGACTGTTTCATTTTCTCGGTAACTTTTGCTGGCATTTTCTCTAACTAGTGTAAGTTATTTTATTGCTTTTAGCCACACTGTGTTGAATCTCATTTTCCCTATGGATCCTGGTCCCTTCATAACCTCCCGACCAGACTGCATACCACTTAACTTAATAAACAATCTCATTTTGATATTTAATGAGCATTTACCTATTTGTATTGGTCTCATTTATTTTTAAAATATTTAATCTCAAAATTAGTGATCACTACATTTATTGTTATTGTTGATGTAATTCTTGTTGTTTGCCACGGTCAATGGTTAGATAGAATTACTCACACATTTACCAGTTGTCTTTACACACGATTGCTTCTTGAATCCCACTTCCTATTTTGGGGTTCAAGGTCCTCCTTATTGAGTGCAGTCTGTAGTAGAACTTCCGGCAATTATCTGAAATTAAAAAAAAAAAAAAACATTCTCACGCTCACTTTACTGATTCCTTTTTATTTACTTCACTCTTAAATGTGATGTTAGCTAAGTTTTGACTTTTAGATTCTAACTTGCAAAGATATTGTTCCTTCCAAAAAATACTCTAAAGATAAAAGTCTGTTATCAGTATAACAATCATTCTTTTTTTTTTTAAAGATTTTATTTATTTATTTGAGAGGGAGCGAGCACAAGTGGGTGGAGAGGAAGAAGCAGACTCCCTGCTGAACAGGGAGCCCATCTCTGGGCTCAATCCCAGGACCCCGGGATCATGACCTGAGCTGAAGGCAGACGCTTAACTAACTGAGCCACCCAGGTGGCCCTAACTGTCATTCTTTTTAAATAATTGCCTTTTCTCTCTGGTTGCTTTCAATTTTTTTCCTGTGTTTAATGTTCTGCAGTTTCACTGCAGGATATCTAGGTAGGATCTGTGTTATTTATTCTATTTAAAAACCAGTGTCTTTGGTTCAGATTCTTATCTTCTGTTCATTTAAGAAAAATTCCATCCATTATCCCTTTGAGTCCTGCCTGTCTCCTATTCTCAATTTCCTCTTTGTTGATTTCTAATTGATTACATTTGGTGATTTATGTATAAGATTTATATTTTTAATGTCATGTTTTCCATTTCTTTATCTTTCTGGAGTCTATTCTGAGTCCTTCTGTTATATCTTCTAGGTTACTTTTTTTTTTTTAAAGGTTTTATTTATTTATTTGACAGAGAGAGAGATCACAAGTGGGCAGAGAGGCAGGCAGAGAGAGAGAAAGGGAGAAGCAGATTCCCGGCTGAGCAGAGACCCTGATGCAGGGCTTGATCCCACGACCCTGAGATCATGACCTGAGCCGAAGGCAGAGGCTTAACCCCCTGAGCCACCCAGGTGCCCCAAGGTTACTAACTTTCTTTATAGCATTGCCTAATATTCTCTATAACCATTAGGTTATTAATTTCTAACTTTATCAGACTGTTAATTTCAATGAATATATTTTTCTTTTCTAGAAATTCTTATAACAATACCATCTATTCTTTCTTCATAGTATTCCATTCTTCGTTATAGTTTCAATTCTTTATTGCTGGAAGAATTTCAAACTGATGTATACTCTTAGATTTTTATTTCTGATTTTGAGAGCGTCAATTATCTCATTATTCTATCCATTGACTTTACCTTCTGATGGTAAAGTGAGGGATGTAATTCTTTTCGTTGTGCAACTGCCTTTAATGCATGTTGTTTACGAGTCCACTGCGCCCTAGTTCATGGTTATGTTCACATGTAGACTGTTTTCCCCCTTCTTTTCTGGAAATTAGAGGTTTCCCCACCTCAGGACTAATGTTTATAGCTTAGCTTGGGTTTTCCACAGCAAGCATGTCATATAAAATCAAACCTCACTTCCATATCTTGGTATGCGCTCTCAGGGAAATTCTATAATATTTTTTCACTGAGAGTTTGAGAAATCACTGTTGCACTATGTTCCATAGTTTTTCTATTCCACTTCAGTGACTAGAAAGCTCTTCTAGTATTTCAACTTCATACAAAATACCGGTTGCAACTTTTCACTTAGTTCAGGACCAACATCATAAACCTTGTTCCCATATTCTGGTTAAAATTACAGCCTCCTTCCTCAAAGGCCTATATTCTTATCTAATGCCCTATGGATTGCTTTAACACGAACTACAGCTCACAACTATTCCTTTTGATTTTGTCTTTTAAATTTGGAAATATCTCCCACTTTTTTTTTTTCTCACGAGCACGGTAATATTTTTTTAAA
Source organism: Enhydra lutris kenyoni (assembly GCF_002288905.1). Classification (NCBI taxonomy): domain Eukaryota; kingdom Metazoa; phylum Chordata; class Mammalia; order Carnivora; family Mustelidae; genus Enhydra; species Enhydra lutris. Next base: position 6,131,636 of record NW_019154126.1, read on the forward strand.
TTGTATTTATTTATTTGAGAGAGAGAAGGAGAATGAGAGAGAGCACGAAAGGGGAGAAGGTCAGAGGGATAAGCAGACTTTGCAGAGCTGGGATCCTGATGTGGAACTCGATCCCAGGACTCCAGGATCATGACCTGAGCTGAAGGCAGTGGCTTAACCAACTGAGCAACCCAGGCGCCCCGAGCATGGTAATATTTTAAAATTGGTTTTATTGTATGGTATTATATTGTATCCAGCATTTCTCCATATTTGTACCAGGAAAATACATATGCATCAGCTTGGACAATCTTCTTTTTGTAACAGAGAGTTCCTCTTACACATCAGAATTTTCAAATTCCCCCTCCCCTAAAATACATATGTAAATCAGTGAAGGGAAATTCAACGAACAAATACCATGTTATATTTAGTATCACCCCACCCCATGACAATTGGCCTAAGTTAGAACTGGGTCAAGCTTCTCTGCCTGACTCCCTCTTCTTTTATGGAACAGTTCTCCTTGAGGAAGCATTTCGGTCCCTCTACGCAAGACGGATCTTAGTGCACATTCCCTATGAGTTCTCAGACATATTTAATGTAGTTTGTGGACTAAGCATAAACTCGGTCTGGGAACTCCTCTACACAGAGAGATCATCTCATAAGTGAAATACGTATGAACAAAGTAAAAATGTCCTCAGTGTACATCATACTACCCAGAAAAAGAGGTAAGAAAACATGAACTATGAAGAAAGAGAAAGAAAAAGAATACTGCTAGAATGATTACTTTAGTTACTCTGATGAAACGGTGCACAATTTGCTTAATGAAAAGGAACAAGACAGATTACAATCCAGTGTAGGTCTTTTCTTTTTCTATCTGGTCTTCTTTCAGGTTTCTCTGTGAATTACTTTATCTTCTTCCTAGTTGTGCAACCAAAACCCAACACTATATTGGATTACTCAGTCCTTGACTATTGGTCATTACCAACCTATGCATGGCTTTACTTTATTCAGCGAATTTAAAAAATATAATAGCCAATTTTAATTTGCTTCCCAAATGAAGGACTAGCAAATTAAGAATAATTTAAATCTACCTCTGAACTCCTCCTCTCTTATCCCATACCTGGTTTCTACCCCTACAAATCTTCTCCTGGTGACAACATCTAATCTGAATTCGTGCTAATCATTCCCTGCTGTATACACCAATATTATACGTTGTTTACTGTTTCCTGGTTTAGAACCATGTATCTAGTTACATAGTCTCCTGGGATTTGATGGGGGATTTTTTTTTAATTACATTGTGAATATTATCCATTATTATTATAAAAATTTATAGCTGAAGTATCCCATAGTAGAAACTGACCAATTTGTCCCTATTTGTTGAATATTCAGATTTTTTCCCCAATTTTTGCTCTGAAGAGCAGGAACATTACTTTTCACTTCTCTTGGTGCTTCTGGATAAAAAAGTCTCTTGAATATATAACTAAGATTAGAATTTTTAAAATATTTTTCTTATTTATTTATTAGAGAGAGAGAGAGCATGAGAGGAGAGAGGCCAGCATGAGAAGCAGACTCCCTGACAGGCGGGGAGCCCGATGTGGGATTTGATCCTGGGACTCCAGGATCATGATCTGAGCTGAAGGCAGTCGCCCAACCAACTGAGCCATCCAGGCGCCCTAAGATTGGAATTTTAAAGCAATCAATTCAAATACAATGGTCAATGTTTAAGCAGATTTACTCCCAGCCTATAGATGATCAGCAATATGTAAAAGATCCAGCTAAGCCATATCTCAAACACTGTCAACTGTCAGACTTCCACGTGCTTCCGGTATGAATTTCTCCTTCTGTGAAACACCTATTCATACATTTACCCATTTTTATATTGTGTTCTTTGTTGTTCTTACTGATTTGCAGAAGTTATTTCAGTAATCTTGTTACCAGGTATTTATACTTCCCAGATTGCAGCAGCCTCTCTTTTCAGGTTTTTCAAGGTGTTTTTGGTAAATAGAAGTTCTTCATTTTAATATAACAATTATTAATATATTAATATTAATATTAATATTAACAAATAATTTCTCTACCTATTGGCTTTTTGCATATCTTTAGAAATCTTTTCTAATCCTAAAACCAGTAGGACATTTCGTTATATTTTCTCCTAAAAGTTTTGAAACTTTAGGGGCACCTGGGTGGCTCAGTCTGTTAAGCATCTGCCTTTGGCTCAGGTCATGATCTTGGTGTTGTAGGATCAAGCCCAGTGATGGACTCCCTGCTCTGCCCCTCCCCCTACCCATGCTGGCTCTCTTATTCTCTCTCTCTCTCAAGTAAATAAATAAAATCTCAAAAAAAATTTGCTTATAATAGTACATCTTTAATCTGTTAGGGATTAAATATTTAGTACGGTGCAATGTAAGGATCTCACTTTCTGTTTTCATATGGTTAACCAGCTTCTCCAATGTCATTTAAAGAACACTGTCACCTTTATCAAGGATCGGTTTTGTCACTTCTGCCAAGTAATCAAGTTGCAAATATGCACAGCCCATTTCTTGTCATTCTATTCTTCTACATTATTCAATCTGTCCATCTCTGCACGAACAACACACTGTCTTAATTACTACATCTCCATAAAAGCCTTGACATAAGTTATGGCAACTATTTCTTCGTTTTTGTTTTGTTTTGTTTTGTTTTTTTGTGGTGTTCTGACTTTTCTTAAACCTCTGTTCTCCCATATAAATGAGAAAATTACCTTGTCAAGCTCCATGAATAACTCTGTTGGGATATTTGTTGGCCCTGCATGAATTCTATAAACAAATTGGGAAAAAGTTAATTATTAATGGTACGAAGTCTCCTCATCCATGAATTTGATATAACTCTCCATTTACTGAGTCTTCTTTAATGGCTTTAATAAAATCTTATAATTATATATCTTGCTCATCATTGCTAAATTTATTTACATGTATTTTATAGTTTTTTGTTGCTATTATAAATGATGCTTAAGTATGACTCAGTGTTTTATGACAAAACAAAGAAATAATATAAACGATGCTTAAAAACTTTTTTTTCTGGTGAATTAGGATACAGTTGACTTCTTTATATTAATCTTATATCCAGTCATTTTGCTAATCTTAGTTTTAGATCTAATGACTTGTAATAATTCATCAGATTATTTTAAATATCTTTAGGTAGACAACTGTATCAAGCAACCCAGCAACAGTTACATTTCCTACTTTCTAATCTTTGTGCTTTAACTTTCTTTTTACTGACTTACTACATAGCTAAAATTTCCAGTAAAATCTCTAATACAAATAATGACAAGAGCATATCTGGATCTTTGTGGATTTCTAAAGGAATACTGCTTGTGTTTCTTCATTTATATGATTGTTATAGCCATATAAGGACTGTACATATATTAGCAATATTTATTGCCTTTTTGTTAACCACTTTTACTTCTTTAACTTGATTTTTAAAAAACTGTATTCCATTCCTATTACTGATTTCTATATTTGTCACTGGTGTTTATAGTATATTTATAGTATGGCTCAGTATAGTAAATACTACATATGATAGTATTTATTCTTAGTATTTATGCTATAATATGTATAATCATTTTTGCCTTCCTATCATCCCTCCTTTCTTCTCCATAAAAAAGAGAATACATTTTAAATGGTTTATGCAGGGGTGAAGTTTCACCTATCCCAACCACCGACTTGAATAACCAGTACTTCCATAGTAATTGCCAGCTGACTAGAGCCATCTTAACTAAAACAACAAAGAAAGGACCATTTGTTTCCTTCTGAGATCACAGGTGCTCAGGACAATGTAAACTGGGAGTACAAGGAGTCATCTTAGCTAAGATGGGCAGAGAGCCTGCCTGATCATAAGGTACCCAAGAGGACACTGAATCTGGGAATTGGTGAGTGACAGTTTCCTAGTCCTAATGCCTCAAAATAACCTACACCTTTCAGTTATATGTGCTCAAAATTCTTACCCACATCTACCACTTCTATCTCCACCGCACTTATTTTCATTTCTTTCTTTCTTACAGTCAGAAGAATCCTAGACATCACTTTATTTTTTTTTAGTTTCCTTTTTTGTCCCCAAGTTTGTATTTAAATTCCAGTTAGTTAACATACAATGTATTATTAGTTTCAGGTGTAGAATTTAGTGATTCCTCACTTACATACAACATCCAGTGCTCATCACAAGTGCCTTTCTTAATCCCCATCACCTGTTTAACCCATCCCCCCAACCACCTCCCCTTTTTAACCCTCAGTTTGTTCTCTAGAGTTAAGAGTCTGTTTCCTGGTTTGATCTCTCTTTTTCTCCCCTATTTTCATCTGTTTTGTTTCTTAAATTCCACATATGAGTGAAATCATACAGTATTTGTCTTTCTCTGATTGACTTATTTCACTTAGCATAATACTTTCTAGGTCCATCCACATTCTTGCAAATGGCCAGATCCATTCTTTTTTTTGTGGCTGAGTAATATTCCATTGTGTGTATCTACCATGTCTTCATCCATTCATTAGTTGATGGGCACTTGGGCTGTTTCCATAATTTGGCTGTTGTAGATACTGCTGCTATAAACCTTGGGGTGCATGTATCCCTTAGAAATTGTATTTTTGCTTCCTTCAGATAAATACACAGGAGTGCCATTGCTTGATCATAGGTAGCTCTATTTTTAACTTCTTGAGGAACCTCCATACTGTTTTCCAGAGTGGCTGCACCAGCTTGTATTCCCAACAGTGAACGAGGGTTCCTTTTTCTCCACATTCTCACCAACACCAATTGCTTCCTGTGTTGTTCATTTTAGCCATTCCAACAGGTGTGAGGTGTTATCTCATTATAGTTTTGATTTGTATTTCCCTGATGATGAGTGATGTTGAGCATCTTTTCATGTGTCTGTTAGCCATCTGTATGTCTTCTTCAGAAAGATACCTATTCATGTCTTCTGCCTATTTCTTAACTGGATTATTTGTTTTTGGAGTGTTCAGTTTATAAGTTCTTTAAATATTTTGGACACTACCACTTTATCAGATATGGCATTTGCAAATATCTTCTCCCATTCAGTAGGCTCTCTTAGTTTTTTTTTTTTTTTTTTTTTTTTTTTTTGGTAAGATTTTATTTATTTATTTGACAGACAGATCACAAGTAGGCAGAGAAGCAGGCAGAAAGAGAGGAGGAAGCAGGTTCCCTGCTGAGCAGAGATCCCGATTCGGGGCTCGATCCCAGGACCCCTGGACCATGACCTGAGCCGAAGGCAGAGGCTTTAACCCATGAGCCACCCAAGTGCCCCAGTTCTCTTAGTTTTGTTGATTGTTTTCTTCACTGGGCAGAAGCTCTTTATCTTGATGTAGTCGCAATAGTTTATCTTTGCTGTTTCCCTTGTCTCAGGAGATGATATATCTAGTTAGAAGTTGCTGCACCTGAGGTCAAAGAGGTTACTACCTGTGTCCTCCCGAAGATTTTTATGGTTTCCTGTTTCACATTTAGGTCTTACAACCATTTTGAATTTATTCTTGTGGATGGTGTGAGAAAATGGTCCAGTTTCATTCTTCTGGATGTCGCTGTCCAGTTTCCCAAAAGCCATTTCTTGAAGAGACTGTCTTTTCTCCACTGGATATTCTTTTCTGCTTTGTCAAAGACTAAGGATTTCATTGTGAATTCACTTCTGGGTTTTCTATTCTGTTTCACTGACCCATGTGTCTGTTTATGTGTCACTACCATAAAATCGATCACTACAGTTTCGTAATGTAACTTGAAGTATGGAATTGTGAGGCCTCCCACTTTGCTTCTGGTTTTCAAGATTGTCTTGGCTATTTGGGGTCTTTTGTGGTTCCAAATAAATTTTAGGATTGATGGTTCTGAAAAATCTGAAAAGCTGAAAAGTATTTTGATAAGAATTTCACTTAATATGTACATTGCTTTGAGTTGTATAGTCATTTTAACAATATTTGTTCTTTCAACCCATAAGTATGGAATGTTTTCCCATTTCTTTGTGTCATCTTCAATTTCTTTCATTAATGTTCCATAGTTTTCATACAGATCTTTTGCCTCTTTAGTTAGGTTTATTTTTAGGTATCTTATGGTTTTTGGTGCAATTGTAAATGGGATCTATTTCTGATTTCTCTTTCTGCTGCTTCATTATTGGTATATAGAAATGCAACAAATTTCTGTACATTGATTTTGTATCCTGCAACATTACTGAATTTGTGTATCAGTTCTAGCAATTTTTTGGTGGAGTCTTTTGGGTTTTCTGCATAGACTATCATGTCATCTGCAAAAACTGAAAATTTTACTTCTTCCCTGCCAATTTGGATGCCTTTTATTTTGTTTTGTTGTCTGATTGCCGAGGCTAGGACTTCTAGTACTATGTTAAATAACAGTGGTGAGAATGGATATCTCTGTCTAGTCACTGACCGTAGAAGAAAAGCTCTCAGCTAAACACCACTTCGATGTTTAGTTCCTTTATATCACAGTAGTCCATCAGCTGTGAAAACAGAAGCCATATCTATTTCTACTTACCACTGTACTCACAGCACCTATCATAATGGCTGGCACATAGTTAAATGGTTCATTTTTAATGCATCAATGAATAGACTAAGTATGTATGTAAAAATTATATTTATTTTTCTATATAGAATGTAATCTGATGTATTCTGTCATATCAATCTAAATTTCTTTTGAAAACTTAATCTTTTATGCACAACCCAATAATGGTAAAGAGTAGATTTTTATGAATCTTTTCTATCGTCTTTTGGTGGTCACTCTTGGCTGTCACTTTTTCTCCTGTTTTAAACTGAGGGATGTAAACTCTTACTATTGGTCTTGACCTTCTCTCCCTCAAGCATTCAGTCAGCAAACAAGTGCCTTCGACTATATGACACCATGTTAGATACTCCAGGAGGCTCAAACTGAATAATGTAATTCACTCCCTTCAAAAATCATCCTTATGATCTTCCCCAAGAATTCCAAATGTCTTCTGTGCATCTCATAGAAAAAAAGTACAAGAAAGGGAAGAGAATTGTGGTTACCAGATGGCTTTCTAGTAATCCAAATAATAAAGGGCTGCAGGTGTGTGTTCTTGCCTGAGACAAGTGCAAAAGAAAGGAACAAAAACAACAGCAAGGGGGAAAAAGTAATATGTTGAAGAGGTAAAAATAAAGAGAAATTAAGACAATCAGAAACATCTAATTAGAATGGAAACAGATGCTGAATTACCAGCAGCATCTTTAAAATCACATTTTACAAAAAAGCAATCATTTCTAAAATCTTAATCCATGATCATCCTTTTTCATACAAATTGCCCATGTTTGGCTATAGTTAAAGGAGTCCACATTTATGCAGCAGACTCAAAAAAGCAACGCTCTTATGCTGCTTTTAAGCTGTTGTTGCAATTATTAATTTGGCCATTTATATACTATTGAAGCAAAATACGGAGTCTCAACACTCTCATCTGGAAATATAAAATGCAGAATTTCCAACATCCTAAATAACACTGATATTGGGGAATTAAGCAAAATGATGCATTCAAAAGTACAACATATACTCATGGACTTCATAAAATTAAGCAGTGAAAACAGAGTGGTCACTACACCAAGAGAAATATTTTCTACTAAAACAGAAGAGATGTCATAAGTTCTGTGTACTAAATAAGACTTTCAGGTTATCATCAACCTCAGAAGTTGTTCTTTTCTTTTCCAAGCCCCACAGGCCCCTTCCATGGCAATAGCATGGACTGGACAGTTAACAGAGCAGTGATGTGTACAGAAATCCATACTGGATTTAAAAAAAAAAAATTCTTAGGATAACAGGCTGCAGGTATTTCTCAGGGACTTTGATGAAGGAGAAAAAAGATTCTTTGAGAAAAGAATGATGAACCATCTTTGCTCAGATAATCACAAGTCATCACAATTAAGATGTGTTTGCTGACTCTTAGCAACCTGCAGAGACCCCTGGCTTAGATCAGCACGGTGTTCCCCAGACTATCCTAAAAAGCTTCTGCACAGCAAAATAATTAACAAAATAAAATTGCGACCTATGGAATGGGAGAAAATATTTGCAAACCATATATCAACCATACATCAAATAAAGGAGTTAATATCCAAAATATATGAAAAACTCACATAAGTCCATAACAGTCCAATTTAAAATCCAATTTAAAAATGGACAAATTAAATAGACATTTTTTAAAAACCACCTACAAATGGCCAATAGGTACATAAAAAGAGGTCTGACATCACTAATAATCAGAAAAATGCAAATAAAAACCACAATGAGATATCATCTCTCACTGTTAAAATGGCTGTCACCAGTAAAGATAAGAGGATGTGGAGAAAAGGGAAATTCTTGCACACTTTAGGTAGAAATGCAAATTAACAGAACCACTACATATCACGTGATATGTAGTAATCATGTGATATGATGGAGATATTAGCTAACGCTATGGTGGTAATCATGTTGCAATATAAAAATGTATCAAATCAACATGTTGTACACCTTAAACTTCAACAATCATATGTCAGTTATATCTCAGTAAAGCTGGAAAAAATATTTGTTTTAAAATGATTACATGTAAATATGTATGTGTATAAATATATATGTACATAATGTTTATATACATGGACACATTCATATATATTCATGTTTTAGCTAGTTGATAAATAAAAAGCTATTTGTTAAGTAAAAATAAACAGAGCTTACTTCAAGTGAACTCAGTCATTCAAACTAATTACAAGGATGTCTTTAAAATTTTTTAAGAGCACCTATATCTTTTTTCTCAACCATATTCCATGCGCAGTGCTGAAATTACATATGAGGTTTCTTTCAGTTGTCAGACCAGGATGATGAGAACAGTCAGGAGGGGCTAGAGAGCTTAGAGGGAAAAGACAGGGGAAGAAAGATGCTTAAAAGAATCTGGGAGGCAGCCTTCTCACAACCAGTTGAGAAGTATTTGAATATTTCAACAACTAGCATGACTGGGTCAATACCCTATATGCATCCCCAGTGAACAAGTGCCGTTAGGATCATGGCACCCAGAGTGGACAAACCAGAAAAGCAACACCCCTTCCGGTATGGTAATGGGTTGTGAACAAGGCCTGCCCCCTGCTCGGATGTGCTATGTGAGAGCCCATTATATGACTGATCAGGAAAACAATAAGATAGTCACTATACATATACAAATACTCAGTATAAACATGCACATGTTGCCTGAGTGTTCTGGGGAAGAAGGAAAAAAAAAAAGATACTATTAATCCACCAGTATTAGAGTATGTGCTTAAACCTTTCTCCAACGATGATGAGGACCAAGTGCCTATTTCCAAATGCCTGCAACTTCCCCCACAGCGGTCAGCTGTAGCCCTTCACAGAGTGGCCAAAAGAAGGGTTTGACATGTCTTGTGTTCCAAAGGAAGCAGACTCTGAGCCAGGATTCAAGTGCCCAGTACTTTGACTCGCACAGGAGATTACTGTCAGGGAGTGAGGATATGACAGCAAAGGGAAGCAGCCAGAAAAGGCTGTGTCACTAAGTCAGCCGCTGATGTAGTCAAGAAATGATTTAGAACACAGCTGCAGAGTTCCCCTCCGGGGGCCAGGAGTGAGATACCATCAGCCAGTAGCTGAGAGTTGCTGAGGGTGGGGACAGCACTGGTTCATTTCTTGGCATTTTCCAGACCATAGACTGAGCTCCCTTTGATGCTTCAGAGAAAGCCCTCAGACAAGTTACAGTAATGGCAATGGAAACCTAACCTTCAAACAATGAAGTGGGGCCTTAATCAGCTCAGGTTGCCATAACAAAATACCATGACTGGGTGGCTTAAACAACAGAAATTTAATTTCTCACAGTACTTGAAGCTAGAAGTCCAAGATCAAGACGCTAACATAGTCAATTTCTGATGAAAGCTCTCTTTCGGACTAAATGGCCACCTTCAGCAAGAAGAGAGGATGGGGTAGGAGTACAAGTTCTAGGGTATATCTTCCAAAAGGGCACTAATCTCATCATGAGGGCCCCACCCTCATGACCTCATCTAAACCTAATTATCTCCGGAAGGTCTTACTTGTAAATACCTTACACTAGGGGTTAAGGACTTCAGCATATGAAATGTGGGTAATACAGTTCAATCTATAACTTTGGTAAGTAAGGCCCTAAACCATGGGCAAGGTGCAAGCTACAAGCCTATTTCCAAACCTTCTGGTCTAACTGTGCACAATCATGACACCAACCTTTGCCTCAAGGACAGACTTTAAAATTATCCCTCTCTAAAGTGATGACAATCATACTTTCTCAGGAATATTTTACTTACAATTATTCAGAAGTAGGATGAACTGAATTACAATGTCCCCAGTTCCCTATGCAAATGTAAACTTCACAAGTATTAAAAGTGGAATTCTTAAAAAATTAATTAGCAATGAACATTAAGCCTTATCCTAAAGAGTATTCCTTTTTATGGTAAAACAAAACTAAGTAAAAATCTCAATGAATATGGTTTAAACTGGAAAATCATTTACTGTGTAATAGAAGCACCAAATGGATTTATAGATGGAAACTAAATGAGCTGGAAATGAAGGAGTAATGCACTAGGGGTGCTATTCTTTATGTAATATGTTTCTTGTATCTGATGGAATCGGAATTGACCACCTCTCCAATATCTCATGAGATGGAAATGCCAACATTGAAGACAAACGCTCTAACTGAAATTCTTACCGTTCATGGTATTCATTTATCTTAATCATACGAAGCTTCAGAGCATCAATTATCTTTCCATCTACAAGTGTATTATTTTCCTGAAGTTAACTGCAAACCAACCTTCTTGTGGATTCAGGCTACATCCCAACAGATCATACCTTCCATTTTTTAAAACTGTATAACATTTCAACATTGAAGCAATTAAGAATACATGGTGATGAACCCCTAGTGCAACGAACCTATCACTGTGCCCATTTTTTTTTGTCTTCCTTTGAATATTCTCATCTATATTCACAGAGTTTTATGGTTATCATGACACCTTACATATAATTTTATGTTGCCAGGTTGCTAAAGTGCCTTCAAATATTCCATCAGGTTGATTTAACAATTTATATAACCATTTCCCATTGTCTCTAATTTAGTCTTTTTGAAGGTTTTATATTACAAATAATTTTGCAACCAACATAAAATAGATTTTATTTTATTTCAAATTACGTCCGTGAAGATGCATTTCTGGAATGGGATACATTTTCTAAATGAGCCCCAGGATCTAAAAATGCTGTGTACACAGCAAGCACACAATAAATGTACAACACAAAACTGGAAATACTCAAGAAAGGATCACAAAAATAGTTAGGAATCTACAGGGATAGTTATCATGAGAGTTAACGATTGAAAGAGGGGAGTGGGACCATAAGGATCTTACAAAGCCTCCAAAATGAACCCACTGGGTGAAAATAAATAGCTTGCAGTGCAGGAGAAAGAATATAGAATAATGTAATAAAATGAGGAAAATATAATGTAGTTTGAAAATCTAAAGATTGAATGCTTATAATGGCTTTTAAAAGGTAAGGCAGTGTTGCCTAGGTCTGGGACATATTTTTCAATAGGTGGTTGTCCTCTGACCAATTCCTGGCCCTCTTCATAGCCACCCTTTACCTGCTCTCTGGGGGCTCTGCCTCTTTGTTTGACTCTTCAGAGTTTCAGAATTAGTGGCTGAATATCTGCATTCAAATACAATCAAAACTCATCCCTTCAGGGTAAGTTATCCCTTTCCTGCTGTTCTCCATTTCAAGTAGAGTTAACCAAGAAGAAAAACTAATTTAACAGGATTTTATTAATGTCTCCTACCTCTGCTATTTTGACTCTTCCCATTGGATTTATAGATCAGACAGGGAAGAAGGTAGTATTTGGATGGGTCAGTAGGAAAAATATTTTTTGATGGGTAAACAAGACCTCTAGAATTTTTCTGAATATGACTTAGAGGTTATTGCATGGCCCACCTGATTTTGTGTTTTAAAAAAAAAGTTTACTTTTATTTAGAGTCTATTTAGTATCTCATGAATAATTCTAAACTAATAGCTTGAAAGAAAAATAGAAGCGCATTCACCCAATTTCACGGTTTTGTACTTACAGGCAGATTAAGAAGGCAGAATAAGAAGTGATCTAGATTAGGGGGACTTCAAGCAGCTAGGGCCCACTGGACACCCAAGAAAAATGGAACAAGTAACTATATAGACTACTGAGTGGCATAAATTTGTATAACCTTTTTGAAAAACAATTTGACACTACTATCAACAGACATGTAAGAAAAACTTTCTTATCCTTTGATCCACTAAGTTGACCTCTAGCATAAATCCCAATAATCTCATATGTAAAAGTTTCATAACCATAACATTTTTCTTAGAAATAATCACAACTAGAAAAATAATTACAAACAACATAAATGTCCATTTACAGGAACATGGGTAAGAATCTTGGTTCTGCCACTTTCTAGCTACTTAAGTGTAAACTGTAGGCAAATTACTTAACTTCTGCTGTGTCTTAGTTTCCTTATCTGTAAAACGGGGATAATAATATTACCTACTTTATAGCTTCATAGGATTGTCATGAGAATTCCATGAGCTGATAAATGCAAAATGTAAAGAGGCCATAAAGATGGCAGATAAGCACACAAAATGATGCTTAACCTGTGTAGTCATTAAGTAAATGCACATTAAAATGACACTGAGCTATTACTCCATCCCTATTAGGATAAATAAAGTTATATTTAATACTAAATATTGACAAGGATGTAGAGCAATTGGAACTCTGATGCTTTGCTGATGGGAATGTAAAATGGTACAGCCACTCTGGGAAAAATTTGGTAGTTTCTTACAATATAAACATTCAATTTTCATTTGACCTAGCAATTCACTCTTGGAGAAATGGCAATTTATGTTGCAAAAACTGTATGTGAATGTTCATAGAAAGTTATTTATAATCCTTTACCAAAATGGAAATAACCCAGATGTCCATCAACTGGTGAATGGATTTAAAAAATAAAAATGTGGTGAGGGGTACCTGGGTGGCTCAGTCAGCTAAGTGCCTAACTCTTCATTTCAGCTCAGGTCATGATCCCGGGGTCATGGAATCGAGGCCCACATCAGGCTCCCCACTGAGCATGGAGCCTGCTTAAGATTCATTCTTTCCCAGGGCGCCTGGGTGGCTCAGTGGGTTAAAGCCTCTGCCTTCAGCTCAGGTCATGATCTCAGGGTCCTGGGATCTGAGCCCCACATTGGGCTCTCTGCACATCAGGGAGCCTGCTTCCCCCCACCTCCCGCCTGCCTCTCTGCCTACTTGTGATCTCTGTCTCTGTCAAATAAATAAATAAAACCTTAAAAAAAAAAAACTTAAAAAAAAAATTCATTCTCTCCCTATTTCCCAGCCCCTCCCCCAGTGGCACTCTCTCTCTCAAATAGATGAATCTTGGAAAAAAAACTGTAGTATAGTCATATGGTAGAATACAACCCAACATCCAAAGGAGCAAACCAATAACACACACAACAAAGTGCATCACTATTAAAGTAATGCATTATGGTGACTGAAAGAAACCAGTCCCAAAAGGGTATGTACTGTATAATTCCAAATATATGATGTTCTTAAAAAGACAAAACAGCAATGAAAGAAAGTAGATCAATGGTTGCCAGGGGGGAAATGTAATAGGAAGGGTGGACTCCGAAGGGGTAGCGCAAGGGGTGGTTTTAGGGGATAATGAACTGTTCTATATCTCAATTGTGATGGTAATTAACACAAATCTGTACATGTGTCAAAAGTCATAGAACCATACACCAAGTCATTTTTACTACATAATATTTACCTCAAAATAATAAAAATATAAAGTGCCTAGGAAAGCATCTGACACATGGTAGGTGCTATAAAGGGGTTAGATATTTTAAACCATATATCAAATGTGATTTTAGCATTAATTTAAAATGATATTTACAATGATCACATGATAACATGCAAAAACCCTTATGAAGTCATGTTGTTGGGAAACATCATTTTTCTCTGTAGTATAATATCAGTTATATTATTAAAACTACAGGGTCTTTTTGTTTTCTTTTTTTTTTTCCTCAAGACTTTGAGCTTTTAAAGTAGTTTTAAGCTCACAGCAAAACAGAAGGGAAGGTACAAGGATTTCCCAATACCCCGTCCCCATTGGATAGCCTCCCCATCGTCAAAGTCCCCCACCAGAGTGCTACATTTATTATAACTGATGAGCCTACATTGACATTTCATTATCACAGAGTCCATAACTTACATTATGGTTCACTCTTGGTGTTGGACATTCTCTGGATTTGAACAACTGTATTATGACATGTATCCATCTTAATAATGTCATACAGAGTATTTTTACCATCCTACAAAATTCTCTGTGGTTCACCTATTCATGCTCCCGGCCAACCCCTGGCAACCACAGATCTTTTTAGTCTCTATAGTTTTACATTTTTCAAGGATGTCAGATAGTTGGAATCATACATTAAGGCAATCCTTTCAGACTGGCCTCCTACACTTAGCCATATGCATTTGAGTTCCCTCCATGTCTTTTTGTGGCTTGATAGTTCATTCCTTTTATTGCTAAATAATACTCCATTGTATGGATGTCCATCCATTGTATGGATGTCCATTACACCTACTGAATAGCCTCTTAGTTGCTTCCAAGTTTGACAATTAAGAATAAAGCTGCTATAAACATTAGTGTGCAGGTTTTTGTATGGACATGAGTTTTCAACTCATTTGAGTAAGTACCAAGGAGACAAAAACTGTATTTAAACATATCTATGTATTGGCAGAGAAATATAAAAAATGTTAACAGTGTTGGTGCTTGGGTAATAACTCACAGCATGGAGAAGAAAGCTCTTCAAGGAAATAGTATCAAGGGGCATCAGTAACAATAAAGACTGAGATGACTTGAATTCCTCTTTCTACAATAAGCAACAAGAAATGCTGGATAAGTTACAAAGATTTTTTTGAAAGGACTAACTTGAAACAATACTATCTATGCTCAGAATACTGAAAGGAAACTCCCACGACTGTATCAAATGTATTCATTCAATCTGTACCATCTTATGTGATCAGCTACTATTATTATCCCCATTTTTTATAAGAATAAACTAAGGCACAGAAAAGTTGAATAAATATCTCAAGGTTATCCTGATGGGTCTAGTAGTGGCTGGTCAGAGTTGGAATTTGCACCCTGGCACTTTGGCTCAAAAGACCACACTGTGAAATGCTACAAAATAAGCCTCTTCATAGCAAACTGGTAAATCTATTCATAGAATAAAATCACCACAGTGAGCAATGAGATGCCAATTCACATTCATTAGGATGCATAGTAGCCTAAAAAAGAGAGAGAAAATAACAAGTGTGGGTGTGTTGGTGAGGAATGTGGAGAAACTAGAGCCCTTTGTGCTTTGCTGGTGGGAACAAAAAATGATGCAGCCACTGTGGAAAATAATTTGGCAGTTCCTCAAAAAGTTAGACATAGAATTATCTTATGACCCAGAAATTTCCCTTCTGGGTATATACTCAAAAGAACTGAAAGCAAGTATTCAAATAGATACTTATACACCAATGTTCATAAGAGTATAATTCATAAGAGCCAAAAGGTAGAAACAACCCAAATGCCCACTGATGAATGAATGGGTATATAAAATGTCATAAAATGTCATATATGTATGTAAAATATATGTACATATTTATAATTATATATATAATTAAATATTATTTAGCCTTAAAAAGAGATTAAATCATGATAAGTGCTGCAACATGGATGAACCTTCAAGGTTCCATGCTAGATGAAATAAGTCAGACACAAAAGAACAAACACTGCCTGATCCTCCTTATATGAGGTACCTAGAATGGGCAAATTGATAGAGACAGAAAGTAGACTAGAAGCTACTGGAGCAGGAGGGGAAAAGGGAATGAGGAGTTATTATTTAAAAAGTACAGAGTTTCTATTTGGAATGATAAAAAAAAAGTTTTGGGAATGGATAGTGACTATGTTGCACAACATCATGAATACACTAAATGCCACTGAATTGTACACTTAACGTGGTTAAAATGGTAAATTTTATGTGTACTTTACAACAATGAAAAAACCTCAAAAATAAGTAAATAAAATCATATGGGGTCCTGAAAAGTTAAAAAAAAGCTTAATTATTTATTCTTGGGAACATAGTTAACTCAACTTGATCAATGTGCTAGATTAAAAATGAGGTTATTCTGGGGTGCCTGGGTGACTTAGTGGGTTAAACCCTCTGCCTTCAGCTCAGGTCATAATCCCAGGGTCCTGGGATCCAGCCCTGCATCAGGCTCTCTGCTCCGCAGGGAGTCTGCTTCCCCCTCTCTCTCTCTGCCTGCCTCTCTGCCTACTTGGGATCTCTGTCAAATAAATAAATAAAATCTTTTTTAAAATGAGGTTATTCTAAAATATGTGCTGTTTAAGTGAAGACAGATATTTCTCAATTATAGGTCTTTTTTTTTTTTTTTCCATTATAGAATACCACTTCTTTGCTTGTTTGATAGTGGAGGTTTGCCGGGATGGGCAGAGAAAGAGTTGGAGACAGAGACAGAGAGATCTCACCAGTATAAATGGGAGAGATGAGCTTAGATCCTTAGGTAGCATAAAAACAGCTCCAACTGGCATAAGCAGTAAAACCATTTATTTTCCCAGGTCACTGGAAGAAGCAGAGGTGGGCAGAAGTCAGGGTCAAGCTCAGCAGAGTCAATTCACCCTGGTTCTGCTTGTGGAATTTCCTCCATGTCCCTCTCCATGTGTCTCAGCCTTGGCCTCACACTTGAATTCTAGAACAGACAGTGAAAGAGAAAGCTGTCCAGAAAGCCTCTAGCAAATCTGTCTTTGAAGCTTACTCTTCCAGATTTGATCACAAACCCATTCCAACCCTTGGCCAGGAGAGTGTCATAAAGTAACCAGATGACACTTCTGAATCCTGAACCTATCAATATGGTAAGAGTGATCAAATTACCGAGTGGTACAGGTTAGTCAGTATCCCCTTCCTTGAAGTTGGAGTCCGTGCTCCAGGAATCACCCTCACACCACCCTATATAAAAGGATAGGGCACCTGGGTGGCTCAGTCGGTTAAATGTCTGCCTTCAACTCAGTTCATGATTCCAGGGACCTGGGATCAAGTGCTGTGTCAGGCTCCCTGCTCAATGGGGAGTCTGCTCCTACTTTCCCCCCCTGCTCATGATCTCTCTCTCTCTCAAATAAATAAGTAAAATCTTTGAAAAAAAAAATAGAAGTACAGAATAGACGCAAAGAAACAACCACAGTGATACATAAAATTCTTCATTTCCTATCTTGGAGAAAGAACACAGTCACCATAGTCCATTGTCTCTGCTTGAACAAAAATATTTCTCAAATAACTACTATGTTTTCTTTCCAGGCAGTTGGGATATATATGAATAAGATGGACAGGGAGAGGGCCAATGGGAGAAGGAGACATTAAACTTAATTATGCCAGTGAATGATTAATTCCATTTAAGTAAATGCTAAAGGGGAGAATCAGGACAGTGTGAAAGCTCAGACATGGGCTAACTTATTTATCTGTTCTGAATGTCTACATGATCTGAATGACAATGATTTTAAGCTGAGTTCTGTAGAGTCATAGATCAAGGAGCCTGTCAAAAGACAGAGAATGACAGGAGCTGGCCTACTTCAGTACTACGTAGATGGTGAGGGAATGTCTGCCTTTAATTTGTCTTCTACGCACTTAACACTTTTTCTTTAATTATAGTCTCTGTTCACTTATTTGCATGGTTTTATTTAATGTGTATCTTTCCTATTAGATAGTGAGTTCTTCAAGGAGGGGCTTTCTATATTGCTCACCGTCTTATATTAGCGTGTACCTGACACTATGTTCCACAAATATTGCTGGAAGGAGAGAGAGAGGGAAAGGGAAGGGAGGAAGGGAAATCGATCCAGAGCACTGGGATCTGAGATTTGGGCATTTCACACACAGATTCCAACACCATAGCCACTGTACACAGTGGCAATCAATCAATCAATAATACAGAATCAGGTAAAACCACAAAGTGGGAAATTTTGCAAACTTAACCAGATCCCACATAGATACCGATGCAGCATTTTCACCTCAAAAAGGAAGGATCGCAAGAAGACCATACGTTCCCAAAAGGATCCAGTGTTCCCTGCCAAGCTTAAATTATAAAAATGAAATCTTGATTCCTGGGGCAGAAATGGACCAGACATAAAAATTAGAAAATAAAACCAAATGACACCAATTTTATTTTTTTAGACTTTAAGAAGTATCTCAAAAGGGAAAATATTCAACCAATCAGATAAATAGTGAGTCAAATTCTAAGAAATGAGCCTCACAGCTTGAGCCCAGAGCTCTTAGAGTACATGAGAAATGCAGTAAATTACTATAAAGGCAGTTAGTGGGAAATGGTGTAGCAAAGTTTCCTAGCTGGAAGATGTTTGTGGCTGATCTATGATCACACAACCAGAGCTGAGGGTTCTCCCATGTTCCTGGCCCTAGTTTTACTTTAATCCTCATTCAAATAGACCTTATCCAAATATCACATTCAGTTTTAGATTTTTTTTTTAAAGATTTTATTTATTTATTTGACAGACAGAGATCACAAGTAGGCAGAGAGGCAGGCAGAGAGAGAGGAGGAAGCAGGCTCCCTGCTGAGCAGAGAGCCCGATGTGGGGCTTGATCCCAGGACCCTGAGATCATGACCTGAGCCGAAGGCAGAGGCTTTAACCTACTGAGCCACCCAGGGGCCCCTCAGTTTTAGATTTTTTTATATTAAAGTAGACTTCTCTGGGCACCTGCATAGCTCAGTCAGTTGAGTGTCCAACTCTTTTTTTTTTTTTTTTAAAGATTTTATTTATTTATTTGACAGAGAGAGATCACAAGTAGGCAGCGAGGCAGGCAGAGAGAGAGAGAGGAGGAAGCAGGCTCCGAAGGCAGCATCTTAACCCATTGAGCCACCCAGACGCCCGAGCGTCCAACTCTTGATTTCGGCCCAGATCATGATCTCAGGGTGGCGGGATCAAGCCCCACATAAGGCTCCGTGCTCAGAGAGGAGTCTACTCCAGATTCTCTTTCCCTCCACCCTTTCCTCCCTGCCCCCCACCTCCCTTCTGTCTTTCTCTCTCTAAAATACATAAATCTTTAAAATAAAATAAAACGGACTTCTCAGAGGAATTTGTCTAAATGTATACTAAATAATGTCCATCTTACAACATTTGTGATATTCTTGTGGTACCTTAAGGGAAGGATTCACTCTGAAGGTTTGTATCATTTCTTTTTTTTTTTTTTTTTTTTTTTTTTAGTAGGGCCATGAACAACTCGGAGTGGATTGCTTCTTCTTTTTCTTTTTCAGTGTTAGATATTATCTCTTGATCCTTGCCTCTGTCCCTGTCCCAAAGGATATCTGGCTCAATGGTTAAAAAAAAAAAATTTTTTTTAAAGTCCATAAACTCATGTACCAAGGAGTCCTCAAAGAGTTGACACATTTTTGAGAGAAACATGAGTCCATGCTCAAGGGTGACAAGATCAGGACCTTGGTTTAATTTAGGAATGTAATAAGAAGTTAAATAAACTTAACTATTTGGCAGCTCTCATAAGAAATCTGGACGTCAGCAAATAATGGGAAATTGTGGAACAGGGTGGTGGGGCTAGACCTTGATACTTCATTCTGAAGTTAATAAATATTTAACAAATTGATTGATGATGACAACCTTAGAAGTCAGGTGGAAGATAATTAAGAGTGAATTTCCCACAAGTAGTTTTTGTTGATGGAATGAAGGTAGGAGGGAGAGACTTATAATATTGGCAGTACACCAGGCCAGAGAAAAAGGCAATTCTGGACTATATTCCAAGGAGTGTTAAGAAATACGGAAAGCGGAGACTGAAAGGATTCACATAGAGAAAGTAGAGCTAATTCATGGCTGTGAATTTAAGGGAACTTGTGGAGCAAGATCAACTTCCAAGACAGAAATGTCTTACTCAGAATGCAGGGGCAAGAAGAGGGTGACATGTCCTGCAGACTCAGGAACAGAGGAGTAAGTTGAAGCCACTGTGGTCTGTTAATGGGGTCATGGAAAGTGACCATTTGCCCTTCTTTCACTTTACTATTTCTGCTTTCACTTTTGCTATTTCTGTTTCTATTCCTGGGCTTTGTTTTGTATTTCTCTCTTTCCCTTACAAGGCTGAAACTCTAGTTCATATTGAGTTATTCTTCTTATACTTTTTGATTAAATAATATGTTATTAACTTAAGAATAACAAAAGTAGTTTGAATGTTGCATATATCACTCTAATTTCTTTAAATTTTTTTTAAAAATTTTATTTATTTATTTGACAGACAGAGATCACAAGTAGGGAGAAAGGAAGGCAGAGAGAAAGAGGAAGGCAAGCAGGCTCCCTGCTGAGCAGAGAGCCTGATGCGGGGCTCAAACCCAGGACCCTGGAATCATGACCTGAGCCGAAGGCAGAGGCTTTAACCCACTGAGCCACCCAGGCACCCCTCTAATTTTTTTTAATTCTTTTTTTAGTATAGAACCTGACCCCTATTTTATTCTCTGAATAAGTGACTCTCAATAGATACATGTCGTACATTTCTTCTAGGGAATGAGTTTATTAATTTATAATAATTTTTCTGATCACATTTTCTTATAGCACAAAAAGGCAGACCTTTTGAAATAGTAGTATAAAATAGAACTGCATTATTTCTGAGAAGGGTATAAAATTCTAAAAATTTCTCTTAAAATAATTTATCATTTTGTATTAACACATTCCTGGGAATATTTAATTCAAGGTATTAAGTAATTAAAGACCATAAAACTATTTAAAATCATTCTTAAACCAACTACACCCACCTAAATTCAATTTTTGTGGATACCTTCAAACACGTAAAGGTATTTTTAAAAAGTGCAAAATCATGTAATCTTAACATTATTAGGTAAATTCTGATACCTGTCTAGAGTGCCAAAATCCCACTTCATAAAACTATTAGATTTTCCAAACACAGATTTTTTTGTACTAGATGTTTGTTGAGTTTGGGCTATATAACTCATTCTACCTTCTCTGATAATGACAACCTAATATCCTTGGGTAAAATCACTTCTTCCCTGTTTTGATATAGTCAGGAATGACTTTTAATCAAAGTAGAACTGGGTAAAGCTTATTTGTTCCAGCTGTTATGACCAGAACAGAATGACTCTACCTTGTCTAGCAAATAGTTGCTATATATTTCAAAAATTGTCCTAGTCTCCATCTATTACCAAGTCTCGTTCTCCAAACTTTCCATCTATCTGAGAGCTCCTTGATTTCCTTTACCCTTATCATAAATTCCTTTTCTTTTCTTTTTTTTTTTTTAAGGCTTGTCAAGTTGGTTTCTGTTGCTTGCAATTGAAACAGGCATATTTGAATCAACACTTGGAAACAGATATTTCTATGAATTCTAATATTGATGAATAAAATCATCACTTACCAAGAAGAGACACGGAAATAAGAAAATCTTACATCCCCACCCTGAATGGAGTATGGCACTGGTTAGGCAACCCAGAATGATCACGGAAGTTAGAGACAGCTTGTAAAAGAAAAACAAGCTATAGATAAATAGAAGGAAGTGACTCAAGTCAGACTGGAGGGTGAAGAAGACCAGGCAGCCACAGGAAATCGACTGGACTCAAGGTAATGTAATTGCCTGGGATAGCAGTATCATTTCTAAACACATACCTACCTAAGGGATAGTTAAAAGAGATTCATTTTCAAAACTAATGTCAGTATCATTTTACTTTTCAAGTTTTGAATTTGCCAGAACACCCTATACATTTCATAAAAGTAGCGAATGTAATTTTTAATCTAGTGTAAGGAAAAACAAATATCTATATATATGCCAAATCATCATCATCATAACACACTGGCTGTTCAGGTCCTCATAAGAAACTTACTGACCACTCTTGACGACCTTCATATTTGCAGTAGCACAATCATAATAATGTACTGTAATCTTCTCTTCTTCCAAGAGTTAAAAAAAAAAAAGACAGCAATAAATGTTATTTTATTTTCTTTATTTTTGATAATCAACCTTTACTAAAGGGACCAGAGATGTGCAAGAGAAAAATAGTGAAATGGGAGGAACATGAAAAATTCACAAATTGGGGCTTATGTGTTGGCATATGATTTTGTAAGAGGATACTAAAGAGGATCTTCCTGTTTTGTCTCCCTCAAAGTTGGGTCACTGTTTCTAATCCTCCCAGCATTGTACTCAGGAAAGAGGCGATTCAGTGAAAAGGCAAGTTTTTAGGGCTGATGTTTAGGTTTAATCTCAGGGGCCCTCTGGAGTGGCAACATCCTCTGGTGGCTCTTTTTTCTATGGGCTCACATGTGATTTTCAACTGCAGCTTCCTTGAGCAAACATGTCTCCTCTTCTGGTCCTATATAACTGATGTGGTCTCTTTTTTCTTTCCAGGATCTCTCGTGTGGAATCCTAAAATGTCCACAGAGTGCCTTCCTCTCACATGTACACATGTGGGATGTGGGCTGGTGACATGTTTGTATACCAGAGGTGGAAAAGAAGATTATCAAAATGATGCCCAGGTTTGTGGTATAAGCAACTCTGTAGATGCTACTATTATATACTGAAGAGTAAGCTGACAATGAGAAGTAGGGAAAGGCAAAGTAGGTAGAAGTGATTTCCACTGGGGATATGCCAAGATAGAGCTCTGGAAATTGCTGATGTGTAGTAATGGAACTGAAGCAGTGGTGGGAAGAGAAGAGAAGTTAAAACAAAGCACTGAAGAATTGTTCTACTTACTGGTCAGGGGAAAGAGGACGACTCAATAAAGGAAACTGAAAAGTAGAAGCTAGAAAAGTAGGAAAAAGAGAAATGTGTGGATTTCAGAAGAACTGAAAAGAAAAGATGGCTTTGAACATATTATGGTGGGCAGTTACATATATGTCTGCTGAGACGTCAAGTACGTTGAGGACTGAAAATTGTTAATTAAACTAATCCATGAGGAAGTCATTTGTGATCTAAATGTGTTTGATTTTATTCAGCCAAACTCATGAGCTTAACTGCCAGCCTGGGGAAGGGTGATAATTAGGTTCATTCAGGATTAGGGCTTTTGCCAGAAATTGTGGCAAAGGATGGGAGAGGAAAGGGAACTTAATCACTTTTTTTTTTTTTTTTTACTAATTTAATACTATACATCATTTTGTTCTCTTTTAATTTTATGGACATCATGCTATATTAAGGAGGGAAAGGGTGAAGGGAGGAGACAAAGAATTTAGTGAAAATACTGCCTTTCCAATTTTGATTCAGTCCTTCCTAGAGGGAGCTCTTCGTAACAATAGAGGAGTTTGTCAAGGCCAGACCCAACTCCAGAGTAAACTCCAAGAAGGTCAATCACATGTATGTGGTGTTCACTGCTATACATGTAGCATCTTAAATGGATGGCAGACATTCAAAAAATGTGAGGGGCGCCTGGGTAGCTCGGTGGGTTGAGGCCTCTGCCTTCGGCTCGGGTCGTGGTCCTGGTGTCCTGGGATCGGGCCCCGCATCGGGCTCTCTGCTCAGCGGGGAGCCTGCTTCCTCCTCTCTCTCTGCCTGCCTCTCTGCCTACTTGTGGTCTCTGTCTGTCAAATAAATAAATAAAATCTTTTTTTAAAAAAATGTGAGATAAAGAGCTAAAAACTGATTATACGTCACGTGCAACTTTTTAGGAACTTAACTGAATGCACATATCTCTCCCCAAATGTTGAAACCATATACGCTTCTGTGGACCCCAAGAATCTTAGTTTCTCCTATGTAGAGCTGAAGCAATTGCCATGAATAAACCATATGTGTGATTTTTGCCAAAGACTCTAATATTATGTATTCTGCAAGCTGGTGCACCCAGACAAAATTGAGAAAGCGATATTGTATATAAACTGGGAATGCTTCTATAAAAGCCTCTTAAAATATCCAAATATTAACTTAAGTTATATATAAATAATCAAAAGCCTCAATTGAGGTCACACAATAGAAGGTCACCCCAACAGCTAGAAAGAGAGGCCCCCACAGAGAATCACAATATACCAGGAATAGAAACCACCGTTCGAGCCAGTCACTGGTAGGAAAATTTAAAGGGTGATTCATTTATTGCTACAAACTGAGCATGGACACGATTGAGGGACAAAAATTCCTGGGAAGCCAGCCTCACAGAGATCCTCCCAACATTTTCATGAGTTTGTTTCCAAGAGCCCATTTGTTTCTTAAGGAAGTTTGTGGGGGGAATCCTCACATCTTTTGTGGGGGTGAAGTAACCACTTTTAAATATTCCCAGAGCTCAAAAAATTGAGCTCTAGTAAAAACTAGACCATAATCAATGTGGGTTCCACCAGAGCCTACCAACTCTTGCCTTTCTGTCTCTTCCAGGAGGATTATTCAGGGATGTAGAAGGCAGAGATGTATTTGTAAGTTACAGCCAAAGGTACAGGCTCACCAAAACCCTGAGACCCAATCATAGGATTAAGAATGCACTCCCTCCCCTCTCCCCAACACATCAATCAGGCAGATTACAGTTTAAACAATTAGAAACTCACTTAAGAAGAAATATCTAAGGAAACCTAAAGATAACAGGGCAGCCAAGAACAAGGCTGCCCAGGGATTTCTTAGCCTCTAAGACCTACAGCTATAGCAAAGAGTAAACACAGCCTAATTTCTAACCAGATAAACATAAAACCTCAAACTAAAGGCTTATTTACCGGAGTTCCTTTTACCCAGTTCTTCATGTCCCCCTTTCAACAAAATATTACAAGGCATCCTAAAAAGCAAGAGACAGGATGAAGACATAAGTAAGCATCAGAAATCAACTTAGATAGGGTGGATATTTTGGAATTGTCACATGGGGAATTTAAAGAACATTGATTATTGTGCTAAAATCTCGAATGGAAACACAAAACTTAAGGAGAGAACAAAGTTAGAGGACACTGGCACGACCCGACATGAAGACTTACTGTAAAGCTACAGTAATCAAGACAGAAAAACAAATAATTAGAACAGAATAGAGAGCCCAGAATTGCTCCACAAAAACATAGTCAACCAAACTTTGACAAAGGAGCAAAGGCAATTCAGTGAAGAAAGGGTAGCCTTTCCAACAACTCTGTTAAAAAAATAGGACATACACATGCGAGAAAATGTATCTAGAAAGAGATTTACACTTTTCACCAAAATTAACTCAAATGGATCATACATCTAAATGTTAAATGAAAACTATAAATCTTCTAGAAAATAAACATAGTGAGAAAATCTAGGTGATCCTGGGTTTGGCAATGATTGTTTAGATAATTTAAAGCATAACTTGGTAATTTTAATGTTACTCCTTACAATTACACATTTTCCATAATAATAACATATTTTGATCTTACTATTTTTTAATAATATACTTTACATTTTAGGTCATGTTTAGATTTACTGGAAAGTGGTACAGAAAGTACAGAGAATTCCCATATGCCTCCTCTCCTGCCTGCACACACTTTCTTCTACTATTAACATCCTGCATTAGTAGGTGTGTGTGTTACAATTAATGAACTAGTATCAGTACATTTTTATTAATCAGAGTCCAGAGGCCCTGTAAGTGAATCAGGTATAAACAGCAATATGTTTTGTTTTGTTTTGTTTTGTTTTGTTTTGTTTAAACAGCAATATGTTTAAGTCAAGTTGAAGTATAGGATTTTTAGATCAGAATTTCTGCAATCAAAACTATATAGATAAATAAAGGAGATCAGGAATAAATGACAAAGAGATTAAACATTTAAAGGAACTGAAATTACAAAGTACTTTTGAATGCTTTCATTCAGAAAGCCATCAAGATGGTCTGTCATTGAACATTTTGGTCACATTTTCAATTCAGCATCTGCAATTACACCACCAGAGTAAAGTTTACAAAATGATTTCTATTGAAATTTCCTATTTTCACTAGCATATAAATCCCTTGAACAATCTCTGTTGGTTTTACGCTTTACCTTTCCTGATTATTGCTGAAGGATGAGTTTGAGAGATGTGGTGAAAATCCTTTTAGCTATAAGTAGTTTTATTTGTTAGAGCTACTGTCAAATTAACAGAGTCAAAGGGAGACTTTTCCTAATTTTTTTTTCAAATTTTGGCATAATGAGACATTGCTAGTAGAAAAAAGAATAAATAGGAAAGATTATGAGAATGTATCAGGTATAAATAGAGGTGCTGTTAGTATTTGAAGACGGCAATATGTATCATATGACTTGCTAACTGAAACTGAAAACACCATAAAATCTATGCCACTCATTCTTTGTAGAAATGAGTACTTGCTACTTGCAGAGCACTATGGCTGGGATCAGTAATTAAGTGCTAAAACATAAAAACCCAGGATGGCCTTTACATAGAACATGGTACGTCCTGATAGAATGACTGAAATATAATATAAAGCTACTTGAAGAGTTATGTCATTCGTAAGTGAGATAGGTTAGACAGAGAGAGATAAATACCATATGATTTCAACTCTATGTGAAATCTAAAACACAAAACGAATGAATAAACAAAAAGCAGAATCAGACTATCAACACAAAAACTGGTGTTTGCTGGAGGGGAGGGAATGGGGACATGGGCAAAATGTGTGAAGGGGAGAGGAGGGAGATACAGATTTCCAGTTATGGAATAAATAAGTTATGGGAATAAAAAGCACAGCATAAGAAAGATGGTCAATGATATTGTAATAGTGTTGTCCGGAGGCAGACGGCAGCTACACTTGCCCTGAGCACAACATCATGTAGAGACTTCTGGAATCACTATGTTGTACACCTGAAACTAATGTAACATTATATGTCGACTACATGCAAATAAAAAATAAAATTAAATTAAGTAAAATAATAAAGACAAGGGACGGACAAGAAAAATTCATTAAAACGACAGAACAACTGTTCATCAAGATGTAATATACAGCATAGTGACTATAGTTAATAATACTGTGTTGCATATTTGAAAGTTGCTAAGAGAATAGATTCTGAAAGTCCTCAACACCAGAAAAAAAGAATTTATAGCTATGTATAATGATGCCTGTTAAGTAGACTTCTTGTGGTGGTCGTTTTACAAAATACACGACTATTAAATCATTATGTTGTATATTTCAAACTCATATAATGTGATATGTCAATTACACCTCAGTGAATTTTTTAAGTTAAAAAAAATGAGTTATGTGATCGTATCTTCTCAAAAGAAGATGACAGTACCCTCAGAGTTCAAGGGACTTGCCCAAAACATATTCTCTGTTTCACATGTGATGGATGGGAACATTTGGGAACATGAAAAATTGAAAGTATCCTGTTGATTTCAAATAATTTACCCCTACTCTCCCAACCTGTACTTTGAGATCACTGAGTTTTAACTTTCTGAGTTTTCTGCATGAGCCACAGTAGAAAAGAAGAAAGTAAAACTAGTATGAGTTTCAAAAGAAGAAGGTCAAAAATACACTAGATATAGAAAGAACAAAATCCACTGCATTATAGTCATTTTAAAATAAAGACTTTACTCAGATATCAAAGAACTGGGCTCTGTTAGGTAGAGCACTTCTGCTCTTACATTAAAGGAAGCCAGACTCAAGGCAGAAGACTCAGGAGGAGGAAATTTAAAGGGGAAATATCACAGCATGGCAAATAAAGAGTACGTCTTTACTCACTTCTAATGACAGGGGCAGGGATGAGGTGTTTTTTTCCTCAAAAAAAAAAAAAAAAAAAAAAGAAAAGAAAAGAAAGAAAGAAAAAAAAACGCTGTGGATTTCTTCCCAAAAAACCCAAGAAATCTATTTCTTTAGACGTTTTAAACTATCTTTTCATGTTTTCCTCCAGGGTTTACCAGAGCATATAGATTGATCAGTCAATAAAAAGTGGCCTTTATAAATACTTGAATGTGTTTTCAATGCATAAACGTGTCTTTATAAATGTCACCAGTCTCCCTGTCTCAGCATTTTCCCCTTGCCTTATCAGGACCAAGGTTCTGATCATTTTTCACTATCAATTTTCTGGACAACAGCCCATCTTCCTTATCAGTACAGAAATCAAGCCCTGCCCCATTATTCAACCTTTATCTCTCAAGAGCTGAACTTTTCAGATAAATCAGATCAAAAGTAGATGTGAAGAGCCTGGGTGTCATCCAGGCCTTTTTCCCCTAGGTCCTAAGTACACACCTAAAACTCATTTCCACAGCTGTCTTTTCCTCACCTGCATTTTCTTGAACTTTCTATCTACTGCCTAGCCTAATAGGGCTTATTCTGGAAGTAAACACCATGGGTCCTAATTATATGCTCCCTAAGTACACAATAATATGTGAATTAATATAATTTCTTACCCTCATAATTAAATTATTCATCTTGTTTCGCATTTCTTAGAGCCGAGTATGGCAGCAAGCAATTGGGACACACTATTTGACTGATCTTTCTAGTTAAGAAAGAAAGAAAGAAAGAAAGAAAGAAAGGAAGAAAGAAAGAAAAAGAAAAAATGAGCCTAAAATGGATCACATGCACCCATGGCAACAAACAGACTTTAACTTCAGGAATGTGACCTTTAAACAGTCTGGGATTTTCTGATGGGCAGTAAGTAATGAGGTAATCTGCATGACAGACCCCTGCCCTTCCCCCAAAGAAAGGTGACTTTGCCTGAAATAATTCCTTTTGCTAACAACTTTCTTGTCCCACCCCCATTACCATCTTTTATAGAAGTCTTCCATTTTGTACAGCTCCTCAGAGCTCCATCCTACTTGCTAGGCAGGATGCTGCCCCATTCATGAATCCTTGAATAAAGCCAATTAGATCTTGAAATTTAATCAGATACATTTTGTTTTTGAACAATCTTAAGGTAATTCTTCACTGCAGCCATTTCGTTTCCTGCATGCATTTCCAGGTAAATGGTGGACTTATTTTATTAAACATGGAGAATCAAATTATGTCCTTCCTTCTAATCAATATAAACTTTGAATCCTTGTCTTAACACAATAGAAAATAAATGGCCATTCTACTTCTCCTGAGAACAACTTGACTCCCTCCGGCTATTTTTATTCCCAGAAAGGACAAGTCTGGCAAAACTGGCCCTTTTATTTTTTCCCCCTTCATTTCACTTCACTTCACCACTATTATTACTCCATTTTATCTTTAGGTAAAAGTGTGGGCTAGTTGACTGACAAGATAGCTCAAGGAATGTGTGTGGTATTTACACAAACAATAAGTAAAATATAAAAGGTGGTTTTATTAAAGCACAGGGACAGGGCCAGTGGGCAGAAAGAGCTGTAAAAGGGTTGTGAGGAGTGACTGATTATATAATTTCAAGTTGGGAGGGAGTTAGGGATAGCAGAGGTCTTTAAGGAATTTGGAAACAAGGTTTCCAGGACCTTGGGGGTCATTTACTACTGTCTAGTAAAACCTTCGTCATGAGACCCTTCAGATGTCTATCAGTGGGCCATATGCTTGGAGGATGATTCCAACATATATGGGTAAGGGGGGGGAGGTAGAGAAAAAGGAAGTTTCCAAAGGGATTTTTATATGTTAAAGAAAACTTACAGGATCCTTGAGGTGGGGTGAATGTCAAACTGAGGTTGCCTTTTGCCTTTAGCAAAGCATTAACACTGAGGCAGTTGGGCAGCTTGAGGGGGTCATTCTGCCTGCCCTGAGTTGTAAAGAAATTTAATTTTTCCTACATTTCTTTTGCCTTTGTTCTCCACATCAACTTTGAGACATTTAGAAAAGATGGGCCCTTTTATTTTTCTAAATGTTTACAAAGACATTCAGAGTATAGGCATTGAATGATATACTTCAAATTGATTATATTAGAGGAGAAAAAAATCCTCTGTAGGTTGAGACCTGGATATACATTTCATTACGTGTTTTATTTCTTCATTATGAATAAGGAATTTGCAAATTTGTTAGAAATATTTCATGAGAGTGTCTTTGGGTGCTACCTCTAATATATTCCAATGAATCTGAAAATTTTTAAAAAGCATATTAGAAATAGTAAACAGTGTTAACTAACTTGAATTTAACCAAAAATTTTTAAAAAGACAAAAAACAGAAAATTACAACATTTAATATCATAGAAAACTAATTTCAATTAATATTCTTATAAGCAATTGAACACATCAAAATTATAAGCTTCACAATGCCCTTGCCCCCACTTGACAAACAAAAAAGCAAGACACATAGCAGATTATTACTTAGAAGGATACTGAAGCTTGAAGCACACATATTAAATCTGGGCAATCTTGGCAAAAATGAGAACAGGTTTCTTCATTATAAAATCTGACCTCCTTCATCTAAAACCAAATGAGATAATAAAGTAAGAGAAACGAGATATATTTTCTGCATAAAGAACCATATAATCCTTTACCTCATTTAAATAATAGATTCATAATTTTATTCCAACCAAACTATTGGGTGAAACATTGACATGCTTGATAATGCCACAGGCTTGAAATATACATCCTATTTCTGCATAAATATAAAGTGCACAAGTACTCATATGTTTTGACTTGGGCCTAGTTATTTTTATGGAGCTTCTCATGTGCCATTTATTATAAACTGTGGGGCTATAAGGAGGTAATTTTTCAAAAACAGGATGACAAACTACTTTTATGTAAAACTGAGAGTCAATAAGACTGAACTGACACTTAATGCAACCAATGAAAATGTTAAAATAACTAAAGTGCACCATTCCTGGAATATCTCATTTAGAAATAGGATTTTTAATTCTTTTTTTTTTTTAATTTATTTATTTGACAGAGAGAGAGAGACAGCAAGAGAGGGACTACAAGCAAGGGGAGTGGAGAGGGAGAAGCAGACTTCCTGCCCAGCAGGGAGCCCAATGCAGCTTGACCCCAGGACCCTGGGATCATGACCCAAAGAAGAGCCAAAGGTAGATGCTTAGGAATTTTAATTCTTGAAGACAGAGTTAACTTTAAAGAATCAGCTCAACTTTGTAAAGATTTCATAATAATAGATAATGTAAGTATACACTAAAAAAAAAGTATTTATCTTGCTCTATTCTTACACTTAAAAATCTCTTCCAAATTCTGAAGAAAGGTGGGTGGTAAAAACATGGATGTTCATCACATTATTCTCTATACTTTTTTAAATGGTTGGAACACTTCATGACGTAAAAATAATTTTAAGATACATTTTAAATTTTCACTTCACAAGTACTAACAAAGTCTCTGAAACTTGGAATGTTACAAATGGTTAGGCTTTTACATTCAAATGTTTAATACAAAATGTAAAATTAATTTTCCATAACAGAGATTATTATGCCTACTACAATATTATGCTTCTAAGTATGAACTAGCAGACACATCTCAATCCCATCAATCCTACTAGTTTCTCCCTAAAATTCTTAAGAGCAAATAATAACTATAAAAATGAGTTTTCTAAGATGAATGAGCCAAAAGATTTTTAAAATTTTAGTTAACTTCCTTTCCTCCTTGATAATCTTTTATGAAGTCAGAAAAAATAAACTCGTTAATTCAGTTGAGCA
The DNA here is from genome assembly GCF_002288905.1 of Enhydra lutris kenyoni. Taxonomy (NCBI): domain Eukaryota; kingdom Metazoa; phylum Chordata; class Mammalia; order Carnivora; family Mustelidae; genus Enhydra; species Enhydra lutris. The sequence continues at coordinate 6,163,138 of NW_019154126.1, forward strand.
AATAATGCCAAATAGAAACCAGACCTTCTTTAGGAATTCAAAATCTAGTGGTGCCATCATAATAGAGCAGCAGATAGATATTAGTATGCATTTTTATGAACTATATTTTATACTCCATAACTCAAATTAAATCGAGTTTGCTTTTATTGACCTATGCACTCCGATAAAGTTCTGGGAGAGAAAATATCTATCTCTGAATCCAAAGTGCCAGCAGCTCTGGAGTTCCTAGAAGCTTTAGTGGTGAGAGTGGGGATGTTGGGCTCCAGCCAACCAACAGTAAGACATCAGTCCTCTTTCTTCTTCCAGTCCCATCAGCACTATTAAAATGATCTCTACCTTAGATCCCTCTCTACTCAAAATATGCAGAGGGGCTTGTTTGCTCTGAGTAAACACTACTGACCGATAACACTAGTATGAAATAGATCCATCTATTTTATTTTTAATTTAGGTGAGTAGTTCATGTATTTGAAAGAACAAAGAAAAAGACCAACCAACTGCATTACAATTATAGATCAATCATTGTTGTCATGATTTCACAGAAGCTACATAAATATGAATGGAAAAATGCAAGGTCAAAAAAAGAGTAGTGTGGTAGAAAGGACAAACGCACAATATGCTATATTCTAAATAATTTATTTTCATATTCATAACCAATAGTCCTAGCATATATTAGGTGAAGGAAAGACAATGAGTACTAGACACTGGGCGGGGTGGGAGGGGGGCATGCGGGAAGCTCCTTTCCTAAAATGAGTCAGATGGGTGTCCACCTACTGATGAGCTCTTCAAAAAAAATCCCTGTTAATCAGAATTACAAAATGTTCAGCTCCTCAACACACTGCACAGCAGCTGTCAGAAACAGTAAACAAACAGCGCTAACATATGTATATGTGTTAATATATGTATAACACATAACATATAACATATAACATATATATGTATAACACAATTTGTATGATAAAGCAGGACAGGAAAGTCAGTACATTCAGGTAGATCACTGACAGCTAATGCTACATTTGAAAATTCTAACGGAGAAATGCATTACTATTGTTCTATGATTTTTTTTTCTGATTGACAATTTATTAGCTAAGAAACATTAGAATCACATTTATTATTTTAATAATATATTTTAATAACCCTAACTTTCACTCTTCATTGATTTAATGCAACATTTATTGATTTTCTACTATGTGCCAAGAATTCCAAATATAGAAAGACCTAGAATAATATACCAATTGCCTTAACAATCTAAGTCTGATGATTTCCCCTTAAACAACAGCCTCTCTAGCTATGTTTCAACTTTAAGTTATAAAAATGTGACCATCGTTTTGAAGCAGGGAGATCTTTGTTTTCCAAAATTAATATTTTACTTGAAGAATAAAGTTTTTACTTACATAATAAGTTATTATACTTGGAGACAGAGAAGAAATTTATCCAAAATTAAAGTATTTGTAGTAAAATTACTTGCCAGTAAATTAATGTGTAAATTGTTAGAAATTACGAAAATCCAATGATATCAGTTATTCTTCAATACTTAAAGAAGATATTAATGATAAAACGCACCACTTGGAAAACGAGCATTTCTTGTCTGTTTACTATGTGCCATGAAAGGTCCTACACACTGGGGTACTAAGGAATACAACAATGCAGATCTATCCCTGAGATACTCACAGGGCAAATAAAACCTCTCTTTACTTGTAAAAGTGGTCACTTTCAGGAACCTCAAAAAGAAAAATGCAAAATTCTTACTTAAAATGATGATATATAAATTACATATAAAACAAATTTGCAAAACTCCTCTAATAAATCAGAGGCTTGGAGGTTGGAGTCTACCTTAATTATTTTCTGAAGCAATTCTGAGGAATGTAGGTACACTGAAAATATAAGTGATTACAAATATAATTTCCAGTAAAAGTGATTTGGACCCAAATTACCCATGGGGAACATCAGAAATTTCAAATTACATATTTGAAGCTTAGGTTGATTATAAGCTCTGCATTTTACTTTAAAAAATGCTTACTATGACTTTTTGTTTGTTTCTCTTGAATTTAAATATTGTCGACCCTAACTTATTCTTCTAGGGATGAACATTAGAAAATGGCATTGTTCTGTAAGGTGTGGTAAACCAAATGTGCTTATTTCTGCAAGATAAGCAACTTTATATCATAAGCTTGGAATCAACAATCATATCTGCTGAAAAAATTAATATCCTATAAAAATTTAAAGGCGATAACTATTATATCCTATACAAACTCAATACCAGTTATTCTTAAACATTATACTTTGCTAGGTAACTGGGTGGCTCAGTGGGTTAATCCTCTGCCTTCGGCTCAGTTCATGATCTCAGGGTCCTGGGATCAAGCCCCACATCAGGCTCTCTGTTCAGTGGGGAGCCTGCTTCCCCCTCTCTCTCTCTGCCTGCCTCTCTGCCTACTTGTGATCTCTCTCTCTCTCTGTCAAATAAAGAAATAAAATCTTTTAAAAAATTATACTTTGCTATTCATACTCTTTTTCAACATCCTACAAAAGCATATTTTCAATATCAGGAAAAAAAACACAATGACTCTTTCCTCTGGTTAGCTTGTTTTTAAACAAATACATATTATAAAACTCATTTTATAAAAATTATGGCCTTTTGGGCATAAAAGGCAAATAAGAAGAAAATGTGATTTAAAAGAGAACAAACACCACCTTGAATCTGTCCCAGTTCTCCATTCCTGTCAAACTGGAATTGGCTTCAGTGACATGAGAAAAGAAAGACTTGGTCATTTTAACCAGGTGTTTTGAATAACTTTCACCCACACTCATCTCCAGGTTCCATATGGGTTTTTGTCAAAAAAACAAACAAAACATTTTTCCATGCACATCTAATTCTAAGTCCCAACAATTTGTGTTGCCATTAACATTTCTTTTTTCAGATGTTTTTACTGATCAATGAACTTTCAAGTTTACATTTGAGTCTCACCATCGGTAAATGAGCACTAAGCACAAGGATCAGCTTTACTATGCATGAGTTAATTTATCTAAACACATAGACGTTGCTACGTGTTTAGAGGAAACTGCATTAGGAATAAGCTAGAATACCCGTAATTGGTTTCTCTCATGGTACAAACTGGGTGAGTTACAAACAGAAAACATTTATTGTTTGATCACCTAAAAAAAAAAGAATCACTGACTTCAAAAATGCTTTTTGACTTTTCCTTCCTAAGATGCCTTAAGACAGATTTTATAATTGATGGTTACTTTAGTTTATTAAAAGTCTATACTGATTTTGTTTCCAGTAATGGCAGAGTGGATGACTCTCCCATGGATAACAACTATGAACTCTGGACAAAATATGAATAAAAACAATCATTTTAAGTGAAGGCACTAAAGAATGAGCCAAACTTTTGGACCTTATGGAGAAAACACCTGTGAAAAAAAGTAACTGCACTGGGTGAAATTTATGTTCATGCAACTTTGTCTATAAGGGTACTTCGCAGTCTGAGCCACCTAAGACATCATGTACTCAGCCAACAAAGTTCAGGTCTGATGGGGAAAATTCCCAGTAAAGAGAATTATAAAGAAAGGGGAACAAATTTGTTTATAAATTCTATCCAAACCTTTGGCTGGTCTCTGAATTACACATACTCCAGGGTACCAGATGAAAAAATACTGGCGGCTCAAAGAATTGACAGGAAACTAACTTTTTGCTCACCAGAGTTGTGGCAAAGTTAGAAGTTGCAATTTAGCTGACTTAACTGCCTGCAAGGACTAAAGCCAAGATTCTACACTGAAAGACAAAAAAATCTAGAACCCTTAAAATACATCAACCACAACATCCAATATGCTACAAAAAAAAAAAAAAAAAAAAAAAAACTGACATAAAAAGAAAGCAAAGAAAAAAAAAAGTGCCCCACAGTCAAGAGAAAAACCAGTTAACAAAAAGCAACTGCAGGATTATCCAAATTTTGGAGCTGGCACAGACTTCAGAGAAGCTATTATGAACATGTTCAAAAATATTTAAAAAAAAGGTTAAGGGTCTGCCTTCGGCTCAGGTCATGATCCCAGGGTCCTGGGATTAAGCCCCGCATCGGGCTCCCTGCTCAGTGAGAAGCCTGCTTCTCCCTCTTCCTCTGCCCCTCCCTCACCCCATGCTCACTTGCTCTCTTTTTCTCAAAATAAATAAATCTTTAGGGGGAAAAAAATGGCAGGGTTTCTTTCTTTTTTTAAGGCTGAATAATATTCTACTGTGTGTGTGTGTATGTGATATCCATTCATCCACTGATGAACACTTAAACTGTTTCTGTTTAGCCTACTGTAAATAACACTGCAATGAAATAGGAAGGTACATACCTTTTCAAGTTGTTGTTTTCATTTCTTTTTGATAAATACCCAGAAGTAGGATAGCTAAATGATATTGTAGTTCTATTTTTAATGCTTTGAGGAAACCCTACAGTGTTTTCCATAATGTCTACACCAATTTATAATCCTACCAGCAGTGTACAATGGTTCCTTTTTCATCATAGTCTTCAACAAAATACCAGCAAACAGTACAATTCAACAGCACTTTAAAGGAACCACATTTTATCATGAAGTGGGATTTAACCATGCAATACAAGGATGGTTAAATACATGCAGATCAAGAAGTATAATACACCACATTACCAGAATGACGCATAAAAATCATATAACCATCTAGGGGGCTCCTGGGGGGTTCAGTGGGTTAAGCCTCTGCTCTGGTCATGATCTCAGGGTCCTGGGATCAAGCCCCACATCGGGCTCTCTGCTTGGTGGGGAGCCTACTTCTCCCTCTCACTCTGCCTGCCTCTCTATTTGTGATTTCTCTCTATCAAATAAATAAATAAAATCTTTTAAAAAATCATATAATCATCTCAACAAAGGCAGAAAAAGAATTTGACAAAATTCAACATTCTTTCATCATAAAATCCTCAACAAATTAGGAATAAATGAATGTTCATCAGTATAATATGCACTGTATATGACAAACCCACCAATAATATCATACCCAATAATGAGAAGTTGAAAAAAAAAATAATGAGAAGTTGAAAGCTTTTCCTCTAAGGTAAGGAATAGGACAAAGATGCCTATTCTTGCCACTTGAATTCAACACAGTTTTATAAGTCCTAGCCAAACCCACTAGACAAGAAAAATATATAAAAGACATCCAAATCAGAAAGTCTCAATAATTTTTAGGTATTTAAAGAATACAGATTATATTCTCTGACTACAATAAAATTAAATTAGCAATCAATAACAGGAAAAAAATACGAGAAACACCCAACTATTTGAAAATTAAACAACATGTTTCAAATAACACAGGTCAAATAATTCATAATGGAAATGAGAAAATTTCTTGAACTGAACAGGGATAAAATGACAACATATTAATACTCAAGTAGTGCAGCTAAAGTAGTGTCCTCTGGTCCTTGTTGCATTACCCTGCAAGAACTGGGGCTCAGATAACCCAGGCGAGAAAATTATGAATCTATAGCAACTGTTTTTATAGTAATAAATGGTCCTTTGCCTCTGAAGTCTTGTACCCTCTTTCAGCACCTGTAAAACTGTGGCAGGCTAACTTGTCAACTTAGAGGTAGGATTAAATCTCACAGCCTCCAAGGTCTTTATCTATTAAGCATAATCCAGAAATATATCTAGTATAGTTGAAAAGTTCATGTTTGACAAAAGACAAATTTTAATTCAGTGAAAAACAATGACTTATTTAACAGATGATATTGGACAGCGGGAGGAATTAAGATGCCAGAGTGGTAGGGGAACCCTGGACTTGCCTCTGCCCTCAAACACAGCTAGATCAACATCAAATTATTTTGAACAACTAGGAAATCAATCCAAGGATTGAGAAAACAATCTGTACAATTGGAGGGAGGGAACATGGCAGATGTGAGGTTCAGAGATGTGAACTGGGGAAGAGAAAAGCTGTGGTGCCATGGAGGGGAGGGAGCCCTTTTCAAGGAAGGAAGTCAGGGAGAGAGTGGGAGAGAGAGCAGCGTGTAGGGTTTGTGGAAGATGCCATGGTATGAGGATTCCTTGGGTCACACTGGGAGATAATGTTCCCTTCCTAGAGTACATTTGGGAGAAGGTATATTGCCTCTCCAAGGACAAAAGACCTTCCAGGTGCCATTGAACAGCATGGGACAGGGCGGGCACAGAGGGTGGATAACCTGGTCACAGCTTTTCACTGTGCTTCACCTCAGACTCAACGCACCTGTGCAGGTGTGTCACTGCTCTTCTGGGACAGAACAGTGCTGGGCGCAGTACTTCAAGGCTCTCCTCTGGGGAAGGAGAGTGGGTCTGCACCTTGCCGGGTCCTTTAACATTTGGACTTTTGAATCCCAACCTCCAGCCAGAGACAAAACACAGGAGAACTGTGGCATGGATGGGCCAACAGCCTGGGCACAGATAGGTGGAGGGCAAGGAACTAATGAAAGCCTGCGAAACAGGAGGAGAGACTGTTCACTTATCTGTGAGGGCCTCCTGAACAGCGGTGGTGATACCATCTTCCACTCTCCTACCACCCCACCCCTCCTCCCCGCCCCTGCCAACTCCCACAGCATGGTCAGACTTCAGCAAGAAACACGGTGCCTTCAGGGGAGGCTGGAGTCACTTACACCAAACCCTGCCCCACTGCACCTGGCAGGCCATCTTTATTAAGGCAGATCTGACTGTGAGCAAGTGCAGCAGGCCTCTCCCCCAGAACACCAACACAGGCCCCAGCATGTACCAAGTCTACTGATCACAGAGTGCTCCAAAGCATCAGCCTCAGTTCTGGAAGGAACTGGAGGAGATAGGATCAGCCATTCTTATATAATTTTTTCATTTTTTATTTTGTCTTTATTTTTTTCTTTTTTCTTTGGAATCAGGCTTATAGTTTTTGTTCATTTGTTGGTTTGTTTGCTTGTCTCCTTTTTTGTTTCTTGAATTGCGCTTCTTTTCTTTTCTTTTCTTTTTTCCTTCTTTCTTTTTCTTTGGAATCACCCTTATAGTTTTTTGTTTGTCTATTTGTTTGCCTTTTTTGTTCCTTTTCCTTTTCTCCTTTTGTGGATTAGGCTTTTTTTTTTTTTTTAATCAGGCTAAACAAATCAAAGCATACGTGGTTAAAGATCCAAACACTGCTATTGCAGCAAGGAGGAACTCTACAGATGACTGACCTGTGGGAAAGAGCAACCAAAACACAATGACAGAGTGTACACAGCATACACCAGAAACGTTTCCTGAAGTACCAGGCCCTGGACAGTGTAGAACCCCTTCCTAATATAGTATTACACTCAGGAGTAGGAAATACAATGAGATTTTATAACAGAACACAGAAACCTAGACACGATGACAAGACAGAGGATTCTCCCCAAAAGAAAGATCAAGAAGAAATCACAGCCAGGGATTTGCTCAAAACAGATAAAAGCAATATCCCTGAGCAAGAATTTAGAAGAACAGTCATAAGTACTCTAGCTGGGCTTGAAAGCAGCATAGAAGACACCAGAGAAACACTGCCTGAATAGATAAAAGGCCTAAAAACTAGTCAGGCCAAAATAAATAATGCTGTAACTGAGATGCAAAACTGACAGGATACAGTCAGAATGAGGATGAAAGAGCAGTGGAATAAATAGGTGATAAAGAAGATAAAATTATTGAAAATAATCATGATGAAAAGAAAAGAGAAAGAAAACTATTTTTAGAACTATTTGTTATGGGGGAGGGGCAGAAAGAGAGAGAGAGAGAGAATCCTCAAGCAGACTCCCTGCTGAGTGTAGAGCCCAATGAAGGGCTTGAACCCAGGACCCTGAGATTATGACTTGAGCCAAAATCAAGAGTTGGCTACTTAACCAACTGAGCCACCCAGGCACCCCCCAGGGAAAGAAAATTATTAGATCAAGAAAATAGACTTGTTTATTTGAATAATTATAGCTGAGAATTTCCTAATCTGGGAAAGGAAACAGGAATTCAAGTCCAAAAGGCAGAGAGAACTCCCCTCCAAATCAACGTAACCGGTCAATATCATAATGAAACTTGTAAAATACAAAGAGAAAGAAAATTCCGAAAGAGGCTAGGGACAAAAGGTCCTCGACCTACAAGTGTAAACACGTAAGGCTGCAGCAGAGATCTGTCCACAGAAACTTGGCAGGCCAAAAGGGACTGGCATGGTATATTCACCAAACTAAGTGGGTAAAATATGCAGCCAAGAATACTATATCTAACAAGGCTGTCATTCAGAATAGAAGGAGAGGTAGAGTTTCCAGAATAAGCAAAAACTAAAGGAATTCATCCACACTATACCAGCTGTGCAAGAAATATTAAAGAGGACCCTGTGAGCAGGAAAGAGAGACCAAAAGCAACAAAGACAAGAAAGAAACAGAGACGATCTTCAGGAACAGGAATGAATGCCAAAATACTTAAGACACTAGCTAACTGAATCCAACAGTACATTAAAAGGATTATTCACCATGAACAAGTATGGTTTATTCCTGGGCTGCAGGGATGGTTCAATAGCCACAAATCAATCAATATGATTCACCACATCAATAAAAGAAAGGCCAAGAACCATATGATCCTCAATATAGATGCAGAAAAGGCATTTGACAAAATATATCTTCCTTTCTTGATAAAAACCCTCAAGGGGGAAAAAAAAAACCCTCAAGAAAGTAGGGATAGAAAGAACATACCTCAAAATCATGAAGGCCATATATGAAAGACCCACAGCTAATATCTTCCTCAATGGGGAGAAACTGAGAGATTTTCCCTTAATGTCAGGAACATGACAGGGATGTCCACTCTCACCACTGTTGCTCAACATAGTACTAGAAGTCCTAAAACTGGCAATCAGATAACAAAAAGAAATAAAAGGCACCAAATTGGCAAGAAAGGAAGAAGCCAAACTTTCAGTCTTGGCAGACGACATGATGCTCTATATAGAAAACTCAAAAGACTCCACCAAAAAATTGCTAGAACTGATACATGAACTTAGTAAAGTCACAGGATATAAAATGAATGTACAGAAATCTGTTGCATTTCTATACACCAACAATGAAGCAGCAGAAAGAGAAATCAAGAAGTAGATCCCATTTATAATTGCACCAAAAAATATAAGATGCCTAAGAATAAACTTAACCAAAGAGGTAAAAGATATGTATTCTGAAAACTACAGAAATCTTATAAAAGAAATTGAAGATGACATAAAGAAATGGAAAAATACTCTATGCTTATGGATTGGAAGAAAAAATATTATTAAAATGTCTATACTACCTAAAGCAATCTACACATTCAATGCAACCCCTATCAAAATAACACCATCATTTTTCACAGAACTAGCACAAACAATCCTAAAATTTGCATGAAACCAGAAAAGACCCTGAATAGCCAAAGTAATGTTGAAAAAGCAAAACAAAGTGGGAGGCATCACAATTCTAGACTTCAAGCTCTATTACAAAGCTGTCATAATCAAGACAGTATGGTACTGGTACAAAAACAGACACATAGATCAATGGTACAGAATAGAGAACCCAGAAATGGACCCTCAACTCTATGGTCAACTAATCTTTGACAAAGCAGGAAAGGATATCCAATGGAAAAAAGATAATCTCTTCAACAAATGGTGTTGGGAAAACTGGACAAATGGTGTTGGGAAAACAAATATATGATGTCATTCATATGTAGAATTGAAAAAACAAAACAGATAAACCTAGGGAAAGAGAAGGAAAAATAAAATAAAAATAAAACCAGAGAGGGAGGCAACCAAAGAGACCCTTAACTATACAGAGCAACTGAGGGTTGTTGGATCAAAGGTATGGAGGGCAGGAGATGGGCTAAATGGGCAATGGACATTAAGAAGGGCACTTGTTGGGATGAGCACTGGGTGTTAATATGTAAGTGATAAATCACCAAATTCTATTTCCTACACCAATACTACACTGTATGTTAACTGACCTGAATTTAATTTAAAAACAAATAAACACATGATAGTGAAACAAGTGGCTTTCCATCTGGAAGAAAATTAAAGCAAACCCATTTTTTTCACCACATATGTAAATACATTTCAGGATGAAATATTTAGATGTAAAACATAAAACAATAAAATTCCTACGCAATATACAATCTAAGGAGATTTTCTTTACAAAGGATAGAAGCTCAGTAGCTATGAAAGAGGAAATAAACTTATTTGATAAACTTATTTGAGTTATAAATTTTAAAAATAAATAATTTTGTATGCTGTAAGAACCTAACAGATGAGGGAGAGATTTTTAAAATATCACAACAAAGAATTAACATATAATTTAAATAATTTAACATAATAAAATTCTTACAAATAGCTAAGGAAGAGATAAGCTAAACTGTAGAAAACATACTAAGGATATGGAAAGATAATTCACATAAGATGTTATCTGAATGACATAAAATACATTTAAAAAAATGTCCAACTATATTAGGAGCAAGGGAAGTGTAAATTAAAGTTACTGTGATCTATCATACCCATATAATTGGCAAACATTAAAAAATAATGTTATCTCTTGCAAATAGAATGTAAAGGAAGTTTACTCTCATATATTTTGGGGAGAAATCTGGCTTCTTACAACTGAACTGGAAATCTTTTAGAAAGCAATTTATCAACAACTATTAAAATTAAGAATATCACAGCCCTGGGTGGCTTAGGTGGTTAAGCATCTGACTGCAGCTCAGGTCGTGATTTCAGGATCCTGGGATCAAGTCCCACATCAGACTCCTCACTCAGTAGGGAGTCAGTTTGTTCCTCTGCCCCTCCCCCTACTTCTGCTATCACTCTTTCTCTCAGATAAATAAGTAAAATCTCATAAAAAAAAAAAAAGAATATCATACCCCTTCAAACAGGCATATGAAGATACATGTGTAACAATGTCAACTGCAACACTGTTGAGAGTGGTTACAACTGCAAACAAACTGAAATGCCCATCATCTTGGGAATACAGGACAACTTACAGTACAGCCAACCATGATACATTATGCAGCAAACAAAAAGAAGGAATGACAACTAAATCTTTGAATCTGGAGAAATTTCCAAACTCCATTGTCAAATGAGAGAAGCAAAGTGCGAAAACTGTGTTTATTTCAATATGATTATCATTCACATCCATCCATGTGTATTTTGTGATTATATAAGCATGAAGAAAATGGAAGAATGTGTGGTTAGCATGGGATGCCTGTGGTGCAGATGGGACATCAGGGTGATGTGATGGCAGAGGGAAAAAAAGGGGGAGAAGTTCAGCAAAAAGTGTAAGGGGAAGCATAATATGATAAAATGAATTCATATGTGCAAGTACATGCCTATATGGACATTTCAACCATCAAAAAACAAAGGACTGTTTGAATAAATTGTCAAAGTAATGGGCTCTCTAAGTCACCATTAGTCACCTATTACTAAGTAGTAATAGGGGGTAATGTTACTCCTTTGGGGGTCACTTCAGTTAAGTGACCTGGCTTCAAATTTTGCTATTGCCAGTTACTAGCTATACCACTTTAGACAAATAATGTAACCCCCAGAGCCTGTTTCTTCATTTGTAAAATTTAACCAGAAATATAATCCATCATCTCTTCCCACAGAATCATTAAAAGATTAAATTCTATAAGGTACATACAATTTTAATAAACTGTAAAATTGGCACTGTACAACTATCATTGTATTAGAATTATATATAGATGTCATCCTGACATTTTCCTTAGCCACTAAAGTTACCACTAAATAGAAATGGATTTATCCAGTCTTACTTCCAAAGTAAGGTAATGAGGTCACCAAAATGAAAATGGGGGCACCTGGGTGGCTCAGTGGTTAAAGCCTCTGCCTTCGGCTCGGGCCATGATCTCAGGTTCCTGGGATCAAGCCCCATGTCAGACTCCCTACTCAGTGGGGAGCCTGCTTCCTTTCCTCTCTCTCTGCCTGCCTCTCTGCCTGCTGGTGATCTCTCTCTGTCGTATAAATAAATAAAAATCTTAAAAAAAATAAGAAATATGAAAATGATAATCATAAACATACAACAAGGCAGTATTGTACTATAAGCTTTTCCTACAACTACCACCACCATCATCATCACTTACTCCCAAATTTTAGGTTAATGTAGGGCAGCCTGAACTTCTTCCTTCAGAAAGGCAGGCCATGTGCAATTTGTATTTGATCTTACTCAAGAAAATGAAATATTTAACAGACACCATTTTTTCTGATTCTACATTACTGTACCTCCTGGGCAATCACTGGGAAGGGAGGCAGCACAACTCAGTAGATGTTCTCGGAGTGGCCACTGGCACCAATGGCTGTGTGGCTCAGTCCTAAGCAATGGCAGGGGCAGCCAGCATCAGTGAGGTAGGGCTGGAGTCATAATGAAGAGAGGCTGAGTATGGCATAGGAATGGAAAACCTTGTTCTGGTGACACTTTGGGGAAGTGGCTAAAATAATGGAGGCAGGATTCCTGAGGCTCTGGGTGAACAGGGCGTGTTGAGAGTCAACAGAGAACAGATGTTTTTGAAGTGATCCTTCTTGGACCCTCACGTTACCTCATGTTGCCTCCTGTGACTTGGAGAAATACAGGTTACATTATAGAATATTTCTACATTTTTTTTCTTCTAAGACTGAATCTAAATGTGGTTAAGCCATCATTTTTTAGACTTCTAAATTTTTAGGGCAAAAGAGTTTCGAGGCCTTCAGCATATTTGTCCTGGAAGCAAAACACGGGAGATTGACTTACATAGTGCTAGCAGTAATATTTATAGTTAACGAAAGAATCAGCTCTCATTTTTTAAAGCTATTTTTCCAGGATGACAAAAAAATGATGGCTAATATATTATCTTGCTTTAGACTACATTTTTTTTTTCCTGTCAGTGACATGAGAGTGTACTGTTTTTTATATGGAGCAGGTTTAAAAAGATGTTTTCCATATTCTTAATTGAATTTGGTGATTATATGATTATCTCTCCTCTAAAGAAGACCAATGGCACACTATTTTTTTTTCCCACTCTCTGAACTTAACTCCTACAATCAAACAGGGAAGATGCAGGGCAAAAGTGTATATTCATTTATAAGTAAAATAAATTGAACCTTGACTTATTAGGAAATGCAATTTGAGAACAGAAAAATTACTTGCTTCATATTATGGCTTGGCATTTGTCATCCTTGCATAAATCTGTTCCTTTTAAACTCTTAGCTTTTAGGCCTTGGCTGCTCTCATTATATTTAGGAAAATTGTCTTCAATTACATGACCCCAAACAAGGCCCTGGGCTCTTTACAAATCCATTTCTAATGTGTCAATCTTTATGCTGCACCTTAAGGACTCTTATATCTAAGGCTGAATAGAACTGCATAATGGCAGAGAATTATTATTCCCAGTATCTTAGACACCAAATGAATAGGGAAGCAAAACAGAATTCTCGTGCTTTGTAAAACTGTTCCTGAGAAGCTAAGACACAAGATTTTCCAGATCTCAAATATCAGCCCAGTTTTTTCCTATGCCATAATCTCTGCTACATTAGGGACTTACAATATAGGCTATAAACATATTTTTGACATTTATTCAACACAAATTTACTGAACACCTACTATGTGCTAGACACTGATCCATGTATGGAATTAGAACACAAACACAGTATATGGAATTGTTAATAATTATATGTAACTTGATATTACTTTTTATTGATCCTGTCTCTATTTGTAGATCCAAGAAGGAAATAGCAGCATATGCTACAATTTATTATTTTTTTCAAATGAGACAAGGTGCTAGTTTTTATGACTTCAACACATGCTAAAAAGAAACAGTAAATACAGAATAAAATACAGTATTTACCTGACATTATATACTGTTCAGTTATTAGCTTCTACTTCTCCTCATTGGACCCCACTTTAAACCACTAAGAGGAACAAAAGAGGATTGAAAGCAGCATACCCTTTGCTTTTTCCTGATTCAATTGTAATTCAAAATCCCAAGTTGTAGGCCCCAAATGTTGTTTCCAAAGACAGAAAGCAATTAATTGAGGAAAGCAGCCTTCTTGGAGTTAGGTAATTTTTCTTTTTACTATACATACATCTTTATCCTTTCAATGAAAAATATAATTCTAGGTTTTCTTGGGATGTATTCCTACTGAGAAATTAAAATATGGACATAGATATATACGTAAAAACTTTACCCTGCATCAGTGTTTTTAACAGTGTAAACCACAAGCACCCTCAAAGTCAGGGGTCAGATTAATAAATTTTGGTGTCATCAGGGCGCCTGGGTGGCTCAGTGGGTTAAGCCTCTGCCTTCGGCTCAGGTCATGATCCCAGGGTCCTGGGATCGAGCCCTGCATTGGGCTCTCTGCTCAGCAGGAAGCCTGCTTCCCCTCCTCTCTCCCTCTCTCTGCCTGCCTCTCTGCCTACTTGTGATCTCTCTCTCTCTGTCGAATAAATAAATAAAATATTAAAAATAAATAAATAAATAAATAAATTTGGGTGTCATCAACTGTAAAATACTACACAGAATTAAAATCATGCTACATTTGTATTATGGCAGATTGTATCAATGACTTGTTTTTCACACCTGCTTGTACCCCCCACACTGATTCTAAGCTTGACCCCCTACTGTTAATAGGATGGTAGCAAATGTGATGCTAACAGAAGCTTACAAAACTCTTGTATGCTTCTTCATCCATTGTTGGATCCCTGCCTCCATGATTATAACCTGCCTGAGCTAGCCTCTTGAGAAATGTGAAAGATACATGGAGAAAAGCCAAATTTTCCAGTTGAGGCCGTTATATAACAAGCTCCTAGCCTACTTGTCAGCAAGTCCATGCAAAAACCAAACCTAGATCAGCCTAGATCAGAAAGAGCTATCCAGCTACACGATAGATTCATTAGAAATAATAAATGCCTGCTGTTTTAATTAAATTGAGTTGTGGGGTACTTTGTTACACAGCATCACTGTGAAAACAGATCATTGAGAAATACACTTGCACATAGTAATCTCAAAGATAATAATTGAGTCATAAAGTCAGTCACTGGAAAATGATTCTAGAATGATTGCATTATGTACAAAATAAATCTGATTCATATATTTTTTAAACACCTAATCTGGAAGGATATACACCAATGTTTACAATATTTACCTCTAGGGAGAAAAGTAGATTAAACATAAAGGATAAAATAGAGTCTTGTCTTTAAAATCTATATAATCTTTATTGGTTTTTTTTTTCCTTAGGGAGCATATTTTCATGCATTACTTATGTAATTTTAAGAACACCTTCAAAATAAAACATAGCTATAGGAAACTACCACAACAAAATAGATTTTCTCTCTTCTTAGCTCATTTGTTAAAAGAATATTATGCTGTGGATGATAAATATTTTAGTGATATTTCATTTGATTTGCAGAACATCTTGAAAATCTAGGAAGTTGCAAGAGCCTCTTCAGGGAACACAGAAGATAAATAGGTAGACAACAAACAGTAAGAGTATATCCCTCTTTCACCAAGTTGTTGATACCATTTAATTGTGGCTTTAATTTTGACAGATGGGCAACAACAGACACAGAAAACTCAAAATCCTCTTCAACCACCTGGGAGCATCAGCACCGTCTCTACATTGGATATAAATGCTAGTTCCTTGATCCCAAAATTGTCCTAGTATTTCAGTTTTAAAAGATACATCATTCTAAGGCATGTAATTCTAAAGTATCTCTACTAAGGGAGTTCCCATTAAGAAACTTGCTATGATCTGAATGTTTGTACCCCCCCCCAAATTTATATGTTGAAATTCTAATGCCCAATGTGATGATATGAGGAGATGGAACCTTTGGGGTTCTTGTGTCCTGAGGGCAGAGCCCTCAAGCAGGTATTAATACTTGTATAAAAGGGCCCCACAAAGTTACCTTGTCCCTTGCACCATGTAAAGATACAAGGAGAAATACAGGACCATGAAGAAGGCCCTCACCCAACCATGCTGGCACCCTGATCTGAGTCTTCCAATCACTTGAGTCCTGACAATTAAATTTCAGTTGTTTGTAAGCTACCCAGTATGTGGTATTTTATTTTAGCAGCCCAAATAGATGACAACCAAAGTCATAGCCTTTGGGCTAGAGAATCCAGTGTTTGAGTCCCAATTTGGTCATTTTTTTTCCCAATCTTTTCCTCAAATTTTCAATCTGTAAAGAAGAATTTAATTGTATGCTCTCACAAGATAATTTTGAAGATTATGTAGGGGATGAAAAAGTTTTCCTCAACCCTCTTAGGGTGTTCCTGGCTAGGTCTAAAAATTAAACTGCCAAAGACAGATTAACAGGAGAAAAGCATATGCATGTATATTATAAATTTTATGTGACAAGAGAGGCTTCAAAAGGACATGACAACCTGAAGAAACCGACCTGAGTATTTTTGTGCTAGGTTTGATGAAGAGTGGACAGTCATGAAGAATATGATAGGTTAAGGTATGAGGTAATTATAGTAAACTGGGGGAATTAACCAACGTCTGTTTATTCAGATTCTTTGGGCATCCTTTTGTCTTCTGAGACAAGGATGCCTCTTTTCTCTGGGTACAGGGAGGGCACTTCTCACATGGGACTTTGGGATCTGTTTTTGGGAGAAGAAGGTGTGGAAGGTCTGCTTCTGTGGTTTTCTCAAACTTCGTGAGCTCAAAATATTCAATATGCCAAGGTGCCATGTTTTGTGGTAGCTTGTCCTGAACCCCATCAGATTCCTTCCCCTGCCATATGAAAAAAGGGAATTATATTACTTAAATGTCTTTGAGATGTACCAATAAAGCACAAAGCCAGACAACTACCCATGTAATAAGATTTTATTACCAGAAATTATTTTTCTGTCCCTAAATATCATCCCTTCTCACTTATAATGGATCACTGAAATTTTGCATTAGAGAATCATTTAACTGATTTAAACACTCCTTTTAAAAATCTAAAATTCCCAAGAGGAAGTAAAACCTTAACATATGAATAATGAATCTGTCCTTCACTAGCTATGTAATCCCGACCACAATAGACAACTTACTTTGCAGATTTGCGGGAAACAAATTAAGATACGACATACAGTAATGCCTAGCACAAACCCTGAATGACAGTAAGAGAGGAATAAATATCCTGTTGGTCGTTCTGACAAATCTATTCATGTTACAGTAGTTTCCTAAAGTCTTTATGACTCTGAAACAAAAAGCAAACAGCTCACCAGAGGTATGTGTATCTAAAACATCACTACCATATGAAACTATAAGACAAATTCCTATGGAAGTCCTGCCATCTCCCGTGTATTATAATAGGTCCCAACAATTCAAAATTAAATAAAATGGTGTCTGGGTGGCTCTGTTGGTTAAGTGTCTACCTTTGGCTCAAGTCATGATCCCAGGGTCCTGGGATCGAGCCCCACATCAGTCTCCCTGCTCAGTGGGGATTCTGCTTCTCCCTCACCTTCTCCCTCTGATCCTCCTTACAACTTGTCCTCTTTCTTTCCCAAATAAATAAATAAAACTTAAAAAAAAAAGTTAAAACAAAAGCAAATTTCTCCCCCAAATTCACTATCTAGGTAAGAAAAAAAAGGTTAAGAAAATAAAGGCATTGAACAATGTATTAAATTTATTAACAGAGCTATATTCAAGGCGCTAGGAAATTACTCAACACCCAGATTTCTATACTAGGACTATCTAATATGGTAGCCACCAGCCACACATGGCCAGTGTGACTGACAATCTGATTTTTTAAATTTTTTTATTAATTTAAATTTAAATAGTGACATGGGGCTAGTTGCCACCATAATGAAGAGTGCACATTTAAATCTTTCCGTCACTACAGAAATTTCTATTGGACAGTGCTGCGCTAGATTAAGGGTTAGCAAACTTTATCTCTAAAAGAGGTCAAATAGTAAGTATTTTAGGCTTTGTGAGTCATAGTCTCTGTCTCAACTACTCAGCTCTGCTACTATAGTTCAAAAGAAGCCATAGATAATCCATAACCAAGAAACAAATAAGTGTAATAGATTCCATTAAAATTTTATATATGGACACTGAAATATTATTTTCATGTAATTTTTACATGTTGCATTATTATTCTTTGGGTTCTTTTGAACCACTCAAAACCACAGAAATCATTCCTAGCATCAGGCCATAGAGAAAACAGACAGTGGGCCTGATGTGTCTTGCAAGTCATCCAATCCCTGCTCTCAACAGTCAAGGAATGCATCCGGGAGGGCTTTCATTTTGTTGAAACTTGAGGAACTAGAACTCACTAGGGCAATAATGGTCTGAAGAAAAAGGAGGAAGAAAGGAAGGTTGAAAAGGAGAAGGAAATGAAAGAGGAAGAGAAGGAGGAGGAGAAAGAAACACACAGAGAGAAGAGCATGAGGGAATATAACACACTCAGAGAAATAGAAGTAAAACTGGTAGGTAAGACATGAGTTTGAGAGTGGCTGGAGATGTGGGAAGGAGAGACAGGAAGTGGTATATCACTGCACTGGCCTCTCTTGTTGATCTTTGAGTTCAGCTAAATAGTCACACCCACAGGACTATAGTAAGCTACACTTGGCGTAAGATTAACTTAGGGCAGGGACAAGTCAAGAGGGCAGCTTCAGACATGGTTCCTCAATTATTCTCACAGAAGTATAGTTTCTTTGTGCCCCACCCCCCCCAGCCAACACTCAGGTGCTAAAGGAATGAGATCTGATTGGTGGATGTGGACACCAAATCAGTTCAGTAGTCCCATGACCCACACAGAAACCACTCTCTCGTAAGAGTATATAGACGTAGCTTCCAGGGACTCAAAGAGATATACCCAGTTACATGCATCACCACACTCATGAAATCCAGAACCATGGTCTTCTGCTCACAATTCTTCTAGACAGACACAGTATAGCAACCATTTTACCATTAGACATTCTACCTTTCACAAGTTTCCGGTGGGAGGCATGGGAGGCACCCATTTCACAATAAAATTCCCTTGTAAAATGGAAAAAAGTTTGGTTAACTAGTTACTCTCAGCCTAAGACTAAGGAACTTAGTCTTTATCTTATAGGCAACAGAAATGAATCAAACCAAACTTATGCTTTAGGAAGAAGATCATTCTGGTAGTAATGCGGAGGACAGACTGAAGAGGAACAGGAGGCTTGGGTTTTGAGAAACCAATAAAGAAGTGGTTGTAGTAATCCCTAGGATCACAAATTAAGGTAGAAATAATAGAAAACTGAAAGGATTTGGTGACAAATTCAGGAGAGGAGGTGAAAAAGAGTCATATGTCAAAAGTAACTCCCACATCTCTGGCTTTCATGACTTTCAGTCACTAAAATAGAGAATGTGGAGAAAGGAATCCTGCCAAAAGTTGTCCTTATAAGAGAAAATGAACAGCAATTCAGCACCATTTACAAGAGAAAAACACAAAGCAATCTTGGTTTATATATCTTATGTGATATCTTGACCTGGAAAGAATGCCTTAGTTTTTAGCTCAGAGCTATCTAAATATAGAGAGTAGTGCTACAAAATGCACTTACCTAAATCAGAGCATTTTATACTAGAACGAAGGAAAAATGATATTTTGCCATTCAACTGCTTACTTACAGAACTCCATGAATCCAACTTATTTGATGTAATACCTCAGAGGTCCCTGCATTAATAAGAGAACCACTGATTGATATGCTTGTATATACCCCAAATCTTGGTGTTTTTCCTATATAACACTTATGTATTGCACTTGAAACACGTATGTTTATAATAAGGGATAAGGCTGGTCATTGCCTTAAAGAGGCTATAAAAGGTGTAACTATTTTAAAAACAGGTGATATTCTCCTTCTAGACCACGGTTGCTTCAATTAGTACCTTCCAACCAGTTTCCCATCCATGAAATACATATAACATGGTCATGTTTGCAAGGAATACTAGAGTAAATGGAAAAAACAACATTCCATTTCCAATCTGGCAACCCCAGAACCTGTTGGTTTGAGAGCTCTGCACTAGATTATATAACTTTCACTTCTTAATGTCTCCCCCTAGCTTCCACTGCATTTGAGTTCCAAAGCCAACCATGCAACCTGGTTGAGCAAGGGTTACTTAAGGCCTGGTGTGCCTCAGCTTTGAGAAATATCTCTGAACAATCAATAAATCTATTTTCTGTGATTTTCCCTGAATAGCAGAAAGACAAGAGAGTAGAGTTGATTTAAAAAAAAAATCTTTCAATTAATCCTTCACAGGAATCAAATAGTCCTTCATGGATTCTAGAAGGATGCCCAGAACAATTCTTTCCTTCAGGCAGGTCATCTATTATTATCTGTAAAGTCTGCCTGGAATGGGTTCTCTATGCTATTCAACTTGTCCCAACAGAACCTTAACAACCAAGGAAGATTTCTATGCTTTTTCTCAGGGTCACTCAGAAAAAGGTCACCTTCATCATGCAGTTAATATGAGAATGAAAGAAACTATAGCCCATAACTTCCCCCAAAGTCCTTTCGACAGCTCACATACTACAGTAGTTGAGTCCGCAGAGATATGTATAACAATCTCTCGCTGCACGCTCATGCCACCCTGAAATCCATAAATTGCCCCATTCACTCCAACCTATCTGCTTCTTACAAACCTGATAGGCCCTCGTTTTAAACTGTAAATATTTCCAAAAAATTTCTCTTTCCTCTGTTCTCTGTGATAAGGATGTGTCTATGTCCTAAAAGCAGCTGTTCACTCAACTTCTTACCCTCCCTTGTAAGTGAAGATATTCTGTCTCTATCAAACTTGCTTTGTCATTATGTTCTCTTGGTGACTGTTGCAATATGCTAAAGGATGAAGAGAATGAGAGTGGAAAAAGTAGGGAAAAAGACTGGAAGAATTCAGAAGATTCACTAATTTTAATATATAATAATAATATTTTTTAAATATGGGAGAGAAAGGAGATAGAGAAAAAAATCTGCAACTGGGGTTCCTGTGCATATCATTCCCAGGGAGTTGCTGGTGGGGTTACATGCTGGCGCAATCACAGCCCCTTCTCACAAACCTCAGGGCTTCCTGAGGCTTTAATCTTTCTTGGAACCTTGGTATTTCCACCTCTACCTTTCAATGGAGGATGTCAGCACATGTTAGCAACTCTCTCTGGTGAGTAGCAAATTCATAAGCTGTTACCCTCAGCTACCACTGGGGTAAACAAAAGGTCTCCTTCCCTGCAGGTGGGAGACTCTAGACCACCAGGCAACGAATGGACACTGTACGAACACTTTTGCATAATTCTGCCAAAACAGGTAAATTAGAGGCCTAATGATAAATTTGAACCTCGTGAAATCCCCTTTCTCTATTAGAAGCAAATTAGGCTATTACCGTTAACCATGTTTCTAACCTCTATAAACATGACTATTTAACATCTGCCCTCCATGAATAAGCTGGATGTACCTTATTCGGCACAACCTGACATATACCTGAGTCTCCATGCCTTAGCCTCCTGCTTACCTCAGCATCCCCTCCCACTCCTCATCCCTGTCCCTAGAAGCACACCTCCGAGGGGGTGACTTTGAAATTCAAATCAACCAATCCAGAGTCCAAGCTCCCAAGCACTACCGTGATTACCCCAAGGCCAGGCGCCAGACACCTAGGGAAAGCCATTATGCCCCAGAACCTGATAAAATCATTCTTACCAGCCAAGCTTAAGCCTGATTACTCTAACTTAACCACTGCTTCCTGTAGAAGTCCCAAAACAAAGTCTCTTGCTCATAGATCTTCTTCTCCCGGTGTAGCCCTACCACCATGACATGGCATCCTTCTTCCTCTTGGGAACTGTGGGTAATAAACTTTTAAATGACAGTTGTTTTCAGAACTGTTAGCCTTACTACACCTCAAATTTTCTATTAATATAGTATATTTTGGGACCACTGCTCCCACTATAACACAGTACTGAGAAGAGAGTAATCACAGTGATGAGAAGTGAAATGTAAACCAGGTATTAAGGCTAAAATGTCCCTCCCTAGTAACTGCCATCTGGAAGGGAAGGCTGGCAGGGAGCAATCTATCTCCAGAGTGGCTTTGAGGCATTACCTCTTTCTTCTGGAGGACAGAGTAGTGTATCAAGAATCAAATCTCTCTCCATTATCACCACTGCTATTCAACATAGTTCTAGAAGTCCTAGCCTCAGCAGACAACAAAAAGAAATTAAAGGCATCCAAATCAGCAAAGAAGAAGTCAAACTATCACTCTTTGCAGATGATATGATACTATATGTGGAAAACCTAAAAGACTCCACTCCAAATCTGCTAGAACTTGTACAGGAATTCAGTAAAGTGTCAGGATATAAAATCAATGCACAGAAATCAGCTGCATTTCTTTACACCAACAACAAGACAGAAGAAAGAGAAATTAAGGAGTCAATCCTATTTACAATTGCACCCAGAACCATAAGATACCTAGGAATAAACCTAACCAAAGAGGCAAAGAATCTGTACTCAGAAAACTATGAAGTACTCATGAAAGAAATTAAGAAGACACAAAGTAATGGAAAAATGTTCCATGCTCATGGATTGGAAG
>NW_019154126.1:6185723-6288926 GCF_002288905.1 Enhydra lutris kenyoni
TTTATATGGAACCAGAAAAGACCTCGAATAGCCAAAGAAATATTGAAAAAGAAAGCCAAAGTTGGTGGCATCACAATTCCGGACTTCAAGCTCTATTACAAAGCTGCCATCATCAAGACAGCATGGTACTGGCACAAAAACAGGCACACAGATCAATGGAACAGAATAGAGAGCCCAGAAATAGACCCTTAACTCTATAACCAACTAATCTTTGACAAAGCAGGAAAGAATGTTCAATGGAAAAAAGACAGCCTCTTCAATAAATGGTGTTGGGAAAATTGGACAGCCACATGCAGAAAAATGAAATTGAACCATTTCCTTACACCACACATGAAAATAGACTCAAAGTGGATGAAGGACCTCAATGTGAGAAAGGAATCCATCAAAATCCTTGAGGAGAACACAGGCAGCAACCTCTTCGACCTCAGCCACAGCAACTTCTTCCTGGGAACATCGCCAAAGGCAAGGGAAGCAAGGGCAAAAATGAACTTTTGGGATTTCATCAAGATCAAAAGCTTTTGCACAGCAAAGGAAACAGTTAACAAAACCAAAAGACAACTGACAGAAAGGGAGAAGATATTTGCAAATGACATATCAGATAAAGGGCTAGTGTCCAAAATCTATAAAGACCTTATCAAACTCAACACCCAAAGAATAAATAATCCAATCAAGAAATGGGCAGAGCAGCAATGGTCACGGTCGCCAAACTGTGGAAAGAACCAAGATGCCCTTCAACAGACGAATGGATAAGGAAGATGTGGTCCATATACACTATGGAGTATTATGCCTCCATCAGAAAGGATGAATACCCAACTTTTGTAGCAACATGGACAGGACTGGAAGAGATTATGCTGAGTGAAATAAGTCAAGCAGAGAAAGTCAATTATCATATGGTTTCACTTATTTGTGGAGCATAACAAATAACAAGGAGGACAAGGGGAAATGGAGAGCAGAAGAGAGTTGAGGGAAATTGGAAGGGGAGGTGAACCATGAGAGACTATGGACTCTGAAAAACAATCTGAGGGTTTTGAAGGGGCGGGGGGTGGGAGGTTGGGGGGTCCAGGTGGTGGGTATTGTAGAGGGCACAGATTGCATGGAGCACTGGATGTGGTGCAAAAATAATGAATGCTGTTACACTGAAAAATTTTAAAAAAAAAGAAAAGAAAAGGGCAGAGGACATGAACAGACATTTCTGCAAAGAAGACATCCAGATGGCCAACAGACACATGAAAAAGGGCTCCATATCACTCGGCATCAGGGAAATACAAATCAAAATCACAATGAGATACCACCTCACACCAGTCAGAGTGGCTAAAATTAACAAGTCAGGAAATGACAGATGCTGGAGAGGATGCAGAAAAAGGGGAACCCTCCTACACCGTTAGTGGGAATGCAAGCTGGTGCAACCACTCTGGAAAACAGCGTGGCGGTTCCTCAAAATGTTGAAAATAGAGCTACCCTACGACCCAGCAATCGCACTACTGGGTGTTTACCCTAAAGATACAAACGCAGTGATCCAAAGGGGCATGTGCACCCAAATGTTTACAGCAGCAATGTCCACAATAGCCAAACTATGGAAAGAACCTAGATGTCCATCAACAGATGAATGGATAAAGAAGATGGGGGATATATATACAATGGAATACTATGTGGCCATCAAAAGAAATGAAATCTTGCTATTTGCGATGACATGGATGGAACTAGAGGGTATCATGCTTAGCGAAATAAGTCAATCAGAGAAAAAAAAGCCTTCAAATGATCCCCCCGAAATGAGGGGAGATGCAACGTGGGGGGGTTTGGGGGGTAGGAAAAGAATAAATGAAACAAGATGGGATCAGGAGGGAGACAAACCATAAGAGACTCTTAATGTCACAAAACAAACTGAGGGTTGCTGGGGGTAGGGGGGAGAGGGCGGTTGGTTATAGACATTGGGGAAGGTAAGTGCTATGGTGAGTGCTGTGAAGTGTGTAAACCTGGCGATTCACAGACCTGTACCCTTGGGGCTAATAATATATTATATGTTTATAAAAAAATTTAAAAATTTAAAATTAAAAAAAAAAATCAAACCTCTCATCTTACAAGCCCAGACTGGCTCCAATGCTTACCTAATTTATTTGACAATCTCGCTGACTATATAATACGAATAAGATAATGGTTCCAAATTCATGGGCTATAAAAGAATTAAAGAAGCAACCACTGTGAGGGGCACCTGGGTAGCTCAGTCAGTTAAGCATCCAATTCTTTTTTATTTTATTTATGTATTTGAGAGAAAGGGATCAGAAGTAGGGGAAGGGGCAGAGGCAGAGGGAGAAGCAGACTCCCTGCAAAGCAGGGAGCCCGACATGGGGCTCTATCCCACGACCTTGGGTTCATGACCTGCGCCAAAGGCAGATGCTTAATCAACTGAGCCACCCAGGTGCCCCAAGGAGCTGGCTCCTGATTTTGGCTCGGGTCATAATCTCAAAGTCATAAGATCAAGCTCCACATCAGGCTCCATGCTCAGCATGAAGCCTGTTTAAGATTCTTTCCCTCCCAGTCCCTCAGTCCCTCTCCACCCACCCCAGCTTCCCCCAGCCTGCTTGCATTTGCAAATGCCCATATTCACACTCTTTCTCTCTCTCAAAACAAAAAAGAAAAAAAGGAAGTAAACACTATGGAGTTCCTGTTATAGTGCGCAACAGACAGTAAATACATTCATTAAATGGTAAATATTACTACTGGTATTATTAATATCACTATAATTATTTTTGTTTGTTTAATGTCTCACTTCCTGCTGAAATGGTAGCTAAGATGCAATACTCAATAAATGGTAAATATTACTGGTACTACAACTATCACCATAACTAATTGTTTAAATTTTTTATTTAATGTCTCCCTTATTGCTGAAATGGTTAAAGATTCAATCAGGCCCCAAATTTCTGGATTATTTCAAAAATTTTAAAAATGAATGTCATCAATCAAAAAAAAGAAAAAAAAAAAGATTTGTCATTTCATCACTCACAAAACTTCTGATTTGTTTTCATAATAACCAGCCCACTTGTCATGTTACAACCAATAAAACTTACAAAGTCTTCATTCTGAAAGGGGGAGAAATCGTAATGATTGTGACAAGGCAAGAGACCATCAAGCATTCAGTAATAAAAAGACATAAAAATAACTACGAAATGCTCTTAAAAAAAGATGCAAAATATCACAGCATACAGAACCTAGGTATACATAATTTTGGGTCAATGTCTAATAGTTTTCATGCTGTGATGGTTCATTTTTTTTTTAATTTATTTATTTGACAGAGAGAGAGATCACAAGTAGGCAGAGAGGCAGGCAGAGAGAGAGGGGAAGCAGGCTCCCTGCTGAGCAGAGAGCCTGAAGTGGGGCTCCATCCCAGGACCCTGAGATTATGACCTGAGCTGAAGACAGAGGCTTTAACCCACTGAGCCACCCAGGCGCCCTTGTGCTGGTTCATTTTATGTGTCCACTTGACTGAGTGATGAGGCACCCAAATATTTTGTAAAAGGTTCTTGGTGTTTCCATGAGGGTGTTTTTGGATGAGATTAACATGTAAATTGATAAGAGTGAGTAAAGCAGATTGACCTTCTTAATGTGGACAAGACTCATCCAATCAAGAGAAGGCCTGAATAAAACAGAAATAGCAAAAAAGGCCTGTCCCCACCCAGAGTAAGAAAGAATTCCTCCTAGGTGCTTTCCAAATGGGACATCTGCTTTTTTCTGCACTTGAACTCAAACTGAAACATCAGATCTCCTGGGGCTCCAGCTCACTGATTCACCTTGCAGATCCTGAGGCATATCAGCTTCCACAATTATGTAAGTTAATTCCTTAAAATAAATAAATAAGTAGATAGATAGATAGATAGATAGATAGATAGACGATAGATAGATATAAAGCTTATTGGTTTTGTTTCTCTTGATTAAAATCTTGATTAACACATGTGTGCCAAAGCATGTAATAATAATGAGAAGAAATACTCACAGAAGGCTAACCTTGTGCTGGACACTGTTCTAAGTTCTTTCTAGAAATTTCCTCATTCTTTGTAATCTGATGCACCAGATACTATTGATACTTTCAGTAAGAAAAACAGTGGCATTGAGAAGTAAAATAATAGCTTATATCAGCTTATACAAACAGAATTTGAACCTATGCACCATGGCTCCAGAATTTGTGCCTCTAATCACAATAGATCCTGCCTCTGAGATCCTTCTGAGATCCTACCCTGAGATCCTTCCTGAGGCGTGAAGCAGGCCATCACTGAAAATCCAGTTCCACTGTGGACAATTCCATGTGACTTCAGCCCCATCTTCCTGTCTTTTAAAAATGACTGGTAGAGGGGCGCCTGCGTGGCTCAGTGTGTTAAGCCTCTGCCTTTGGCTCAGGTCATGATCTCAGGGTCCTGGGATTGAGCCCCGCATCGGGCTCTCTGCTCAGCAGGGAGCCTGCTTCTTCCTCTCTCTCTGCATGCCTCCCTGCCTACTTGTGATCTCTCTCTCTCTCTCTGTGTCAAATAAATAAATAAAATCTTTTAAAAAAAAATGACTGGTAGGAATTTTGTAAAAATTAAAAATTCAATTTATAATACAAATGTATTTATAAAAATTAAATTTTCAATTCATAATATGAATATATTAGGAATGTATTTTCCTAATACACTACTAATACTCAATGACTGTTACTTCTTTGTCTCACTGTGAACACAATCTTCTT
Source organism: Enhydra lutris kenyoni (assembly GCF_002288905.1). Taxonomy (NCBI): domain Eukaryota; kingdom Metazoa; phylum Chordata; class Mammalia; order Carnivora; family Mustelidae; genus Enhydra; species Enhydra lutris. The sequence continues at coordinate 6,190,441 of NW_019154126.1, forward strand.
GATGCTATCTTCATAAACACAGACTATAGTAACCCATGAGTATTTCTCCTCATTAGAAAGCAATACACTTCTATGTTCTTTCCTCCTTTGCTCTTTTGATGATGTATCTCCCATACACTTACAAAATTAGCAGTAAACATGAAAGCAACTCAGTTTTTATACCCACATTTCTATTAAGTTACACCACGCTTGCCATGTTGTAAAACAAATTTTCATAATTTCATTATCATGATAAAATGAAAAAGAACTTGCATTCTGACATTTAAAATAATATACCTTCTCTAAAAATAATATACCCTCTTTAAGAGCTCTAACTTCAGCCTCACAAATGTGACAAATTATTTTGTATTCTATTTATACTTTATGTGGGAAATTTACTTGTCAGTCGAACTATATACAAATTGCATTGTTCATTATTCCATATAAAACAAACTAAAAGAGCTCATAATTTTGGTAACATCTGAATTGATGTGAGTAGCAGTAATGTTTTGTAGACCTTACATTTCTTTACAGAAAGCTGACTACATTAATATCATTAATACATTTTCATCTAGAGAGCAGTCAAGGTTGTAACCATAAGTCAACTTATCTGCAGCTAAGGAATTGCCAATGTTTTTCTTCGCCTTTTTATTCTTGCTTGGCTTGAAATTCCATCTGGATATATAAGCGAACGTAATTCTTCTTTTAACAGCTTTACTGAGCTATCAATGGCATACAGTAAACTCCACATATTTAATTATATAATTTGATATGTCTAACATACATTTACACCCACGAAGACATCACAATAAAGATAATAAACATATCCATCACTTCTAAGTTTCCCTCTGCTGTTTTGTAAATCTATCCTCTTTTCTGCAGTCTTCCCTCCCAGATGTGGTGAAAAGACTCCAAGGTGGCCTCCTGTTGTTCATGCTCTTGCACAATCTCTTCCCCCTGAGTGTGGGCTGCACATGTGACTTGTAACCAACAGAATATGCAAACGTGATGGGATGTACGTGATGGTACATGCATATGGTAACATACATGGTCTGTAGTACATGTAATGTCTCCCCGCTAGCCTTGAGGAAGCCAGATCTCAGTTCATGAGCCGCCATATGGATAAGGCCATGAGGCAAGGAACTGAGGGCAGGCTCCAGCCCCAAAACCAGAGAGAAACTGAAGCCTCAGCCCAGAAGTCTGCAGAGAAGGTATATTATTTTTAGAGAAAGTGCATTATTTTAAGTCAGAATGCAAGTTCTTTTTCATTTTGTCATGATAATGAAATTATGAAAATCTGTTTTACAACATGGCAAGCGTGGTGTATGTAACTTAATAGAAATGTGGGTATAAAAACTGAGTTGCTTTCATGTTTACTGCTAATTTTGAAAGTGTATGGGAGATATATCATCAAAAGAGCAAAGGAGGAAAGAACATAGAAGTGTATTGCTTTCTAATGAGGAGAAATACTCATGGGTTACTATAGTCTATGTTTATGAAGATAGAATCAAGAATTTGTTAACAGTGAGACAAAGTAACTGGATGCTACCAACGACTACATGAACTTGGAAGCAGATCCTTCCCCACACTAGGCTCAAACAAGAACCCAATCCTGACCAACACTTTGAGTGCAGCCTGGTACAGCACCCACAGTTAAGCTGTGCCCAGACTTTTAACCCACAGAAAGTATGAGGTAATAAATATATGTCATTTTAACCTGCTGAATTTTGGGAAATACTGTTACACAGCAATAGATAACTAATATACCATGCAAACACTGATCTCCTTTCTGTCACTGTAGATTAGTTTCCGTTTTTTAAAATTTTATGTAAAAGAAAATACAAAGTATGAACTCCTTTTTGTCCAGATTCTTTCACTGAATATAATTATTTGAGATTTATCCATGTTGCTGGATGTATCAATAATTTACTCCTCTCTACTGTTGAATACTGTTCTATTATTTGGGTATCCCATAATTTGTCTAACTTTTCACCTGACACTAGACATATCAGTTGTTTCCACTTTGGTGTTATAACAAATAAAGGTGCCATGAATGTTAGTATGCAAATCTTTGTAAGGCTATACACTTTAATTTCTCTTGGTAAATTCCTAGGAGTAGAATGGCGAGGATTACATGATAAATATCAGTATTTTATGTCGCCTCCAGCAGCCTGTGGAATTCCCATTCTTCTACATCCTTCCCAGCACCTGACAAGCTCAATATTTTTAAAAGGTGTGTAGTTGTATCCACTGTAGTTATAATTTGCATTTCTCTAAAGGCTAATGATATTGAACATCTTTTCAAGTGTTTATTTTCTATCTGTATGTTTTTTGTTTAAATTGGCCCATTTTATTTTTTTTTAAGATTTTATTTATTTATTTGACAGAGAGAGAGATCACAAGTAGGCAGAGAGGCGGGGAGGAGAAGCTGACTCCCTGCTGAGCAGAGAGCCCAATGCAGGGCTCGATCCCAGAACCCTGAGACCATGACCTGAACCGAAGGCAAAGGCTTTAACCCACTGAGCCACCCAGGTGACCCTAAATTGGCCCATTTTAAAAATTAGTTTGTTTGTTTCTTATTACTGAGTTTTCATACTTTTCTATATATTCTGGAGACAAGTCTTTTATAAGACATATTCTTTGCAAATATTTTCTCTCAGAAAGTCTTTTCATTATCTTTTTTCTTTCTTTTTTTTTCTTGTTTAGAGAGAGGGAGCATGTGTGAACTAGGGGTAGGTTGAGGGAGAGAGGCCAGAGGGAGAGGTTAAATCTTAACCAGGCTCCATGCCCAGCAAGGAGCCTGTCATCAGGCTCAGTCTCATGATCCTGATATCATTACCCGAGCCGAAATCAAGAGTAAGACATTTAACTGACCAAGCCACACAGGCACCCCTAGAAATGATTTGTAACTATAAAGAACAAACCAAAGATTACCAGAGGGGAGGTGGGGGGGGGGGATGAGTTAAATTGGTGATGGGGATTAGGAGTGTACTTGTGATGAGCACTGGATGTTGTATGGAAGTGCTGAATCACTATATTGGATACCTGAAACTAATATAACACTGTATGTTAACTACCTGGGATTTAAAGAAAACTTAAGAAAATGAAGATCTGAGGTAATGCCTGACAAATAATAAATGATCAATAAATATTTGCCTTGCAAAATATAACTTTCTTTTGTATTCCAACACTTAATGTTAGGTGGGGATCAAGTAATGTCAGTTGTATATGATAATGATGAGTAATAATAAAGAAAATTAGAGAAGAAATGGAGAGGTCTAGCAAAAGAAAAGAACAGGATTTGTAGGGAAATGCAGTGACTAATTTTTTTCTGGCGATTTAATGTACATTTTTTTTCCTTTTACTCAGTGACCATGGTAATCATTTGATACTGAATTAAACCCTGTTTTACACCACCTAGAACATCTAGAACCATCTAGATTTGTCCCTATTGTTGAACAAAATATTTAAACTCTCTTCTATTTATATTTAGATTTTCACACACACCTAAAGTCACAGGACCTAAACTGATAAAGATCCTGAGAAAGCTAACTGATCTCAAAACTGAGGCTTTTGCTTCCCTTCAGGTCAGATCAACATACATCTCCTGAGTGGTAAGGTTAGATGATGAATCGGAAAGAGCATTGTCCTTGAGGAAATTTTATTTGCACTGTGGACTTAGAAACATAAGTATATAATTTCAATGCAGTGTTAAAGAACAACGAGATACACACAAAGTACAACTTCAAGGACTTAAAAGTCTACATAGTAGGCAAGTAGCTGTGTAATGCAGCTGTGTGGGAGAGATTTGTTTTACAGGTTTTATCAGAAATATTTTCACAAGAGTGTGGTGTCAAAACTTTGTCATCCTGCTAGGATAAGCCCCAAATCAAAAGGTATAAAATATACAATAAGAGAATTTGAAAACAAGTTCAAGGGGAAAATAATCTGAACACAATTTTTCTTTTATCACCATCCACATTTCTATTCACTGTAAAAGGTCCATACATTCTGTTGAAGGGCTAATGATATTAAAATGAAGTAGAGGAAAAGCTTTTACCATGTCCTAATTAGATTTGTGAGAATTTCAATTATTACAAATTTCAAAAATATATATGGAAATTTTACTTCCTGTAGTGGCAATCCAAACTTCCCTGCAGAAGAACATTAGAAGGCTCCCTAAAAGTTTTTTAAAGATCCATAACTGGCTCTAAGGGGTTAATAAAGCAATTTAAAAAATTATATATTCAAGACCTAGATAAAAAGAAATATCAAAAGAGGTGAACCTAGCCCTTAAGGCTATTTCCATCCCCCGCCCCGGAATATTTTCTAATTCTAGAAGAGGCACATAAGAGAGAAGAGCTGAACAGGGCTTTACAAAAATTAATGAGGCCTGAGGACCAAAACTTGGAGTGCAAGACCAGCTGAAAAGGGACTGTCAACATGAATACCCTTCCATGGACTTCATACCTGATTTAAGCCTGTCACATCTTGATAACTGAATTCCAAAAGGAAGCATCTCAAGTATAAACATGCCAGAAGCCCCAGGTGGAAGCTACATGGCTTCCTGTGACTTTGCCTCAGCAGTCATGTGGCATTATTTTTGCCATATTCTACTGGTTAAAACTGAGTCACAGTGTCAGCCCAGACTTAGGGTAGGAGAATATACTATGCACTGAATACTAGAGGACATGATCCATTAAGCAGAACATCTTTGAAGACTTTAGGTTATAGGAAAGTATGATTCCAACCAACAACCGGCACCACTGCCAACCACATGAGGGAGCCATCAAGAATACCCTTCCCAAGCCATCAAACGAAATGAAATCTTGCCATTTGTGACGACATGGATGGAACTAGAGGGTATCATGCTTAGCGAAATAAGTCAATCGGAGAAAGACAACTGTCATATGATCTCCCTGATATGAGGAAGTGGAGATGCAACATGGGGGGTTAAGGGGGTAAGAGAAGAATAAATGAAACAAGATGGGATTGGGAGGGAGACAAACCATAAGTGACGCTTAATCTCACAAAACAAACTGAGGGTTGCTGATCTGACTAGAATCATATAAGAGAACCCAAATGAAAACTCTCTAGGTGAGCCCTGGTACCATAGAAACATGAGTAATAATAATAAGTTGTTGCTTTAGGGGATTAAGTTTGCAATGTTCTTTTATGCAAAATTAGATGGCAGAAACATCTTTCACTATCCAGGTAATAAATATAAGATTAGAATGCATGCTATAGTATCCAGGGTAATTACTTAAAAGAATACAGTAAGTAACTATATAAGTAAAAAGCCAATAAAGAGGGATAATAAAAATAAACAAGCCAAACAAATGAGTTCATAGCTATTTCACAACAGACAAATGTTCTTGCAAAACTAGGAAAAAATTAATTATTTGAATCATATTTTTAAAGGTATTAGGAATCTGTGAATGCAAAAAGTTAGATGAAATAAAATCCCAAGGAGAATTCTAAAGAGAAGTATCTAAGAGACAAACTTTCTCAGGGAAGCTAGTAACATCCAATTATTTTCCCCCACAGAACAGAGGTAATTTCAGCTGTATACTAAAGATCTAGTTTGTCCAAGCTTCAGGTATGCCAAAACACAGAGCCTGTAATGAGGGAAATGTAACCTGGAAAAGTTGTGGGTAATCATAGAAGAAATAGTGTGGCAAACTGAAAACCTGAAGGAACCAGAACAATAGCTGACATATTCATAGGACATTTTCTGCATTCTGAGGCCATGATGGTGTAAATATAGGTTAAAATCTCCTAGAGGCAGATTGAAATTCTGTCCATTTCTCAATGCTTAGGAAATAAAAACTTGCTTCAAACACACTGTCAACTTTCTCTTTCAATATTTGCCATGTTTTGAAAATATGTGGGGTATGAGCCTAGAGATTTGGCTCTGAAGCATAGTACCAGAACTACTACAGTGATTCACATCTGAGAAAAATAAGATGGTCCAGACCCTAAAACAAAGGTCTGGGAGAGCCTCATCCTAGAAACAAAGGTAAGCCAGAGGTAGACTATATAAGTAAAACTCGAACTCAGCTATTACCCAGTTCAATTTTGAATTGGAGCTAGAAGACTCTCACTCTATCTGCTCAACAGAGGAAAGAGAGAATCCTTAACACTAAGTTAACAAATTAAGAGTAAATTAAATTCAAGGAAGTAAGTGGAAAGAATTTTAAAAGAACTAAAATTAGTAAGATGGAAAATAAAACATAAAGATCATCAACAAAACTTAAATTCACTTCTTTGAAAAGACAAATAGTATTAACAGACAGCTAGCAAGACTGAGAAAAACAGTAAGACAGCTCAAATAAACATTTGAAAAGGGAGCATCACTACAGATCCAACCAACATGTAAAAGACCTTAAGAGAACTTTATAAACAAAGTTATAACAACTTAGAAATTTTAGGTGAAGGAGGCAAAATCCTTGAAAAATGCAACCTAACAAAACTGACACAAGTGTAGGTCATGTGGTAATGTTAGAAAAATAAATATTGGAAAAACAGAAAAAGAAAATGTTCTTAGAAAAAACTTCATTGGATACTTAGAAAATTCAAGGGACTACACAGTTTAATTGTTAGAACTAATAAATGATGTCTAAAGTTTGCTGGATACATGACTGACACATAAAAGCATTTCCATGTGATAGCAATGAACAACAGAAAATGAAAGTTTAAAAAGAATCATTTACAAGGCACCTGCGTGGCACAGTTTGTTAAGTATCCTATTTTTGGTTTCAGCTCAAATCATAATCTCATGGTCGTGAGATGGAGCCTTGCATAATGCTCCATGCTCAGTGTGGAGTCTGTTTTCTCTCCCTCTACCCTGTCACTGCCCCATCCCTGCTCACACACTCTCTCTCCCTCTCTCTCGCAAATAAATAAACAAACAAAATGATAACAAAAAAATATCAGAAACACAAAAATAAATCTACCAAAACATTTGCAAGTCTTCTACATAAAAAAACCATAACAGTCAGGGAAATTTTATAAGATCTAAATAAATGGAAAATATTATTGTGTCTATAGATGGAAAAGTCAATATAAAAGATATAAATTTCTACTAACTGGCTTTCTACTAAGTCTATGGCTTAAATGCAATCACCAAAAATATTTTAATACTTTTTTTGTGGAAATAAATTAATTCTAAACATTTCATGAAAGCAAAGAGCCAATGATAGTCAAAATGCCCTTAAAGAGGAAAAAAAAAATCTGAGAAAATTCACAATGCCAATATTAAAACTTATTGTAAAGTTAAGGCAATGAGAGCATTTTGGTATGGGCACAAGGACATACAAATAAACTAATGGAACCAAAGAAATAATTCTAAAATGGGCTCATATGTATACATTTTACGTATTTCAAAGATGGTAGAACACATTAGTGAGGAAAGGATGGCCCTTTCAATAACCAGCTCAAGATCAAGTGGAGGGGCACCTGGGTGGCTCAGTGGGTTAAGCCTCTGCCTTCAGCTCAGGTCATGATCCCAGGATCCTGGGATTGAGCCCTGCATCAGGCTCTCTGCTCAGCGGGGAGCCTGCTTCCCCCCCGCCCCCGCCTGCTGCTCTGCCTACCTGTGATCTCCCTCTGTGTCCAATAAATAAATAAAATCTTTAAGAAAAAAAGAAATATCAAGTGGATATCCTCAGGGGAGAAAAATAAAACTCAACACATGCACAAAAAATAGTTTTGGGTGAACCAGAAATCTAAATGTAAAATATAAAACACTTTTAGAAGTCTTAGGATATTTTAGAATATTTTAGAAGCCTTTAGTATATTTTTAGAATATTTTTATGACCTTAAAATATGAAATTGCTTCTTAAACAGGGACAAAATAAAAGCACTAACCATAATGGAAAAGATCGCTAAATTGGATGTTGAAATTAAGAGCATCTTTATATCAAAAAGACAGCAGCAAGAAATGAAAAGTCAAGTCACAGAGCGGAAGAAAATCTCTGCCACTCTTATAGCAAAACAAATCACTCAAATCCAGATATAAAGCCATTCCATAAATTCAGACAACCCTATTTAAAAATGGACAAAAACTACTAGAGGCACTTCAGAAGAGAACAATGTATATGGGGAAAAGTGCATAACCCGTTCTTAACCACCATTACTCATCAGAAACATTAAAACTAAAACTACAACAAAAGACCACTATCCATCCACAAAAATGGCTGAATTTTAAAATGCTGATAACACCCAATATTATTGATGATCTGGAAAACTGGGAACTCTTTTACAGTGCTTAGAAAACTGTAAATTGGTAAAGCCACTATAGAAAATTGTTTGGCATTATCCACCACAGTTGAACGTACTCACTCTTATGACCTGGTAGCTTCATTCCTAGGTATATATATCCAACAAAACTGCATATATATGTGTAGCAAGAGACAGGAAAAAATGTTCATATTGGCATTGTCCATGATAGCAAAAACCTGGTAACAACCCAAATATCCCCCCGAAGATAGAATAGATGGTGATATATCCATATAACAGAATATATGAAATGAATTACCCATAGCAGAAATTTGGATGAATCACATAGACATATTAATTAACAAAACCAGGCCCACACAATACACAATGAACATACAATTCTAGTTAATAAATACACCAAAATTAATAAAGTCAAAATTAAACTAGAGTGTTAAATGTCAAGATCCGTGATTCTTTTGTGGGAGGAAATAGAGATTGAGCAAGGGCACTAAAGGTCTTGTGTGATATTGGGAAAATTCAGTTTTGACCTAGATGGTCATTATAGACTTTGTAGCAATTCATTAAGTTGAGCACTTAAAATTTGTCACGTGTTTTTAGATGGGTATGTTAATAGAGAAATTTCAAGTCATACAGATCTCTTTTTAAAAGAAAACACTTCTGATTTTAATACATCCAACTGAAATATTAAGCAAAGATTTTGAAATAATTCTTCTAGCAGATATCTTTTAGACAAACAAATATAAAGGTAACAAGACATGTAGGCTTTAGGGACAGGGATAAAAGAGGGATAGTTCAAAAGAAGGAGAGCCTGCACTGGAAGATGCTTGTTAAAAGGCAAATCTATGAAATTTCCTATCAAATTGGAATATAATAACGTGAAAATAAATTGAAGTTTTCAAGTAATCACTTAAGAAAAATATATTTTACTGAGTTGTTTTCTTCATCTACAGAAATTCATTTGACTAAGGCTGGGGACATAAATGAATAGGCAGTTGCTCTCTAGTATATAATCACGAAGTTGTGAGCAGAAAATGGTCTATTTATTTGATCTCCACAAAAATAAATCACATTTAGAAAGTAATATAATTTTGATAATGCCAATTTTTAATTTTATTAGATTTATTAGTTGAACAATTGTGTAGGGATTTGGCTTAATAAATACTTAAGAGAGGAGAGAGAAAAGTTTCCCGGTTATTCAGCTGGAACTTTGTGTAATTCCTTAGTGGAAGTCTGATTACACACATCAGGACTCCAGAATTCTGGGTCTCCAGACCTCCAATTCAAATATGTCAGGAAAACATTTTCATTTGCCAAAATAACAATGATAACAGTTAAAACTCCTGACAGTAAGCTACAGTAGAGATACAAAAATAAAATATATTATAACATAACATTATGAAAATAAAATACATTATAATATAACATTATGTTTAAATGGAGCTATACTTATCTAAGTATTCTCAGGAAAAATAAGCCTGTGATCCTGTAGGAAATATGCACAGACTAAGGTTAAATTTTTAATTAAAACAATAAATTTTAATCTTATTCTAGAAACTTCTAACCATTCTCCCACATGCATAAGAAATAAATTAATTGCATTTGTGAAACATTGTATAACCTCTAAATTTTAAGATCAATACATTTCTCTGTAAATTTCTCTCAAACATTTCTCTGTAACTCATACTTCCTACTGTTCATTTGTATCTTATTTTTTTAAAGAATTTCAGCTTTTCATCATTAGAAACTAGTTTGTTACCAGCAAACAGAATGTCTCTCATAGATCTCATTTACTCAGACCACAAAAATATATATATAAGGTTTTTTAGCACTAAATCAAATTTTAAAAAAAGTAAGACTCAAAATGTAGATTTATAAATTTTACTAAAACCCATTAAACCATTTACATAAGGCAAATCCTTGTACTATTATTTTAATCATATAAAGGATTAGTATCAATCATATATAAAGAACTAACAAATCAAGTAGGAAAAGGCACATGAGTCAACAGAAATATAAAGAAAGGAACAAAAATACAAGAATTTCACAGAAATGTAAATAAGAGGTCCCTGAAAGTTTCTTGACTTAATTAGTAATCATGGAAATGTAAATTAAGACGAAATAAAGATAACATTTTCTATTCATGAGATGGGCAAAAATAAGAATCTAGTAATATTGTTTTGGCAACAACAGAGAATCATGAGGATCCTTATCCAGTTCTGAAGGGACAGATGTAAACTGATATAACCACTTTAGAAAACAATTTAGGAATTTCTTATGAAGTTGAAAATGTGCATACCTTCTCATCCAACAATTTTATACTAGGTATATGACCCACAGAAATTTCTGCATATGTTCATCTCAATAGGAGTATGATAAACCAGGCAACTTTTTTAGTAATAGCAAAAAAAAAAAAAAATTACAGCAAACAAGTGTCCAATAGGAAATGTAAAATTATGGAATACTCATGCAAAATGTATTTTATAACAGTGAAAAGACTGATCTACTCAATACATGAATTATTGGTATTGAATCTCACAAACATAATCCAAGTTTTTTTCTTTAAAAGGGCATTTTAATAAAGCCTGCAAATAAATAAAATGAATTAATATATCTTTTTAAAGGGATGATAAATATCAAAATCAGAGCAATAGTTTCTGCTCAGAGCAAAGGGAAGGGTAATGGAGCTGTAATGGTAATGATCTAGCTCAGGGTCAGCGAGCTATGACCATAGGTCAAACCTAGCCAGCCACCTATTTTGTAGTTTTATTGGAACACATGCATTTACACAATAGGGCATAGTGACTTTCCTGCACTAGCAGAGTTGAGTAATCACAACAACAAAAACAAAAAAAAAAAAAACACAAAACCTAAATATTTTCTATCTGGTCCTCTACAGAAAATATTTGCATATCTCTGTTCTAGTTTATAAATTATAAATACGTGCATTATATATATATATATACTATATATATATAATTATATAATATATTTTATAATTATATATAATATATAATTATATAATAATTATATAATTAAATAATTAAATAATGTTTTAAAATATTTTTCTTACAGAACTGGAGCATGGAATTGGCATGGCTTTATAGTAATGTGGCTAAGGGTGAACTCAATTAAGCCAGCACTCCTTTCTAAGGTCATTGCTTACTTTTCATTAGATCAACCATGCAAATTACCTGGCCCCTATTTTGGAGAAAATCAGCAGACTGGACCTAACATAAATTAAGAAAGAAGTAAGAATTAATAACATAAATTAGGAAATAAGTAAGAATTATAATAATAGCAATGCTAAAAAAAAGTTGGTATATTAAATTCCTAGGGCTCCTATAATAAAGAACCATAAATTGGGTGGTTTTAAACAAAAGAAATGTATTCTTCTACATTTCTGGAAGCCATAAGTCTGAAATCAGTTGTGTTGGCAAGGCTAGTTCTTTCTGGAGTTTGAGGGACAATCTGTTCCATGACTCCCTCCTACTTTCTGGTGACTGTCAGTGATTTTGGTGTTTCCTGGCCTATAGATATATAACTCTGATCTTTGCCTCCACAGTTACATGGCTTTTTGTATAAGGACACAAGACATTGGATTAGAGCCCTCCCTAATTCAGTATGACCTCATATTAACTAAAAATACCTGCAAAGATCCTATTTTCAAATTAGGACACATTCTTGCATTCCAGATAGACACAAATCTGGAGAGAAAACTATTTGACCCAGTATAGTTGGTATGGCCCCAAAGAAAGTGACTGTACATCTATACCAGACTACAGAATATTCTTAAAGTAATCATTACACCAGGGGCAAGTACATTGTACAGGGACTGCTCAGGGAGACAGAAAACACTCCAAATATTTAAAATAGAATTAAGTTAAAGTAATAAGTTATAGTGGTGTTTGGAGGGATAAAGAAGTCCAACGCAATAATGAGGCAACCCAGCAACCACGCCTAGCCTGGAGAGACAAGGGAAGTAATAATGTTCCAGGGATCAGAATCACTCCACAGTAGGCAAACCAATAGTAAGCCTGCCAGGCAGAAAAGGGGGTTCCTTGAAGAGACAGAGCAGGTGGCAGAGACAGATCAGGCTGTAGGTGTGCAGGGTAGAAAACAGGTTGGAGATACCCTGTAATTTCCCACCCATCATCCCATTTTCCAGGCCCAGCTGGAAGCCAACATCACCTGGAAAATAGCAGCCTTCAGGCATTGATCCCCACTGCCAAGGTAAGAGAAAGACTAGGAATGGCTGGAGGGCAAATAGGCCACAGCCAGCCCAGCAAACAAGGAGAAATGTAAAATTATACTTTCTCAAGATGCTACTCATTGGGATAGAAGGTTGAAATCAAACAGTTTAAGAAGGTAGGCATGGCTTCTAATGCTTCCAAACTGTTCAGTCTTCTCACTAACAGGAAATGTTGCTTTATGAATTCTTAGAAAACTGACAATTCAATAAAATTTATTTAATGGATTTAGGAAAATCCTTAAAAGAGCTTAGCCTATTTTTTAAATGTTGACTACTGTGTGTCACTTAATGTGATAAATAGGTATTGAGCTAAAATTCTAAATACCTGTTTTCTAATTTTACCTCTCCTCTAGGATTGTTTTGAGCTAATATAAAAGCATTTCTGTAAGAATAGCCATATTAATAAATAACTAAGGGTCCTTTTCTCTTCCTCCTTCTTGATCTTTAGAATTAAAGAAAGTAATGAATATCTAAGTATATTCGTCCTTGAAAAAAGTATAGTTCTCCTTATACATATACCAAAAAAACAAATAATCCAATTTAAAATAGACAGAAGACATGAACAGACATTTTTCCAAAGAACACAGACAGATGGGCAGCAGACTCATGAAAAGATGCTCAACATCACTCATCATCAGGGAAATTCAAATCAAAACCGCAGTGAGATATCACTACACCTGTCAGAAGGACTAGTAGCAAAAAGACAAAAAAATTTTAACTGTTGGCTAGGATGTGGAGAAAAGAGAACCCCATGCCCTGCTGGTGGGAATGTAAATTAGTGCAGCCACTATGGAGAATAGTACAGCATTTTCTCAAAAAACTATAAAAAGAAATACCATATAATCCAGTAATTCCACTGCTGGGTATTCGCCCCCTCCCCACTGAAAACACTAATTCAAAAATACATATGTACCCCTATGTTTATTGCAGCATTGTTTACACTAGCAAAGATAGGAAAGCAACCTAAGTCTTCACAGATAGATGAATGGATACAGATGATGTTATATACAATGACAGCTATAGAAATAGATATTTATATAATGGAATATTATTCAGCCATAAAAAATGACAACTTGGATGAACACACAGGTTATTATGCTAGGTGAATTAAGTCAGACAGAGAAAGAGAAATACCATATAATTTCACTTATGTGTGAAATTAAAAAACAAAACAAACAAAAAGCCCAGAAATACTCTCACAAGTACAGAGAACTGGTAGTTGCCAGAGAGGAGGGAAGTGGGGGATGGGTGAAATGGATAGAGGGCACTAAGAGGGACAAACTTACAATTATAATATAAATAAATCACAGGGATAAAAAGTACAGCATAGAGAATACAGTCAATAATATTGTAATAACTTTGCATGGTGACAGATGGTAACTACCTTTATCATGGTGAATAATGCATGTAATTGTTGAATCACCATATTGTATACCTAAAACTAATATAATATCGTATGTCAGCTATACTTCAATTAAAAATTTCTTAAAATTTAAGCTCTAGGGTGTTCAAAGCATTTTGATTCTCTTATAGAAATGCAGAAAGGATGTTTTCACCATGCAATGATTTAATAAAAAGTATGAAAATGTTATCAACATTGGTATTTGTGAATTGTCTATAACCTAAGTACAATCTCCACTAAGAAAAGCTAAAAAAAGATGGGGCACCTGGGTGGCTCAGCGGGTTGAGCCGCTGCCTTCGGCTCAGGTCATGATCTCAGGGTCCTGGGATCAAGCCCCGCATCGGGCTCTCTGCTCAGTGGGGAGCCTGCTTCTTCCTCTCTCTCTGCCTGCCTCTCTGCCTACTTGTGATCTCTCTCTGTCAAATGAATAAATAAAAAATCTTTAAAAAAAAAAAAAAGAAAAGCTAAAAAAAGAACTTTGAAGAAATGGATTGACTCCAAAGCTATTAAAACATTTCACGTTTTAGACAGACCCCAACTCTTTGCTCTCTGCCCATTTAAAATATTCATTGTTACCCAAATAGCTTTGATGCAAACCCATCCCCATAATGATAGCAGAGCAAATTAATATGACTGTGGTGATTTCATTGGACTTCAGTGATGGCCATATTACATGCCAAAAAATGAACAAAATCAAATGGCTAAGACAAGGACTCCGCTGGAGAATATGCCACCTAAAGCATCTTTGGCAGATGGCACAGAGTGGTCCAATCATCTCTGGGAAATAGCAAGAAATTTATTTAAAGCTGCTCTTCAAATCTTAAAGACTTGGCAGACAGCAAGAACTCACAGGTGCGGGGTTCTTCACCAGCTGAGCTTTTGTGGGTCATTTCCCTCAATCTCAGTATAAGCAAACAAAGAGCCAAACAAGTGGCTCCTACATTGTTTAATGATGACATTTATGAAAAGTATCAATGAAATGATCTTTTAATAAAAATCACCCAGAAAACAAAATAATATTTAGACAAACTCACTTTCAAGGTATCTTGAAGATTTTCATAAAACTTAAATAAATAACTTAATTTTGTGCTTTCAGACTATAAAAGAGAGATGTTTGAGCACTGCCCTGTGCTCTCCAAAGGTATGACTGGAATACAAATCAATGGACTTTCAATTCCAGAAAAGAGATTTTCCTCACTTTTATTTTGATAAGATACTTTGGTCACACTTGCTTTTACAAAAAATATTCTGAGGGTAAGGTGAGCCAATAGAAGACAGATCTGAAATATAATCATGGTTCATTGATCAAACAGGAAATTGTACTAGGAATTTAAGCACTAGGTTACACGATAAACAATTAAATGTAACTGAATTGCACCTTGGGTTTGAATCTATAGTTGTTTTAAGGAGTGGCCTGCCTAGTCAGATATGAGCTCTGTAGAGCTTAGAAATCCAGGCTTTGCGGTCAAGTACATCTGGATTAGGAATTGCCTTCCACTGTTTATGATGTGTTTGACCTTGGAAAGTCATTGAAACTATGCTTCACTTTCATTATTTTTAAAATGGGTTCATAATTGTATCGCACACATTTCTTCTAAGAAGTAAATGCCTTGGTATATTAAAAGGGCTCGGCGTCTGGTACTGGGTAAATGATTTTACTATTTGTTATCGAGGCATGAGTTGTTAAAATAACAAATTACATGGTCTTCTCAAACTGTGGCTAAAACAAGTGACTTTAAATGTCAGTCAGGTCAGTTGAATTGAATAGTAGGTCCTTAAAAATACCTGAAGAAAATATCTTATGAGAGGAGAAAATTCGACCAATATTATTCTAAGAATTGTTTGCTGTTCAAATTCTCAGAAGGCTCCAGAAAATGGGCTGTGCTGACCAGAGGGCAGGGCAGGGAACCAGAAATAAAGAAGCCCCTCAGTAACTGGTTCAGTGGATGATTTAGGTTTAGCAAGAAGGGTGAAGAGAAATATTTTGGGGTCAAGTTCTCATAAGGGTCACAAGGAAAAAATGTTTTGTTCTTCAGGGTCTTTTATGCATACAATTTTATGATGACAACAAAATCATTACTTCATAACTACTTAATTTACACAAGAGCATGAACTATAAGCTATGTTAATGTAACCTTAAATGTATTACAGTAAGATCTGACACTATAGTTATCATCATTAGGCTAATACAGAAAAATGTGGAACAGAGGGAACTGTTGGGAAAGAAATTATGGGGAAACCCATTTCAGCAGCATGTTTAAGACTGGGAGGAAGATGGAAGAGGGGTTTCAGATGAGAGTGACTCCTTCATGAGGTGAAGGGTGAAGCCCAGGAATGGCTAGGATTGACTCTTTTCAGGCTATTGTCTAGTTAGTTTTGTTTGTCCGTCTGGTCAGATTAACAGTATAGACTCTGGAGTCAAATGTAGGGGTCTGAAGACCTTGAGCTAACAACCTCATGGTCTTGGTTTCCATACTTGCAAAGCAAAAATAAAAATGGTTGTCTCATAGGACTGCTTTGAGGATTACAGAAAATAATATATGAAACCCCTGGTACAAATCAGTAGTCACTCAAGTGATCACTATTATTCTGTGTCAGCCACTGATGTGCTTCTATAGTTCATATCGAACTTCTCACATTTGCATTTGAAAGGAATAATAAAAGATTCTCCAGGTCCTGAATTTCCTACCATCTCAAGGCTAATGCAAGAACTATTAGGAACAGAAGTAACTAGAAATGATCCATTCATCTCTTTTCTAGTAGTACTTTCTAGGGGAATAATCTGAAATAATAGCAAAGGCTTATGTACAAAGACATGAATATTCTTAAAAATTGTGCTCACCAGGAGTTTTATGCCAGAGGAAACTTCTAATATTGCCTGAGAAGAATAAGACTCAAAAATTTATCTGCAGTCTCAACTTAGCTATTTTAAGATGCATAGAGAAAAAGAGAGGATGGAAACAAAAATGTGCTTTGCAACTGATCTCTACCTTCTGTACAATGCCTCGTACCACAGGCTTTCTTTGTGTGAGGTGAAGTTTTTCAGACCCTCCTGGTTTTTGGCAGGAGCATTGTATCTTCCAGGCCAAATGTTGCCTCAATGACTCATGCGTTATTCAGAACCTCATTGCTTCATGAATGTCCCCATCATTTGCAATTACACATGGCCCGGCTCTAACAGTGGATATTAAAAGTTGTGTTGCTGCTCCAATGGTACACATATGAAGTTGTATTGATCCCATGCGGTGCAATTATTTCTCCATTCTTTAGAATTCTTGAAACAACAATAAAAACTATCTTTTCCCTAGATTCCTTCTGTTTCCACTATGTCAGGAATGTCTCACACACAGATAACTTCAGCACCAGTGTTCCCACTAACAAGCCCCATCTCCCTCATCCACTGTGCAACCACGAAGAAATAAAATGTCCTAAACAAAAAGATTAATTATATTATTCTCACAACAGATACTTATTTTCTAACTAACCAAATCTATACTTCTGTAATTTTCCCTCAGATTATTGTCTCCATGTTTCAGCCACCCCCAGAACACAAGAGAATGCCTCTCCATTCTCCTGTCATAAATATCTCATCATTGTCTCTAATTTTTCTCATACCCCTCCTTCACATTAAAACAGTCTTCCCATCTTTCCTCGCAGTCTTATTCCACTCAAATTGTCCTCACAGTTAGCTTTCTAATTGTTCCTGCTTCCACATTTGACAGTATACTTACTATATCCCACATGGTGGCCAAACCGATATTTAGCAATTAGCTCATTCCACTGTGGGTAACATTTGATAATTTCAGAGTAAGGTCTAGAAGACATGGGGGACACCAACATCCCAGCACTTGCCCCCCCCCATCTCCCTTTAAACAGTCCTCACCGTCCTTAGCACTCTCCATTCTCATTGCCTGCCTACATTGGGTTTTTGCTGTCCCTCAAGCACTTTAAGCTCATTCCCACCTCTGGGCCTTTGCACCTGCCTTACCCTCCACCAGAGACATTCTTCTCCCTCCTCCACTTACCTTCCAAACTCCTCATAGCTTTTTCCTTCCCAAAATTGAACTTTCTGCCCAAATGTTACTTTCTTCAGAGGAGCCTTCTGTAGCTACCCTGTCTAAAATAAGTTCCTTCCCACTTCTTGATCACACTTTATTCCTCTCCCTGACTTTTCACTTTTGCATTTATTTGTATTACTTAGAGCACTTGTTTCCCTGTTGAAAGATGAAATAGACAAACAGACAGTGACTAGATCATATGTAAAAACAGAACTCTGACCCATAATCTACAGTGAGCCCAGGAAGTCAACCTATTAACTACAAATCAGACTTGTAGAAAGTCTGACCACTATCTCTAACAACAGTTCCAGGAAGTCAAACAATACCCCTTGTAACAAATTGGCCCCAAATGTCCAGGATTTGATTAGCTAACAGCTTCCCTAACTTCTGACCTGCTTCTAACTTAGGGCAAACTGGAGAAAGCCAAATATGCACCCTTAACTAATCACATAGGGTGTCCACTTCTATTAGACTGCCTTAAGCTTCCCCATGCCAATGGCCTGAAGACTACCTTTTTTCTCTCTTATAAAGCTTTCCCACTCCTCAGCCTGTCTTTGAGTGTCTGCCAGAGGCAAGTAATGGTAGTGGCTCACTCTCTTTACTAGAGCAAGCGCTGAACCAATATCCTTTGCTTATTCTCATTATTTTCATTGGCCTTCATTCATTTCTGCATCAATGATCTATCTCAATCAATATATAAATTCCATGAGGACAAAATGAGTCTATCTCATTCATCACTGATTCTCCATAATGCAGAATGGTGTTTGGAACAAACATGCTAGATTGAAATATGTTGAAAAGAAGAAATGAATGAGCAGCTTTCCTGAATACAACAGCCAGAAGTTACCCCTTATTCCTCTATGATACCATATAACTTACCTCTACAATCTACCTCTAGCTCTACCTGTGTGGACCCTATCGGATTGCTTTATAGTTTAGGACCTCATTCCCGATATTATCTACTCTTAACTGTAAAATTACCTGAATACAGAGAATGGTGCATATAATTTTTTTTCATGGTAACAGCTCAGGCTACCCTCTGATTGTGTCTTTGATTGTTTTGTGCCTGTCAGTCTTGTCTCTAAACAGGACTTTTCTCATTTCTATTCGCTCTTAATGTATGCAAGTCAGAGCTTCTCTGAACAGTAGCTAGCTTGTCCATAAAAGGTGATTGTTGGACCATATGATCACCAAAGCCCCTTCTAACTTCAGCAAGCTATGATTATCTTAGGGCCTGAGGTAAATGACCAAGAAAGCAAGAAGTGTCCAGATTTCAAAATGACTTTTCATTCAGTGTATTCCATTAATATGCAAGTTATAAAGTCAGTTGTTCTGCATTGCAGGTAAAGCTTCTTTATATTCAGAGCATTGAGGAAGTTTCTGTGTAAAACACAAGAAACATCTAGCATGCCAATGAAGTTTCTGTCCTTTGAGGACAATCCAACTTGAAAAACAGGACAACAAAACTAAAGAACTGCTAGAGGTAAAATGTGTCAATCTTTCATGTCTTACGGCAACAACACTAAGGAGTTTCCCATCAGACATAAATAAAATCCTTTAATGCACATATAGCTTTACAGTCTCCACAAATTATACAGTCCAAAAACCAAAGGAAAGTGCATCAGTATTAGATGTAGAATTTCTAGGACCTTTGCATTTAAGATTTTCTTTAAAAAGCCACCTAATATTAATTCATCATGTCTTCAGTACATATTCACTGACCACTTCTATATCCAGCTCTAGATACCTACTCTATCCACCTTGCATTACTAGCTATGTGAGTTTGAGCAAATTGATTTAACTTATTTGTGCTTCAGTTAAATGGGAATCATGATAGTATCCAATTCATGGGGTTGTTGGATAGAGTCAATGCATTAGTACGTACAAAACCACAGGACAGAGACCAGCACATATTTAGTATTTAAGTGATATTACTGTTAGTGTTACCGCTGTTGTTCTGTTACCATTATTTTTCCATGGAAAGAATTCAGCTAAATGTGTGGGAGAATTAAAAACAAGATTGTAAGGGAGTGGAAGGGAGCAACAGGCAGAGCACAGAGGATTTTTAGGGCAGTAAGAGTGCTCTGAATGATATTATAATGTCAGATACATCTCATTGTACATTTGCCCAAACTCAAACAAAGTACAACACCAAGAATGAACCCTAATTAATAAACAGACTATGGGTAATGATGATGTGTTCATGTAGGCACATCAGTGGAAACAAATGCTCCCTTCTAATGGGGGAGGTTGATAATAGGGAGGCTGTGCCTGTGTGGGGAAAGAGGTATATGGGAAATCTCTACATATTCCCTTCAGTTTTGCTTTGAACCTAAAACTGCCCTAAAAAATTATCTTAAAGTGGTGCCTGGGTGGCTCAGTTGGTTAAGCATCCTACTCTTGGCTTCGGCTCAAGTCATCTCAGAGTCGTAAGATGGAGCCTCACATTGGGCTCCATGCTCAGCATGAATTCTGCTTGTCCTTCTTCCTCACCCTTTTCTCCTCCCCCTGTTCTCTCTCTCAATAAAATCTTTTAAAAAAAATTTCAACTGTCTTGAAAATATATCAAAAAACCCAATATCCATGACTTGCTCCTCAAAAACTTTGAAGTCATAAAGGAGAGATAATGTCTGTACTAAAAGGTAGAAGTCATAATGCATATGAGGGATTAAGATAAAATGCTATGAAAATTAAGAAAAAGAAAGAACTACTTGCATAACTTTCCATTAGAGCCCTTACCACACTATGTGATTTTTTTACATGTTGTCTGTCCCTCCTCTCCACCCCCACTGAGACTAAATGTCACCTAGAAAGTAAGTACCATGGCTAATTCATCTTTGATTCACTTGCCTCACACAGAATAAAATATTTAAAAAGACTTTAATAAATCTTGATTTAATGAGAGTAAATGTGGATAAGTTTAGATTTAGATAGATAGTATTTGACTGTGAAGTTGGCATTCACATAGAAATGTCTAACAAGAAGGTAGAAATAGCAATTAATTCAAGTTTTCTTGAGTGAAGGAAGGGCCCTAAATTAGGATTTGTGCTTTAAGAAAATATTCTTCTGGGGATACATGAGTGGCACAGTTGAGCATCTCACTCTTGGTTTTGGCTCAGGTCATGGTCTCGGGGTCATGGGATTGAGTCCTGCATCGCACTCCATGTTCAGGGTTGAATCTGCTTGGGAATCTCTCTCCTTCTTGCCCCTTGCCCCACTCTGCTTCTCAGTCTCAGTCTCTCTCTCTCTCTCAAATACATAAATAAATCTTTTAAAAAGGGAAAGAAAATATTCTGATAGTTGTACATATGATGAATTGGATAAATCAGGAGGCCACTTAATTTTCCAGTGTTATTCCAACGTAAAAAGAATTTAATGCAACATATGTCCAATTTTCCATGAGTTTTACATCCTTAGTAAAATTTATAGGAAACCCTTCAATTGCATTATTGGAGTGATACTACTTGGCTCACTATTAAAATCAAAGGAGAACATTCTAAATGAAGCCATTCAGCAGATACAGACTTTCATCAGTTCTAAGATAACATTAACATTGTAAATACTGTCAGGGGGAAGGGTCTTATAACAGAGACACAGCTAAGAAAATTTTATTATGAACTCTATGATTGAGATTTTACATATATCTAGTCCTTTCCATGAGGATTAGACTATAATCTGTGGCCTTTAAAAAATAATTTAGGGCAATGGTTTCACAGTTACATAGAAACACAGTGTGGTCTAGCCACACTGCCTCCAAAAATTTTGATATTTGCAACATACCTTCCCATATTACAAGGCAATTATTTTTTCCCTTTATTTCCTTCTTCCCCAGGAGCTCAGAAAAATTGCAATGTTAGTTCCTTATATTTCTGAAAAGATGATGAGACTTTTTTGTTTCTGGCTATTTGGGAATTAATACTTTGAACCCAGTACTCCAAACCACTGCATTTAAAAAAAAATACATACTGGATAAATTACGGAGTCGTATTTTTCAAATGCATTGTTAATCTAAAAAGAAAGTCGGGAAAAATACCCCAAGGCAAGAAATAATGATAACAATAATAATAAAAAAGCTAAAATAGAATAAGAAAGAGAACATAAAAAGCTGGAAATGTTCTAGAGACAAATGCCAATAACAAGAGTCCAGCATTTCGGGTGGAGTTCTCACCAAACTGGTAACTGAGGACAGGACTCCAGGCCTTTGCCAGGATGGAAACCACTTGACATAAAACCCCACACAAAGAAGGAACTTTAACCAGGATGAAAGGATGAGTATGCAACCCAGCCCTGCCATAAAGGGAGCTAAGAAGAAAACCTGTCTGTCCCAACCTTGGTGCCAGAGGGGAAATAAAGAAGAAAAATGGCCTCATAAAAAAATTTTAGCTACAGACCTGTGTCTTGGGCTTGATTTTAGATTACATGTATGATGATAATTTGGGAAAGTTGAAGCCAAAATATTAATTTAAGGTTGACCTGGGATGATCACACAAATCCTCTCTGGAGGGAATCATCCTCAGTGGAGACCCCCACAGGATTTTCCCACGATCAAATATTAGTCCAAAATAATTATCAAATGTATACAAACAGCAGTCATCTTCAGTGAGAATCAGCAGAAACAAAAACAATAGATTTAGATCCCCAAGGCTTCCATTACCAGAACACACAGAAGATAAGATAATTAAGCAATAAAAAGCAGAACAGAATGCAGAAAGGAAAAAGAATAAAGAATCAAGCAATAACCAAGGCTCGAGAAGATGTTAAAAATGACCAAGTCAATTTGACAAAGAACCAAACGAAAGGTCTAAAAAAAGGAATTGTTGAAATTCAAGATACAAGGAAGAGTTAAACAGCACATGAAACAAAACCAAAGAGAGAATAAATAAATCAGAAAATAAATCTGAAGAAATTACCCTAAGGCAGCATAAATAAACTAGAAAATTTAAGAGATAATACAAAATAGAATGAAAAGCTTTAACACATACCTAATCACTGTTCCAGACAGAAAGAAAACAGAGATTGGAGTAAAAATAAATAAATAAATAAATAAACAAACAAAAGAATGATGCCTAAGAATTTTCTAGAAATGATAAAACACAGAAACAACTCAAGTAGGATTTTAAAAAGTAAAAAAAAAAAAAAAAAAAATCACAGCTTAGATACATCATATTTAAAATGTAGAAAGCCAAAGATGCAGAAAAAATAATTTAAGAAGTCACTTTAAAAAGCATAAATCGGGGCACCTGGGTGGCTCAGTGGGTTAAAGCCTCTGTCTTTGGCTCAGGTCATAATCCTGGGGTCCTGGGATCAAGCCCCACATCAGGCTCTCTGTGAAGCAGGGAGCCTGCTTCCCTTCCTCTCTCTCTGCCTGCCTCTCTGCCTACTTGTGTCTCTGTCAAATAAATAAATAAAATCTTTTAAAAAAGAAAGATAAAAATCAAAGCAGAATTAAATAAAATAGAAAAGAAAAACAAAAATACAAATACTTTCAATTTATCCCAGTCACACCAATGAGCATGGGGCTCTCCACTGGGGAATAGGAATAGGAAGCCCCCAAATCAACCCTCATATACATGGAAACACAGTATCTCACAGAGAAGGATTTGCCATCAGTACAGAAGAACTGCAGCTTCACCATGATGCCAGAAAAAGGATCAATAAAACAGTGATGCTGGAGTACTTGATTACACACATTTTAAAAAAAATGGAACCTATCTCACGCTATACAGAAAAATCAATTCTAAGGGATGAAAGACTTAAATGTGAAGAGATTTTCTTTTAATTAGAAAAAATATATGGGAGAGACTAGGTGGCATGGTTGGTTAAGCATCCAACTCCTGATTTCAGCTCAGGTTGTTTTCTCAGGGTCATGAGATGGAGCCCCAAACCGGGCTCCATGGTCAATGTGGAGTCTACCTTAGAATTTCTCTCCCTCTCCCTCTGCCCCTCTACTCATGCTCTCTCTCTCTCTCTCTCAAATAAATAAAATAAATCTTTAAAAAACTATATACAAATATATGTACATAAATACATGTGAATATCTTCAACTGCAGTAAAAATTACTTCCTTAAACAAGACACAAAAGCATAAGTCATGATTGAAAAATAAATACATATGAATTAAAGTTATCTTTTCATCAAAAGATACTTTAAAAGAAAATGTAGAATTAAATATCAAAATTAGAAGATGTGTTTGCATTTCAAAGAGCATAAGCCAGAGTGGGTAAACAATTCTTAAAAACCAAAAAGGAAAACAACCAGTTGAAAAATGGTCAAAAAGAGAAATATAAATGCCTAATAAATAAGTGGAAGTATACCCCAATCTCACTTTTAAACAGAGATATGAAAATTAAAACCTTGAGAGAACATTTTGCACAAGCCAAATTGGCAAAAATGTAAACACCTGACTTTAGCAAGTAGTCATGAGTACAGTGAGCAACAAACCATGCACTGTTAAAATTGATTCAACAATTTTGGAAAATAGCTTGGCATAATTTTGTAATGCCACTTGCCTGTGATGCACATTACACTTTGCTTTAATGCTTATTCAATAATAAAATTGCTTTCTTTCTCTTCTTCCTTTGTAGAGCGCTTTCCTGGATTGGCAGGAAATTTTGTTTTTAATTACATTTCCTCATCAATAGCAAAAGCAAATCACAGAAAAATACAAAGGGGGTATTATTTATAGATAATTCAATATCCAAAATTGATCAACATATTGTTAAAGATATGTACTATTTTTAAATGCTATTGAAAACAATGGGATTATAATACAAAAATCAGAGTAGATATGACTGGGAAAGAGAAGAGAGTTTGAATGGACAAAGGCTTATAGGGAGCTACAGTGTTATTTGTTCTTTTTAATCTATTCGGTGAGAACCCTGATATTTCATTTAATATTCTTTGTACCTTTTATATACTGTTATTTGGGTTCAGTTTATGGGCACCCAGCTCCAAACCCTTGCCTTGCTGTCTAGACAGAGGTAAGGTCTCCCAGTATCTCATGCCTCTCAGCACACCTCATCCCTGCCTCACCGCACTCCTCACCCTGTCCTTCAGCCTCTACCCTGACTCACGAGACCAACAATGCAGGGAGAGAATGCAAGGAATTGGCACTCTAACAAGATAAACTCTGACAAACAGCAGACAGTATACAATGGATAAACAGTCTACTCCCAGGTAGACTATTTGCTGGACAGTAGCTTCCCAGAGCTCCTTTGAGGATGTCAAAGTATGAATGAGTGATTGGCTTGCCCTGAAAGCGAGAACAGCTCAGTAACATATTAATTCATACTCATTGCCCCTCCTTCCCTGCCTCATGCTCCTTTGGTCCCAGCGAAGCTTAAGCTACAAAGCTTTTGCCTCAGGCTCTGTTTTGCCAAGAAACTCACACTAAGAAAAACTTGAATGAGTTTTTAAAACTTCATGTAAATATAGAGAGTTTTAGGAAATGGTAACAAAATTATTTTTTTAAGAAATCACATTAACAATATAAAAGATGAGTACAGAAAAATCATCCCAAGGAAAATAGGATCCAGAGAACAAGAGGAAAGTTTATTTCAGCAATAACTATTCAGTTCTAGAACTGGATGAAAGGTTGAGGCCAGAGAAGAGAATATGAGGAAATAAATAAGAAAGCTCATCGTTCATCTTTTTTCCATCAAACAAAAACCTTGGCCATTCCCTGGAATCAATAGTGGCAAGAAGAAAACTGAGATCTGAGAAAAAAGGGAAGAGTAGTTCCTATACTTATTGTAGGTGATAAGTACAGAGGTGTCAGTGGAAGGCGAGATGAGATGACCGATGGCAATCTGAAATGGGCAGGCTCTGTTCTTTGGCTCCCACCGGCAGTGATTTCTGGTTCCAGGACAATGGCAAGGCAGCAGAGGCCGTGAGGACTGGAGGTTATCCAAGAGTAGAGTCAATGGTCATAGATCAGCACAAATTAAATGGCCTGCCAAGATGGCAAAATAGCAGAGTCGCTAAAACCTTTTCCCAAAATTCAACCCTGGAGAATATATGGACTCAGGAAGCAAACATGGATTCCAGAACAAAGAAAAAAACAAATCAAACGAACAAACCAAATGTGAGAAACTACTAGAAAGAACAAAAGCTGCCTCAAATTGGTGTATGTGTGGGGGAAGGAGGGAATGGAAAGGTGAGTGACAGCTGTGTGGAGGATGGTAGGAAGGAAGGCTCTTTCAATGTTATTCTTTCCTCTCCCCAAGGTTGCCCTGGACAACTACTGTGTTTACTCTCACCACAGTAATTAGCAGCAATAGCACTGGCCTCTGGCGCTGGCTAGCGAGGAGAGTGTCCTGCTCAAAAACCTGCTACAGTGTTGGGTGTTGGTATAAGCAGGTATGGCCTGACCAGCTGCCCTATTGCATTACTCCTCCATTCCCTCCTGTTCAAAGCTCCCAGAGCTCAGAAAACAGAACTCAGGGAGACTATATCTGCCCAGGGCTGGCCCTCCTCCGAAGTAAAGGTGGTTCTGGGTGTGGTTATCCCTTGTGGAATCCATAGAGACTGGTGTTCTGGAGTGTGGCCCCTCTCTCCCAATAGTCTCCCAATGAAACAGAGCCTGGATACACAGCTCTTTCCAAATTCACACTGCCTAAGGGTATTCCAGAAAAACACACACAGACAAAAATAATACACAACTGAAGCTTAACATGACCTCAACTGAAATGGGTTAAATCAGCAACATATAAAACCTACAGTAGAATTGTTTTCTTTAAGTTTATTCATTTATTTGAGAGATAGAGAGAGAGCATAACCGCAAGCAGGAGGGGCAGAGGGAGAGGAAGAGAGAGAATCTCAAGCAGGTTCCACACTGAGTGTAGAGCTGGACCTGGGACTCGATATCACAACCATGAGACCATGACTTGAGTTGAAACCAAGAATCAGGAGCTTAACCAACTGCACCACCCAGACGGCCCTGGGCCTACAGCAGAATTATTGAAGACCAAGAAATGAAGAGTAGAAAGCCCCTGGAGAGATCTTCAAAAGGTTATTCTCAATTTGAAGGAAGAAAAAGTAATCACAAGTAGGGCCAAGTGTAATATCAATTATTATATTTGAAATAATGAACACAGTATACAATTTAAGCAATAAGATGAATATTATTTTTTTAAAAACACAACAGAGAGTTGGAAAATTAAACTGAAAAAAATGGTAGGAAACGATAAAGAAAGAGAATTTCTTTTCAAAGTTAAAGAATCTGGAAATAGATGTGCCAAGATACAGATTATAAGAGTCCTAGAAGAGAAGTAAAAATTTGAAGGGGCAAGTCTTGAAAAAATAACAGAGATAAATTTCCCAGAATTAGAGAGACAAAAGACCTCAGATCAAATGGGATTACGGAGCACTAAATATAAGAGATAAGAAAAAAAGAACCACAGCAAGACAGATGATGGGACATTTTAAGAACATCAAACAGATTTTAAGAACATCAAACAGACAGAAAATTCTGAAGCCTTTCAGAGAAGAAGAAATCCAAAAGGAATAAAAATCATACTAGAGTGAGTCCCAAGAATTTGCATTTCTAAATTCCCAGCTGATACTAAACCTGCTGGTCCAGGGACCACACTCTGAGAACCACTGAAACATATTTCACTCAGAAATTGAAAGTTAAGCAAGAAAAAAAAATCAATGATCTACAATATCTGAATAATACACTCATAAGTTGTTAGATGAACAGATAATTCTATGTCTAACAAAGAATATACTCTTCAAGTACCTATGGAACATGTACTAAATGAACTATTAGGCCTCAGTCTAAGGAAGCCTCAATAAATTCCAAAGAATAAATACTATGTGGGCCCTACCATCTAACCATAATACAAAAAAATTTTTTAATCAAAATTAATTTTCTTAGAATGATACTGGGTGGTGTGGAATAGGAGTCAAAGACATCATGGAGAGAGAGAGAGGAACGTTTAAGATGGAGAGAGAGGTGTAATGTGTGCATGTGTGTGGGTTACCATACATCATTTATTTTCTAGTTCTATTTCCCGAGAGGCATTAGAAATAAGAATGAACACTCTGGTACTCAAATCGTGGCCTCCAAATTCCATTCTCCAACAAAAGGAGCAGAGCTCCATAGAAAACTGGTGGATTTCAAGGTTAGGACAGGAAAAACACAGGGTCAGCCTGGAGTCTCTTGTGATGTCAGAAAGTAAAGCATGCCTAAAGAAAAAAAGATGGTAGTATGTCAAAGAGTAGAGGAACAAACCTGGATGGCAAAGATAGGATATCCAGAAGGACACGAAGTACCCACCCCCAAATACTTACCCATTTCAAAGGGAATGGGTTGCTTTTAGAGTAGAAATTCCTGATAAACACCACCTTAACCAACTGATCAAGGTTAACATCACCAGTAATATATACTGACACTATGGAGCCCTGATACTAGGTTCTGATACCTTTGTGGCACCCTTCCCAATGCTGCCAAACATCATCGTGATCACGCAGAATCACTGAAGAACATTCTACAGCATGACTGACCAACAGTCTTGCAGAGTGTCACAGTAACAAAAGCCAAGGGAAGACGGAGGGACTGACACAGATTTAAAAGAGATAGAACAGTTCAACGGGATGCAGAATTCGGGACTGGATCCTGGGAATAGAAATAAGGCTTAGCTGGGACTCTGGTAAAATCCAAGGAAGTTCTGTACATTAGTTCATAGTATCATACCTAGGTCAGTATCTTAGTTTTGATCATTGCTTGGTGTTACAAAAGATGCTGACATGAGCAGAAGCTGAATGAAGGGCATCCGAGAATTCACTGTCCTACTTGGGCAATTCTTCTGAAGTCTAAACTTAGCTCAAAATAAAGAATTAACTATTAGTTTTTATTGAAGTCGTACTCAAAACTACACCAAAATGTAAAACTATTTTAAATTTACAGTTGTACCCATAACGGAAATTTTAACAGCCAAAAGAATTTATTTTCATTTTTAAATTAATAATTTAATATGTACATCAGATTTTTGCTGACATGTCTCTTTAATCCATATTTTGCAGCCATTCAAAACAAACAGGAAACTTAAGTGTAAATATATAAATGTTTTTATGTTACCAAAATATTGAATGTGAAACTCTAGAAAATGACAAGGAACAGTATACAGTGTACAGTAACACAGCCTTTGTAATTTTTGTCCCCACCCCACCCCACCCAACCCACCTGCCTAAGAACTTTCCTATTGTTATAGCTGCTTGGTCCTGGGGTACACAACTGGACCTGAAGAAAGCAATCCATTGACTGGACTGAATCACTCAAATTCTCTGTCTCCAGTCATTTAGAACCCAGACACCAGGGGCGCCTGGGTGGCTCAGTTAAGTGTCTGCTTTCGGCTCAGGTCATGATCCCAGGGTCCTGGGATCGAGCCCTTATGTCAGACTCCCTGCAGAATGTGGAACCTACTTCTACCTCTCCCTCTGCTCCTCTCCCTTCTCTCTCTCTCTTTTTCCCCTCTCAAATAAATTAAATCTTAAAAAAAAAAGAACCCAAACACACCAGTACTATATTATATTGACGTTAAGATGCACATTTTTATCATTTCTAAAATCACAAGGCATCTCACAATAGCCTGTGCATCATATTTAATAGTGTTTTTTCTTAGTAATATATAAATAAATGGTATATCAAATATAGGATATGTCTCTTGAATATTCAGGCAGAAAACCACATTCGTCTGGTGCTACTACAAAGACAAAGACAGGAATGAAGCCAACATGCAGAGGAAAACAGAGATGAGAGAACTTGTGGCCCAAGAGAGAGATGAAAAAACTTTTATGCAGGATAGTAAGAATTGCTGTTCTGGTTCCTATCAATATTCCATTTTGCTTATCTAATCTGCGTGGTCCACTGGGTCTTTCATCATTAGGTTCTGAGTTATTTCATATTCTTATAATAATCCTTTTTACTGAAAAATATACATTAAAGTTAAAACATTCAAGGACACCCAAAAGATTAATAAATCAGCCAATTTTCCAGAATTTCAGCAAGTAATATGTCAAATGCTTTGAATGGGTTTAATGTGAAAGGTGATGCTGTTTGCTGTTCCTTTCTCTTACCAAAGTAGTTATTACCAAGCCAAAGCTGGATAAAGATCACAGAAGGATGTTTAAAAATGAAATCAAATCTCATTGAGAAAGTCAAAGGCAAAAATAAGGAATAAGTCAGAAAGAAGTGCAAGAACACAATCATCTTATACTGTACATAAATTCAATTAACTTGATAAAATGAAGAATACAAGTTTGTTTGCCCTTAAAAAAAAAAAATCACTATGGTAGTAGATTCTTTGATTCCTATATTTTCCTCTATTCTCCCTTAAAAAAACATCACCACGGTAATAGATTCTTTACTTCCTATATTTTCCTCTGTCTTCATAAGGCTGATGTTTCTAATTTATTTTGTGATGTGAGCTTTTCAATTCTATAGGCATGGAAAGTGAATTCCACATGAAGTATACATATTCAGAGGTACCATTTTTATGGACTGACTTGTATATTTAAATTTAGAATCAGGCAAAAGAAAAAAAAAGTACTGGGAAGGGTGCTGTATAGCACACCTTTTGCAGACAATGTATTTTGTACAAGAAAGTAAAAAGAGGGATGCCTAGGTGGCTCAGTGGGTTAAGCCTCTGCCTTCAGCTCAGGTCATGGTCTCAGGGTCCTGAGATCGACCCCGCATCAGGCTCTCTGCTCAGAGGGGAGGCTGCCTCCCCCTCTCCCTCTACCTGCCTCTCTGCCTACTTGTGATCTCTCTCTCTCCCCCTCTCTCTCTCTCTCTCCCTCTCTCAAACAAATAAATAAATAATCTTTAAAAAAGAAAAGAAAAGAAAAGAAAAAGAGCAGTGATGAAGAGCCAGGTGAACAACAAAGGTCCCAGTGTTTAAGAATACTTCAGAACCTGATTCTTCCTACCTTTATCCTTTTTTCTGATATCTTGGCTCAGATTTCCCCAAAAGACAGGGTCTGAGACAAAAATTTGCATGCAACTAATTTATTCTGGAAGGTGACTGTAAAAAAAAGAAATGACAGACTGAGAAGAATAAAACAGAGGAAGTAGGTTAATAAGAAATACTTATTTGGTCTTTGTTCCCAGCTCCTGACAGAGAACTTCTAATACTCCCAAAGTTCCTGAGGAGCATCTTTTGTTATTTGTAATAAGTCTCTTCCTTACCTTACCTGAATTTATGCTAATGAGGTGACCCTTGGTGGGTCCCTAGATGGTTTCCTAATGGGGATGGTTGCCAGAGGAACCCACCATGTATTAGAGAGTTTGGACTTCCAACTCCACCCCTGGACCTCTAGAGAGAAGAGAAAGAATAGAGATTGAGTTTTATTTACCAATGGTCAAAGATTTAATCAATTGTGCCTACATAATGGAACTTCCCCTCAAATCTCTAAACAACAGGCTTCTGAGAGCTTCTAGATTGGTGAACACACTGAGGTGCTAGGGGGTTAGCACACCAAGAGAGGGCATAGAAGCTTTCTGCACCCCTCCCGTTGCTCTATGCATCTCTTCCATTTGGTTGTTCCTGAGTTGTGTCCTTTATGATCTATCAGTGTTACGATAAATCAAGTGTTTCCCTGAGTTTTCTCTGACCCATCCAGAAAAGGGAAGTGTTCACGTATAGGCGTCTGCTCTATTAATGAAGGACTACTCCATGAAGTATGAATTCCTTCACCCATGCAGGTTTATGCACAGGTCCAAGGGGTTGAGGATATTCCCATGGCCATCCCACACAACAGTAGCAGAGAAGTTTTGAGGTAGAAATATTAGATCAGCTGAGACAAGGTTTTGTCAGGTTATACCACCCTAC
This sequence comes from Enhydra lutris kenyoni, assembly GCF_002288905.1. NCBI lineage: Eukaryota > Metazoa > Chordata > Mammalia > Carnivora > Mustelidae > Enhydra > Enhydra lutris. The sequence continues at coordinate 6,222,201 of NW_019154126.1, forward strand.
AGATGTTATCACAGCAACAATTGGAATAAGAAAGTAAGTAACAAAGGTGAGGGGGACACAAGAGGTAAGCAACACTGCTGACTTCTTACCCCTCTTAACTACCACATAAATTATATTCTCAAATATACATTGTATTTATTTAATAAAGTTCCAAATGAACTATTTCAAAAATTAATGAATTCTCTCCCTAGTCAATAAAAAGAAGCAAATATAAATTTGATCTGTTATATTAGTAGTGTAAATATCAAAGCATTTACTCTTAATATAACTGTATGATATGGTAGTAAGCAAGTAGCTGAAAACACAATCTTAAATCATTACTGGAAAAGACTCTGATTTTAAAAAAACAACAGTATATGATTCACAAGGCCCTTACAGCAGATGAATACTACTCTCCATTTATTCTGTCAGTATAAAAGGCACACTTAAACTTACCATGTACAAGGAAGTGACTTTAGGCCAATAAGGAAGAACAAGTAACTGCACAAAGTGGGATGGACTGCTAGATGGAGTAAAAAGGTCAATATTCATTCAATGAATGATGGTATCATGTTGTATTAAGTGAAGGAAATGTACATATAACCAAATAAGCTATAATAGACCATGAAAAAGCCATGACAGGTGAGTGCCAACTGTCAGGATCAGAGAGGAGTATAATGGAAATAAGGTGAGCAGGAGATAAGCTACTCTCAGATGGCCATCCTCTTCCCTCCTTGGGACCACTGGAAGAACACAGGTCTCCACAGAGGTCCTTACTATGATAGGAGCCTTCAAGGAGCCTTCAATGGCTAGTATTTTCAGTAACCAATAGGAACTTCACCTCCTCCTTCCTTGACTCATATTTTCTCTCCCACAAAATAAACCTAATCCATTTTAGATCGTTTCACACCGTCTATCATTAACTGTTACAAAGCTGTATTTGTGCTAAAACTTCTGAAACTGTGTGTCAGTGAATGTGTTAAAGGTCATGTGGCCATTGTGTTCACTGAGCTTCTGCAGCTCTATTTCACTGTTCTGGAGCTGCTCAAAAACCCTGCCATATACCCAGAGCCAATATTGGCAAACCCTGCTCTAACCCCATTGGGTGGCATATTTTCTCTATTGATTGTGACTCCTGCCCTTTCTTGTTTGGGTGACATTGACCAGAGTAGTGAGGATGTGCTCCCCATGAACTTATATTACAGTTTATCAAAGGCTGGTCACTAGCTCTGCTGTAGGCTTTCCTCTGGAAGATACACTGATGTCACATTGAACAAGAATTCCTCATGATGTGTTTTACTTTTCTTAATTCAAATTGTATTGCACATTTTTAATGACCGTCTTAAATACTTCTAAAGATAGGTGACAACAAATAGACGGTGATTTGCTTTGGTTTTATAGTCCTTTGTTCATTTGATTCATTAGAAATTCTACATAAATATATAAAATAAACACTGATGCCTGAAGGAAAAGTAAGATGGTGGAGGAGTAGCAGACTTAACTGACTCAGATCCCAGGAGATCAGCTAGATAGTTATCAAACCATTCTGAAGACCTACAAACTCAACGGGAGATAGAAGAAGAGCAGCAATTCTAGGAACAGAAAATCAACCACTTTCTGAAAGGTAGGACGTGCAAAGAAGTGAATCTGAAATGACAGGAAGATAGACCACAGAGGGAGGGGCCAGCTCTCAGCAAGCAGTGGAGCACAAAATTGGAACTTTCAGAAGTCTACTCCACTGAAGGACATGCGCCAGAGGCTAAGTGGGGGTGGAGCCCTCGCTGCGACAGTGTGGTCTCAGGTCCCACGGGGTCACAGAAAGATCAGGGGTGTGTGGCAGAGCTCCCAGTACTGGAGTGGGGAAGCTGACTACAGAGACGGAGCCAAGGAAAAAGCTTTCAGATTGGGGTCACCTTCAACCGTGATCCAAGGCACAGTCAGGCCACTGCTCTTCAAGCAGGGACTCCACAAGTGGCAGATATGGAAAGACCCCCTCCTTCCTCCTCCAAGACGAATGGCATGGGATCCAGGAATCTGCTGGGTTTGGAGACTCCAAACAGGGCCCTGTGCCAGAGACAGAAGCGCTCGGTCACAGGCTGGGTCAACGCAGAGCACAGCCAGAGACCATGGATACAGGAGTGACTGACTGCTTTTCTCTAAGGGTGCACTGAGGAGTGGGGCCCTGAGCTCTCGGCTACTCTGGGCCAGAGACTGGAGGGTTGCCATTTTCATTCTCCTCCTCCAGGTCGCCATTTTCATTCTCATCCTTTTCCTACGGAAAGCATTCAGGGAACAAAAGCTCCCAAGAGCGAACCCAAGCACATATCTTAACCTGCCCCTGCAAAGGGCAGTGAGATTCCGCCTCAGGCAAAGACATTTGAGACTCACGCAAACTGGCCCCTTCCCCAGAAGATCAGCAAGAACATCCAGCCCAGACCAAGCTCACTAATCAGGGAGAATAGCGGAACCCCAGAGCTGGGGGAAAGCAACACATAAATACATGGCTTTTCCCCCATTATCCTTTAGCCTTGCACAGTTAAATTTTTTTTTTATTTTTTTCTTATTCAATTTTTTAAAATTTCCCTCTTTCCTCTTTTAATAATTTTTAACTAGTATATCTTAACAATACCTTTCTTTAAAAAAAGATCATTTTAAACCTTCATTGTGATAGTCATATTTTATCCCTTCACTGTATTTAACCTTATTTTTTGTATACATTTAGGGTTTTTTTTTTCTTTAAAATTGTGGGATACAGTTTCTTCTAATAGATCAAAATACACCCTAAATCTAGCACATGGCTCTGTTGTAGTCTCCAGCCTAAGCACTTTCTCTCTCTTTTTTTCCCTTTTTCCAGCCAACTTATCAATTCCTTTAAAATTTTTTTAAATTTTCATCTTTACAGTCATATTCCATCCCTTCATTGTGTTTACCCTTATTTTTGTATATATATTTTTCTTTCTTTAAAATTTTAGGAGGTAGTTTCTTCTAAGAGATCAGAATACACCCAAAATCAAGTGGGTGGCTCTGTTCTAGTCACTAGTCTAATATATATATATATATATATATATATATATATATATATATATATGCATATATTTTTTTTTAATTTCCTTTTTTCACCCTTTGTTCTCCCCCTGGTTTTGGGTCCCTTCTCATTTGGTTAGTGTACAGTTTTCTAGGGTATTTGCAACCTTTTAGTATTTTTATTCTCTCATTCATATATTCTTATCTGGATAAAATGAATGGTGGGAAACTCACCACAAAAAAAGAAAAAAAAAAAAGAACAAGAGGCACTACCAACAGCTAGGGACCTAATCAATATGGACATTGATAATGTCTCAGAATTAGAGTTCAGAATGACAATTCTCAACGTGCTAGCTGGACTCAAAAAAGGCATGGAAGAAATTAGAGAAACACTCTCTGGAGAAATAAAATCCCTTTCTGGAGAAATAAAAGAACCAAGTCGAAATCAAAAAGCTATTAATGAGGAGTAATAAAAAATGGAGGCTCTTACTGCTAGAATAAATGAGGCAAAAGAGAGAATTAGTGATATAGAAGACCAAATGACAGAGAATAAAGAGAATAAAGAAGCTGAGCAAAAGAGAGACAAACAACTACTGGACCACAAGGGGAGAATTTGAGAGATAAGTGATACCATAAGACAAAACAATATTAGAATAATTGGGATTCCAGAAGAAGAAGACAGAGAGAGAGGAGCAGAAGGTATATTGGAGCAAATTATAGTAGAGAATTTCCCTAAAATGGCAAAGGGAACAAGCATCAAAATCCAGGAGGTACAGAGAATCCCCCTCAAAATCAACAAAAATAGGTCCACACCCCATTATCTAATAATAAAACTTACAAGTCTTGGTGACAAAGAGAAAATCCTGAAAGCAACTCAGGACAAGAAGTCTATAACATACCATGGTAAAAATATTAGATTGGCAGTAGACTTATCCACAGAGACCTGGCAGGCCAGAAAGAACTGGCATGATATATTCAGAGCACTAAATGAGAAAAATATGCAGCCAAGAATACTATATCGATCTTGGCTATCATTGAAAATAGAAGGAGAGATAAAAATCTCCCAGGACAAACAAAAATTAAAAGAATTTGCAAAGACCAAACCAGTCCTACAAGAAATACTGAAAGGGGTCCTCTAAGCAAAGAGAGAGCCTAAAAGTAGTAGACCAGAAAGGAACAGAGACAATATACAGTAACAGTCACCTTACAGGCAATTCAATGGCACTAAATTCAGACCTTTCAATAATTACCCTGAATGTAAATGGGCTAAACGCCCCAATCAAAAGACACAAGGTACCAGAATAGATTAAAAAAAACAAAACCCATCAATATGCTGTCTACAAGAAACTCATTTTAGACCCAAAGACACTTCCAGATTTAAAGTGAGGGGATGGAAAACAATTTACCATGCTAATGGACATCCAAAAAAAGCTGGGGGGCGCCTGGGTGGCTCAGTGGGTTAAAGCCTCTGCCTTCGGCTCAGGTCATGATCCCAGGGTCCTGGGATCGAGCCCCACATTGGGCTCTCTGCTCTGCAGGGAGCCTGCTTTCTCCTCTCTCTCTCTCTGCCTGCCTCTCTGCCTATTTATTGTCAAATAAATAATAAATAAAATCTTTAAAAAAAAAAAAGAAAGAAAGAAAGCTGGGGTGGCAATCCTTATATCAGATAAACAGGATTTTAAGCCAAAGACTATAATAAGAGATGAGGAAGGACACTATATCATACTTAAAGGGTCTCTCCAACAAGAAGATCTAACAATTTTAAATATCTATGCCCCTAACATGGGAGCAGCCAACTCTATAAACCAATTAATAACAAAACCAAAGAAACACATCAACCATAATACAATACTAGTAGGGGAGTTTAACACCCCCCTCACTGAAATGGACAGATCATCCAAGCAAAAGATCAACAAGGAATAAAGGCCTTAAATGACACACTGGACCAGATGGACATCACAGATCTATTCAGAACTTTCCATCCTAAAGCAACAGAATACACATTCTTCTCTAGTATACATGGAACATTCTCCAGAATAGATCACATCCTGAGTCACAAATCAGGTCTCAACTGGTACCAAAAGATTGTGATCAGTCCCTGCATATTTTCAGACCACAATGCTCTGAAGCTAGAACTCAATCACAAAAGGAAAGTTGGAAAGAACTCAAATACATGGAGGCTAAAGAGCATCCTGCTAAAGAATGAATGGGTCAACCAGGAAATTAAAGAAGAATTGAAAAAATTCATGGAAACAGATGATAATGAAAACACAATGGTTCAAAATCTGTGGGACACAACAAAGGCAGTTCTGAGAGAAAGGTATATAGCGATACAAGCCTTTCTCAAGAAACAAGAAAAGTCTCAAGTACACAACCTAATCTTACACCTAAAAGAGCTGGAGAAAGAACAGAAAAAAGCCTAAACCCAGCAGGAGAAGAGAAATAAGAAATATCAGAGAAGAAATCAATGAGATAGTAACCAAAAGAACAGTAGAACAAGTCAAGAAAACTAGGAGCTGGTTCTTTAATAAGATTGATAAACCCCTGGCCAGACTTATCCAGAAGAAAGAGAAAGAGAAGAAAAGAGTAAGGACCCAAATAAATAAAATAATGAATGAAAGAGGAGAGATCACAACCAATACCAAAGAAATACAAACAATTATAAGAACATACTATGAGCAAATATATGCCAGCCAATTTGACAATCTGGAAGAAATGGATACATTCCTAGAGACATATAAACCACCAAAACTGAACCACGAAGAAATAAAAAACCTGAACAGACCCATAACCAGTAAGGAGATTGAAGCAGTCATCAAAAACCTCCTAACAAACAAGAGCCCAGGACCAGATGGGTTCCCAGGGGTATTCTACCAAACATTTAAAGAAGAATTAATACCTATTCTCCTGAAACTGTTCCAAAAACAGAAAAGGAAGGAAAACTCCCAAACTCATTTTATTAGCCATGATCCCAAAAACCTTAATCCCAAAACCAGACAAAGACCCCACCAAAAAGGAGATTTACAGACCAAGATCCTTGATGAACCCAGACACAAAAATTCTCACCAAAATACTAGCCAATAGGATCCAACAGTACATTAAAAGGACCATTCACCACGACCAAGTGGTATTTATTCCTGGGCTGCAACGTTGGTTCACCATCCACAAATCAATCAATGTGATACAATACATTAATAAGAGAAAGAACAAGAACCATATGATACTCTCAATAGATGCTGAAAAAGCATTTGACAAAGTACAGCATCCTTTCTTGATCAAAACTCTTCAAAGTGTAGGAATAGAGGGTACATACCTCAGTATCATCAAAGCCATCTATGAAAAACCCACAGCAAATATCATTCTCAATGGGGAAAAACTGAGAGCTTTTCCCCTATGGTTAGGAACACAGCAGGGATGTCCACTCTCACCACTGCTATTCAACATAGTACTAGAAGTCCTAGTCTCAGCAATCAGACAACAAAAAGAAATTAAAGGCATCCAAATCGGCAAAGAAGTCAAACTCTCACTCTTTGAAGATGATATGAAACTTTATGTGGAAAACCCAAAAGACTCCACTCCAAAACTGTTAGAACTCATACACGAATTCAGTAAAGTATCAGGATATAAAATCAGTGCACAGAAATCATTTGGATTTCTATACACCAACAATAAGACAGAAGAAAGAGAAATTAAGGAGTCAATCCCATTTACAATTGTACCCCAAACCATAAGATACCTAGGAATAAACCTAACCAAAGAGGCAAAGAATCTGTACTCAGAAAACTATAAAGTACTCATGAAACAAATTGAGGAAGACACAAAGAAATGGAAAAACATTCCATGCTTATGGATTGGAAGAACAAATATTGTGACAATGTCTATGCTACCTAAATCAATCTACACATCTACACATCAAAATACCATCTATTTTTTTCAAAGAAATGGATCAAATAATCCTAAAATTTATATGGAACCAGAAGAGACCTCGAATAGCCTGAGGAATGCTGAAAAAGAAAGCCAAAGTTGGAGGCATCACAATTCCAGACACCAAGCTCTATTACAAAGCTGTCATCATCAAGACAGTATGGTACTGGCACAAAAACAGACACATAGATCAATGGAACAGAACAGAGAGCCCAGAAATGGACCCTCAACTCTATGGCCAACTAATCTTCGACAAAGCAGGAAAGAATGTCCAATGGAAAAAGACAGTCTCTTCAACAAATGGTGTTGGGAAAACTGGACAACCACATGCAGAAAAATGAAACTGGACCATTTCCTTACACCACACACAAAAATAGACTCCAAATGGATGAAAGACCTCAATGTGAGACACGAATCCATCCAAACAGCAACCTCTTTCCTCAGCCACAGCAACTTCTTCCTAGAAACATCGGCCAAAGGCAAGGGAAGCAAGGGAAAAAATGAACTATTGGGACTTCATCAAGATCAAAAGCTTTTGCACAGCAAAGGAAATAGTCAACAAAACCAAAAGACAACAGACAGAATGGGAGAAGATATTCACAAATAACATATCAGATGAAGGGCTAGTATCCAAAATCTATAAAGAGCTTAGCAAACTCAACACCCAAAGAACAAATAATCCAATCAAGAAATGGGCAGAGGACATGAACAGACATTTCTGCAAAGAAGACATCCAGATGGCCAACAGACACATGAAAAAGTGCTCCACATCACTCGGCATCAGGAAAATACAAATCAAAACCACAATGAGATACGACCTCACACCAGTCAGAATGGCTAAAATTAACAAGTCGGGAAATGACAGATGCTGGCGAGGATGCGGAGAAAGGGGAACCCTCCTACACTGTTGGTGGGAACGCAAGCTGGTGTAGCCACTATGGAAAACAGCATGGAGGTTCCTCAAAAAGTTGAAAATAGAGCTACCCTATGACTCAGCAATTGTACTACTGGGTATTTACCCTAAAGATACAAATGTAGTGATCCAAAGGGGCATGTGTACCCAAATCTTTATAGCAGCAATGTCCACAATAGCCAAACTATGGAAAGAACCTAGATGTCCACAACAGATGAATAGATAAAGAAGATGTAGTATATGTATATATACAGATAGATAGATACACACACACACACACACACACACACACTGGAATACTATGCAGCCATCATAAGAAATGAAGTCTTGCCATTTGCAATGACATGGATGGAACTGGAGGGTATTATGCTGAGCAAAATAAGTCAATCAGAGAAAAACAATTATCATATAATCTCCCTGAAATGAAGAATTTGAGAGGCAGGGTGGGAAGTTTGGGGATAGGGAAGAAAAAATGAAACAAATGGGATCAGGAGGGAGACAAACCATAAGAGACTTAAATTCACAAAACAAACTGAGGGTTGCTCGGGGGTGGGAGGGAGAGGGTGTGGCTGGATTATGGACAGGGAGGGTATGTGATATGGTGAGTGCTGTGAAATGTGTAAGCCTGATGATTCACAGACCTGTAACCCTGGGGCAAATAATACATTATATGTTAATAAAAATAATTAATAAAAAATTAAAAAGAAACAATGATGCCAATGGTAAGAGATGATGCAGAATATCAAGGGACAGTTAATGATTGTAAAGAAAAAAAATAGATGTTAATCAAACACTGGGAGTGCTACTTACAATGTGCATGTTTATTGTCAGTAGTTTAGGAACCATGTATAGGATAGCATGTTTTTTTTTTTTTTTAAGATTTTATTTATTTATTTGACAGACAGAGAACACAAGTAGGCAGAGAGGCAGGCAGAGAGGCAGGCAGAGAGAGAGAGAGAGAAGCAGGCTCTGCACTGAGCAGAGAGCCCGATGCGGGGCTCGATCCCAGGAACCTGGTATCATGACCTGAGCCGAAGGCAGAGGCTTTAACCCACTGAGCCACCTAGGCGCCCCTAGGATAGCATGGTTTTAAAACATGACCCCAAATTACACACCTCTCATTGAAAGATGCTGTCTAGGCTCCCTCCTCTTGAATTGGGGCTCTATGAAAAACTGAATATCAGAATATAGCAAAAAGTAACATTGTATCAGTTTCTGAGGCCAGGCATTATGAAACCTGCAGCTTTCACTCCTGTCTCTTGGGATACTTGCTCTTAGAACCGAGCCACGACACTGTGACAAACTCCAAGTAGCACAAAGAGAGGCCCAGGTGAAGAGGAACCAACTCCCAGCCCACAGTGTTGACCGTTCCCACATTGACTGTTCTCAGGCAATGGCCTGTACCAACTTGCTAGCCATGTGAGACAGCAATCTTGAATATGGATCCCTTAGCCTCCACCCAAGCAGCCCCAGCTGATATCCAATAGAAATGAGCTGCCCCATGTTGAGCTTTGCCAAAATTGCAGATCCATAAAAAACGGTGGAAAAAAAAGATTGTTGTTTCAAGCCACCATGTTTTGGGATGACTTATTATCTACCAAAACATAAAATTTTATGACACACTTAAAAAAATTCTTAAAAGTCTTTAACTTTTTTTTTTTTTTAAGATTTTATTTATTTGACAGAGAGAGACAGCCAGAGAGGCAACACAAGCAGGGGGCATGGGAGAGGGAGAAGCAGGCTTCCTGCTGAGCAGGGAGACCAATGTGGAGCTCAATCCCAGGACCCTGGGATCATGACCTGAGCTGAAGGCAGACACTTAACGACTGAGCCACCCAGGCATCCAAAAGTCTTTAACTTGTAACAAAAGTTAAATAAAATTAACAATTAACAAGTACAAATACATTTTATATGCATATATCACATATATTTGATATACATACATCAGTTCTAGAGATATTCATGTGTTCTCATTATAAGTGAGAAGATGGTCACTAAAGGTTAAGGCAGTTTTTCCAAAATTAAAAATTTAATAAGGAGAGCCATCAGGATTAAATTGCAATCCTCCAGCCTCCTACTTTAATGTTTTGTCTATAGGTTGTGCCCCTCTGCACACAGCCTATGTTTGAAAGACATTTTTTCCCTAGGGCAGGTATGCAGTTAATTGGCATTCTTCAAAAGATAACTCCAATGCTAAGCAGGGCAAAGGAAACTCACATTACAATGGAAGGCATGACCCACATATAAACATTTATTTTAGGATCAAAGTTCCCTCCGTAAGCCTTAAATAATAGTATTCATTAATTATTGGCGACAGGTTTCTATCCAACATCTTTGAGTAGGACAGTCAATTATACCATTAACTAAGGAAAACAGAACAGCATAAACACCAGCAATAACAAAAACAATGTCCCACCAAGTTAAAATTTTAAGTTTAGCAAAAAAAATATGTCGGATAATAAGCTCCAATTGCATGCAACTTGAGAATCTACTGACCCATCACTGAAAAGAAATTTAAAATATAATTGTTCACCTGTCATCCCATAAAATATCACTTGATGTTTGCATTTCGGTGATACATTTACTGAGGAGGAACCCTATGTAACTGGTATCTCCTACTGTGCTTGCAACTTGTTAACACCCGGTAAATATAAAGTAACAAAATCAAAGTAAAATGCCATATCGAAGAGGTTAGACAAACCTGATAAAGCCAAGTACACAAAGGAGAAAATGTAAGCAGACTATAACTCTTGTTTGTATACTCAGCTGAAATACCTAGACCATAGTACAGGACTCCCTTCCACACCAAGCCAACAAAACAAGAAACTTTCTGTCCTTCTGACCAGCAAAATAAAATAGTATTTCCCTCTTCTATCCCAATGTTTTGACACATAGGAATCAAATGAATATATAAATCCAAATCATAGCTCAAGTTTACTGGCTATGCTAGCCAGAAAATCTCAGCAGCTAATACATGAGGTCCAGGTCTGGATGAATGACAATTTCTTTTTTATAACAAATTTCTCTCTGAAAGTTCAATAACAGCAGTGACAGATGTCTGTTTTCTGGGGAGCTTCTCTGCTTTGATTTCTCTTCCTTAACACAACCATGTCTTGTCTGTTTCCAATGAGTACTTTAGAACACATTTCAGGGACCTGTTGACCGAGATTCTCCCATAAATTCTAAGTACTAGATGTGAAGCACCTGCTACTGATTATACCAGCTACTTCATGGACTTGTAATAATAGAGTGGTTAAGAATTCAGGATTGGAAGTCAGGTAGACCTCAGTGTGAATCCTGATTATCTTCTATTAGCACGATGACATTGGGAAAGACAATAAACCTCTCCAATCTGATCTGGTTTTCTGAGGATTATGTAGGATTAAATAAGAAAACAATTTTGAAGATTTTTTTATTCACCCATGTATGAATAAACAGCCTAAATGGCAATAAAATTCAATCCTGCCTGTCTCCAAAGCCCCTACTTCGGCTACTGCATAAGACTACGACTAAAACCATATAGGAAATACACCCTGGAACACATGGCATGAAAATATTATTCTATGCAGGGATTTTTTTTACCAGCATTTAAATATATTACCATTGTAAAACTTTACACAAATATCACATTTTCCAGAAAATGTAACAATATCACGAGAAGTGCTTCCTGTGAGAAAATACCTCCTCATAACAATTGTTGGAAGACAAATCTTCCATTGGCCCCTTTGCACCTACAAATGCCTGATAGGCAAGGCACTGACTGTTCTTCATTCTGGACCATCCTTTCAAGGATGTTTGTACAAAAAATTGCCTTGGAAGATAGAGATCATTTCTCCCTCGGGAGCAAGGAGTTGGTGTGCTCCCTTGGAAAATACAGTGTCTCCCTCCAGAGCAAAGGGTAGACATGCTTACTGAACAGTATAATAAAGATAATGTTCCTTCGGAAGCAAAAGGCAGTCATGCTTGCTGCCCATTATAAAAGATTCAAGTTCCCTAAGCTCAGAGTTCCTTCCCTGCAGTTCAACCTGTTGTTGTGTGCAGCTGTATTCGGACTCGCTTCACATCACATGTTTGAGACTGGGCCTCATGTTTGGGAATTGGAACAGAATTCTGATACTCTGGCTACTGCTAGTGCTGTGAGTGATGCATCACACTCCATCTCTGACCCAGGATGTCTGTTTGTCCCACCAGCATCCATGACATTGTGACAGGCTAACTTGTGTCTGCACATAGGGTAAAATCTCTGACTACTCATAGTTCTTGAGAATAACTTATAATACATATTTTATAAAATTATGCTCAGATTTTTGAAATTGAACTTCTAGGTAATGATAGATAAATTGGGCCATAGATGTTCTCATGTAACTAATGAAATTACTAAAAGGTAGCAACAATTTACGAAAGAAGTAGGTACACTCTAAATTCAAAAGATTTCAAAGAGTGGTAGGTCAAGGGGAGCAAGACAGAAGATTCTGGCTCTGTGAGAACACTAATCTCAGTGCTAATCCTTAGAAAGGGTACTGGGGGAAGAAGAGAAGGCTAAACACTCTTCTTATTATTGTCAATCTGGAAAGAAGCCTGCCAGGGTAGAGAGCTAGGAACCCCAGATAATTTAAAAGAAGAAAAGAAAAAAAGCTTTCAGGAGAAAAAGCCACTACAACCACCACAGGATATTCAGGTCTGTAGTGAAGACCAGCAAGAATCATCATCTCCATGACTGCTATGGGTTGAATTGGATCCCCCGCCAAAAGATATGCTGAATGTGACTGTATTTGAAAATGAGGTTGCTTTGGGGATAATTAGTTACAATGAAGCTATGCTGGAGTAAGGTAGCTCCTAATCCAATATTACAAGTGTTCTTATAAGAAGAAAGACACAGATACACAGGACAATAGCCATGTGACAATGGAACAAGAGATTTGCCAAGAATCTACTAGCCAAGGAACACCAAGGATTACTGGTTATCACCAGAAGCTGAGGAGAGTCAAGGCAGGATTCTGCCAGAAAGCATAACCCTGCTGACACCTTGATTTTAGACTTTTGGCCTCCAGAATTTTAAGAGAATAAACTTCTCTTGTTTTGAGGTACTCAGTTTGTGGTATGGCATATGGCAATTCCAGGAAACTAATGCAATGACCAAAGTGAAGGAACAATCTGAAACGTGGTGAATATACCCATGAATACAGCACAGATAAAGGATGCATGAAGTCCAAATTAATCTCCTCAACAGTTCCCCCCTCCCACCAACCATGTCCACCCTACCATCCTACCACCACCTCAGAGACAAAAAGGGAGTAGGACAAAACACGCTGCTCCTCTTCTGTAAATGAGGAAAGATAGCTCTTAAGTCAGTCTCTTTTTCTCTTTAATATACCCCCACCAGAAATGCAGTTCATTTTTTCTGAGTCAAATTTACCTTTCTTAACTCTCATGCTCTTAAATAACAATGCATCTAGTAAAATAAATGTTAATATTTTACATTTTCTTTGAATTTTCAGTAACCACATAAGCATGTATGATACCACTCAAGAATAATTTTAAGAGACATACAAAGGAGGGAGTACAATTTGCAATTATGCTCTTCAAAGTCAATTCTGAAAGTTTTTGAAATGAGTAAAACATTCTTCAAAGCAATGATTTCAAACCTTGAAATTATACAAACTAATATAGAATTCATATGTGTGGCTAGCTAACACATGGCCAGTGTATATGTTCTCTACTATGTAAAATTCCTATTGCCCAACGTTAACATATAAACTTGTCAAATATAGTAATGACCCTAACACAAAAATGTACATCACAAAGCTAGCAAGGCATTTATAAGTATATAAACTGTTGGGATAAATTATTTCCTTGACTTCTTGGATTACAACGTTATTGGAGCTTGGCATTTGGGGGAATTGGAACTTAATGAACTTTAGATGAACTGGGACATGGGCGGTTGCCTCAAATGAATCATTGTGACAAAGGCTTCTTTTCCTTCCTTTCTTTTTTTTTTTTTTTTTTGTTTTTAATAGGAAAGTGAATGCAGTGAGAGTTACAGTTTATTTCCATCAAAAGCTCAATAAGAATTTGCAAGGTGAGTGGGAGTCTGACTCTTTTTTTGATAAATAACTAAAAGGGTTCACTAGCTGAATGCTAGATATCCAGCAGTTTGCCAACCATCTAGAAAATATAACCTTCCAAAGCATTTTACAAAATAAACTTGGAAGCAATTTAGAGTACAATGTTTCTCCAAAACAGTTCATCAGTCAAAAGCAACCTCACTTCCCACTGGTACAATCTCAACATCGACCAAGGGAACTGCCTTTCAATTCACAGGCATTAATAGGTTTTGCTTGAATTTCTAAGAAAGGAGTTTCAAAACAAGACAAAAATAATTCAGTTGCCCAATTCTTGGCCACAAATCAAGAGATACAAATTTGACATCAACTGACCCCTCTAAGAAGAATTTCATCCAAAAGTGATCATTTCCATATACCCATCATCTGCCCCAGAATATCAGGATTCTTAACAAAGGGGACAAAAATTATTCTACCACCTAATCATTTCATTTCCCCTCCTACCTTTTCTTCTTTACCTCCTCCTACCAGCATCATGACTATAAGTTTACATCCCTATCCATTTACCTTTGAATTATAGGGTAACAAAGCTGCCGTGTTAGTCCCTAGAGCAGGCACAAAAATCACTGCTAATCACATAAGCAATTAATCTAAGTACTATCTGAATAATATCTGAATATCCATGGGGAACTAAAAAAATAAATCAAGAGGAACATCTTCCTGATGCAATTTTTTCTACTCTTCTCTACTCCAGATGAAAGAACAATGCTTATTAGTGACTGAGATATTATGTAATTTAAAGTAACATGATGATCCCATAGGCATGCTCGAAATGCAGCCTGGCTCATTTGAATTCATCATGGCTAAAACAACGTCTAGCTGGCAGGTAAACATCTTCTAGCTTTATTCCCCTGCAAGGCTTTTTAGAGGCTGACCCTACCACCTTGTACTAACATGTGCAATCACACACATCACTTGGTTAACAGCCTCTTAAACACGAGCTGGCTAGAGTCTAGCATTAATGTCAAAATTCTCTCAGTTTTCATTTTGACTTGGCCACAGACTAGAGAAGAGCTAGACCCAGTGTTCTAAATGATGTTGCTGCTGTGACCCAAATGTTTGCTCTCCTTGTGGGATGTTCTATCTGGAGAGGGAGATCAAAAAGATAGCAGGGAGGGGGACTAAAAGGTTTTACCTTCTATATCATTTTATCACATCTCCAATCCTCCTAAATTATCTGTGGGTTGCTTTGCCCACCAGACTGTACCAGTCCTAGACTCAGACCATCTGGGTTAGAAGGCAGCTTTACCACGCTTGGGCAAGTCACTTGTCTTCCCTGTAACTCAGTTTCCATATCTGTAACACTAATCACATGGGATTGTTCTAATGACTGACTCTAACAATTCTCACAGGTGGTGATGATGGTGAAGAAGACCAGATCTTCTTTGTGTCTGCGCTTCCAATGAGCCAACTTAGTCCGGATTCCTAGGAGGGACGTGGACAGCACGCTGATTGTGCAGACCTGGGCAAGGCATTTAAATGCCCTAAGCTGTAGGAAAGAAAAAATGTGCTAGGGATGTAGGAAAGAGAGAGCACGGGTGCAAAAAGATTGACAAATAGCAGGGATTCTTGAATCTGGGTTTCTTTACCCCTTTTCCTTTATTTTGATGTATGTTTGACTCTTCCTATAGTAAAATTTAAACAAAAACAATTATCTGAGCCTCAATTCCTTCACCTATAAAATAATGATCATAACAGCCTTCTTGCAGAGTTGGAGAAAGGATGAGAAATGTGTGCAGCACAGAATATGACACATGACAAGGACTAGACAAATGGTAACTATTTTTATTCCTCTTAGTAACTTAGAACTAAACTGTTCTGCCAGTTTGAACCAGTAATATCTTCATGCAGGCAGCTTGTTCCACACTCCATCGTTTCTTTGAGGGTCTAGAAACTCCATTATATTAATGCCCCAAAAGAGCTTCTAAGAACCTGATTGAAAGTAGCTAACCACGTAAAAGTTAATAAATAAACTTGACACTGGAGCTGCTGGGGACACCCAATTAGTAGTTGGGCCAAAACTCGGAAACAACAGGACCTCAAAAGGTATTTCTTTCATGCAGGAAGTGAATAACTAACTAGAATCACCTCTCACTTTCTCTGCTCTCTGTCTGTCTGTCTCTCTCTCACTGAGGATAAAAGATGCCAGACTCTTAGCTTCAAATACCTCTTTTCCCAGGCTGCAGATCACCTCTCTGTCTTCCGATGAGTTAACGTTAGCAATTAAGCTATGCTTGTATTTTTATTGCTCAACCTCTCCCAAGTAAAAACCAGAAATAAACAAAAATGTCATCTCACTTCCCTTCTCGTTCCACATATTGTTCTACCTTCCCTCAAGCTTCACCTTCTTGGCATCAGTTCTTGAGAAAATGTCCTGCATGTGACTCCATTCTCTCATCTCCAGCTCCTTTATCTACTCTAATTGGCTTCCACAACTCATCAAAACTCTCCACCTCAGGTCACCATGACCTCACTGCCAATTGAATGTCAACAACATGGGGCACCTGGGTGGCTCAGTCAGTTGAGCATCCAACTCTTGGTTTTGGCTCAGGTCATGATCTCAAGGTCATGGGATCAAGCCCCATGTTAGGCTTGCAAGTTCTAAGAAGGCTGAAGAAATATGTTGAAGTCAATGTTAATCATGATTAGGAAAAAGGCAACACCAGATCAAATCCACTCATTTTCACCATCACAGCCTGCTACATGTTACCATGTGTGGAAATATCTAGTAATATAGCAGTTTAACATAAGATATATGGTAATTTTTTTAAAGATTTTATTTATTTATTTGACAGACAGAGATATAAGTAAGCAGAGAGGCAGGCAGAGAGAGAGGGGGAAGCAGGCTCCCTGCTGAGCAGAGGGCCCAATGCAGGACTCGATCCCAGAACCCCAGGATCATGACCTGAGCCGAAGTCAGAGGCTTTAACCCACTGAGCCACCCAGGCACCCCATTCTTTTTTTTTCAGTTTTTATTTTACTTCCAGTTAGTTAACATACAGTGTCATATTAGCATGTACAATAGAGGGATTCAACAGTTCCATACATCACCAGGGGCTCATCACAGCAAGTGCACTCCCTCATGCCCATCTAAATTTTAAACACAAAACCTAGAGAAAAGTATCATTTCAAAAGCAAAAATCATAGAGAAGCTCTATTTTTAATTTCTTAAGAAATCTCCACACTGTTTTCCAAAGTGGCTGCACCAACCTGCATTCCCACCAACAGTGTAAGAGGGTTCCCTTTCTCCACATCCTCTCCAACACATGTTGTTTGCTGTCTTGTTAATTTTGGCCATTCTGCCTGGTGTAAGGTGATATCTCAATGTGGTTTTGATTTGAAACTCCCTGATAGCTAATGATGATGAACATTTTTTCATGTGTCTGTTAGCCAATTGTATGTCTTCTTTGGAGAAGTGTCTGTTCATGCCATCTGCCCATTTTTTGATGTGATTATCTATTTTGTGAGTGTTGAGTCTGAGGAGTTCTTTATAGATCTTGGAGATCAGCCCTTTGTGTGTAGTGCCATTTGCAAATATCTTCTCCCATTCCATGGGTTGCCTCTTTGTTTTGTGGACTGTTTCCTTTACCGTGCAGAAGCTTTTGATCTTGATGAAGTCCTAAAAGTTCATTTTCACTTTTGTTTCCTTTGCCTCTGGAGACATGTCTTGAAAGAAGTTGCTGTGGCCAATGTTGAAGAGATTACTGCCTATGTTCTCCCCTAGGATTTTGATAGATTCCTGCCTCACATTGAAGTCTTTTATCCATTTCGAGTTCATCTTTGTGTATAGTGTAAGAGAATGGTCAAGTTTCATTCTTCTACATGTAGCTGTCCAATTTTCCCAGCACCATTTATTGAAGAGACTATTTTCCACTGTATATTTTTTCCTGCTTTGTCAAAGATTATTTGACCATAAAGTTGAGGGTCCATATCCAGGCTCTCTACTCTGTTCCACTGGTCTATGTGTCTGTTTTTGTGCCAGTACCATGCTGTCTTGGTGATCACAGCTTGGTAGTAAAGTATGAAATCAGGCAACATGATGCCCCTAGTTTTGCTTTTCTTTTTCAACATTTCCTTAGCAATTCTGGGTCTTTTCTGGTTCCATACAAATTTTAGAATTGTTTGTTCTAGCTCTTTGAAAAATGCCGGTGGAATTTTGATTGGGATGGCATTGAAAGTATAGATTGCTCTAGGCAGTATAGACATTTTAACAATGTTTATTCTTCTGATCCATGAGCATGGAATGGTCTTCTATCTTTCAGTGTGTTCTTCAATTTCTTTCATGAGTGTTCTGTAGTTCCTCGAGTTCAGATCCTTTACCTCTTTAGTTAGGTTTATTCCCAGATATCTTATGGTTCTTGGTGCTATAGTAAAAGGAATTAATTCTCTAATTTCCCTTTCTATATTTTCATTGTTAGTGTATTAGAAAGCAACTGATTTCTGTACATTGATTATGTATCCTGCCACATTACTGAATTGGTGTATGAATTCTAGTAGTTTGGGGGTGGAGTCTTTTGGGTTTTCCATATAAAGTATCATGTCATCTGTAAAAAGAGAGAGTTTGACTTCTTCATTGCCAATTTGAATACCTTTTATATTTGTTGTTGTCTAATTGCTGTTGCTAGAAAAAAATCATATTTTCCCTCCCTTTACATTATTTTACTATTCATTACAAGAGAACAGAGTAAAGTTAGATTTCAAACCAGTTAAGTTCTGCAACTTACTCAAGAAACTTTTGGTGGCCATGGGCCAGTGTTTTATGGGGACGATGGTTTATGATCAGGAAATCAGCTTAACAAAATTTGTGGGATGCAGTGAAAGATATGGGATTCAGTGTTAGAGTAAGCTTACAGCATTCAATGCATATTTTAAGGAAAAATATATAAAATCAGTAATCTAAGCTGCCACCTTAGAAACCAGAAAAAAAAAAAAGAACAAATTAAATCCAAGCCAAAGAGACAAAATAAAATAATAAACAATGGAGAATAAATCAATGACACTGAAAAAAGAAATCATGGGCAAAATCAATGAAAAAAAGGTTGATTTTTTGAAAAGATAGTTATAATTAATAAATCTCTTGCCAAGTTAATATAGGGGGAAAAAAAGGAGAGAGAGAGAGATAGAGAGAGAGAAGAGACAAAGTACCAATATCAGAAATGAAAGAGGGAATCTCACTACCAATCCTATGGGCAATAAAAGAATAATAAAGAAATATTAAGAATCTAATGTCCACAAATTTAATGACCAAGATGAATTACACCAGTTCCTTGGAAAACACAATGTATCATGGTCTACATCTCCACACCAGATAGAAAGGTAATCTAATCTAAATATAGGCCTATATCTATTAAAGACATTAAATTATTAATTACCTTCCAACAGAAAGAATCAGGCCCAAGTAGGTTCACTGGTAGATTCTACCAAACACTTAAAGAAGAAATTTATATTAATTCTCCATAATCTTTTCCAGAAAAGGAAGCACTTCCTAAATCATTTTATGAGAGCAACATTACCCTAACACCAAACCGGGCAAAGACAGTACAAAAAGAAAAAGCTATAGACCAATATGTCTCTTGAACAGAGATGCAAAAATCTTCACCAAATATTAGCAAATCAAATCCAACAATACATAAAAATAATTATACATGATGACCAAGTAGGATTTATTCCAGGTACAGAAGGCTAGTTCAACATTCAAAAATCAATTTGCAGACAAATAGATCAATGAATCAAAACAGAAACTCCAGAAATACACCCATAGGTATATAGTCCATTGATCTTTGACAAAGTAACAAAAGCAATTATATGGAGAAAATATAATCTTTTCCACAATGGTGTGAAACAACAAAATAGCCACATACAAAAAAAAAAAATCTGAAACTACACATTATACCATTCAAAAAATCAAAATGGATTGTAAAACTAAACATAAACTGAAAAAATATAAAATTCCTAGAATAACTTAAAATCTTGGTGACCTGGCTTTGGCAGTGATGTCTTAGATACAACCCAAAAGCATGATCCATGGAAAAAAAAAAAACTGGTAAGTGTACTTCATCAAAATTAAAAATTCCTGGTCTATTGAAGACACTGTCAAAAGAAAAAAAAAAAACAAAAAACACAGAAACCCAAGCCACAGACCAGGAGAAACTCTTTGCAAAACGTGTCTACTAGAGGACTGGTATCCAAAATACACAAAGTCTTAAAACTCAACAAAAAGGAAATAAGCAACCCAATTTTAAAAATGGGCCAAGATCTGAATAGCCACTGCAGCAGAGAAGATACGCTGTTGAAAATAAGCATTTGAAAAGATGCTTGGCATCTTACACCATTGGGGAATTGCAAGTTAAAATGACATTACTCTTATCATATGATCCAGCAAGCACATTTCTTTTTGTTTTCCAGCAATCACATTTCTTGATACTTACCCAATTGAGTAGAAAACTAATATACATACCAAACCATGCGTAAAAATATTTATAACAACTTTATTCACAATGGCCAAAACTTGGAAGCAACCAAGATGTCATTAGATAGGTAAATGGACAAACAAGCTGTAGCACATTCCTTCAGTGGAATATTATTCAGTCATTAAGAATGAGTTGTCAGGTCACAAAATGACATGGAGGAAATACAAACGCATATTGCTATGTGAAAGAAACCAATCAGAAAAGGCTAGCTAGTATATAATTAGAACTACATGCTATTCTAGAAAAGGCAAAACTATAGAGATAGTAAAAAAAAGAAAGAAAGCAAAATAAAAATTCTTTCCAGTGTTGCACAATGGAGGGAAATTTTAGGGCTGTGAAACTACTCTGTATGAATCTCTAATGATAGGTACATGCCCACTACACAGTTGTCAAAACTCATATAATGTATAACACAAAAAGCAAACCCTCACAAATATAAGCTTTTGTTAAGAGTAATGCATAATATTGGCTCATTAATTGTGCATTGATTAGTATACCACACTAATGCAAGAAGTTAAAAATGGGGAAAATTAAAAAGGGGGGCAGGAGACTTTGAAACAGTATGGGAACTTCATATTTCCTGCTTAATTTTTCTATAAACCTAAAAACTACTCAAAAAAAAGAAAATCTGGGCACCTGGGTGGCTCAGTGGGTTAAGCCTCTGTGTCTGGCTTGGGTCTTGATCCCAGGGTCCTGGGATGGAAGCCCTCATCCGGCTCTCTGCTCAGCGGGGAGCCTGCTTCCCCTTCTTTGTCTGCCTCTCTGCCTACTTGTGATCTCTCTCTCTCTCTCTGTCAAATAAATAAATAAAATCTTAAAAAATAAACGAAAAAACAAAATCTACTTAAAAAACACCAAAAAATTATCTGGATATGGGGGTCTATGTCTGAACTCTATTTGTCTTTTTATCAGTAATCACAATCTCTTGATTACTTAAGCATTATAGTAAGTTTTGAAATTAAATAATTCTAATCCCCAATTTCGCTAATTTTTTTCAAAGTTATTCCAGATCCTTTGCGTTTCTATGTGAATTTTGTCAGCTTGTCAGACAAAGTCAATTATCATATGGTTTCACTTACTTGTGGAGCATAAGGAATAACATGGAGGACATTAGGAGAAGGAGAGGAGAAGTGAGCTAGGGGGAAATCAGATGGGGAGACAAACCATGAGAGACTATTTAATTGACTTCTGCTTACATTTCCTTTCTTCTGATTACCTTGGGTTTAGTTTGGGGTTTTTTTCTAGTTTCTTAAGGAGGAGACTGAAGTCACTAATTTGAGAAGTTTCTTCTCTTCCACTAGACATTTTATGCTAGAAATTTTGAGACATCGTACTTTCATTTTTGCTTAGTTCAAAAAAAATTCAAATTTTCCTTTTGATTCATTCTTTGACATGTGAGTTGTTCAGAATTCTGTTGTTTAGTTTCCAAATATTTGAAGAGTCTTCAGAGATATTTCTGCTCAATTTCTAGTTGAATTCTGGAAAGTGAGAGAATATACTTTGTGTGACTTAAATCATTTTAAATTTATTTAATCTCATATTATATGGTGCAGAATGCAGTATATCTTGGCAAATGTTCCATGAGACTTGAAAAGAATGTGTATCCAACCCTTGTATGGAGTGTTCTATACATGTTAATTAGATAAAGTTGCTTTTCAAGTCAATATCTCACTGATTTTCTATATAATGTTCTAGGAATTATCCAGAGAAGGGTATTAGAATCTCCACTTTCGATTAAGGATTTGTCTATTTCTCCTTTTACATCTGTAAGTTTTTGCTTCATGTACTTCAGTGCTCTGTTCCTTGGTAAACAAGCATTTCATATGGTACGTCCTTTTTAGAGAACCTAGATGGCTCAGTTGGTTAAGCGTCTGCCTTCAGCTCAGGTCATGATCCTGGACTCCTGGGAATGAGCCGCACATCGGGCTCCCAGCTCAGCAGAGAACCTATTTCTCCTTCTCTCTCTCCCTTTACCTGCCACTCCCCTCTGCTTGAGCACTCTCTCTGTCAAGTAAATAAACAAAATCTTTTAAAAAAAAAACAAAAAGAGAGACTGTACTTTGACTCTTGTTAACATTATTTATATATATATATATTTTTTTTTAAAGATTTTATTTATTTATTTGACAGACAGAGATCATAAGTAGGCAGAGAGGCAGGCAGAGAGAGAGGAAGGGAAGCAGGTTCCCTGCTGAGCAGAGAGCCCGATGCGGGGCTCAATCCCAGGACCCTGGGATCATGACCTGAGCCGAAAGCAGAGGCTTTAACCCACTGAGCCACCCAGGCGCCCCAGTTAACATTATATATATTTTTAACCTTTTGATCTATTTGTCTTTACATTTAAAGTGGATTTCTAGAAGCTGAAATATAAACTGAGTCTTGCTTTTTTATCCAATCTTACAACACCTGCCTTTTACTGGGGTATTCATACCATTTGCATTTAATATGGCTATTGATACAATTAAGTCATGCTATTTACCTCATTTTTTTGGTTCCTTTTTTCTTCTTTTACTAATTTCTTTTAGATTGAGTAGTCTTATGAATTCATTTGCCCTCCTGGCTTATTGATTATAATTCTTCATTTTGATATTTTAGTGATTGTTCTAGGGTTCATGGTCTACATCTTTAATTATCACAACACACATTCAAACATACCATGATATTAAAAAAAATAGTATAACGAGTTTTCAAGAGTGTACTTTAATTTCTCCTCTCCTGGGCTTTATATCATTTTTGTTACATTTTAACATACATATGTATACATTACAAATATAATATATATATATGTGTGTTAGGAATCTTAGAGTACATTATAATTTATGTTTAAACAAGTATATCTTTAGGAGATTTAAATAAGGAAAATATTTTATGCATTGACTGGTACAGTTATCATTTCCAGTGTTCTTTATTCCTGCCTTTGGGATTTATAAAATTTCCTAGTTCGGTAGGTCTACAGTTTTCATCAAATTCAGAAAATGTTCAGCCATTATTTTATCACATATTTTTCTACTCACCTCACCTTTGGGAACTACAACTACGTGAGTATTAAGCAACATTCAGTTGTCCCTCAGCTCAATGATTTTTTAAAATTTCATTTTCTCTCTTCATGTTTCATTTGGATTGTCTAGTATTGTCTTCAATTTCACTAATCTTTTCTTCTGTGGTATCAAATCTTCCATTAATCCAAATCAGTATGGTTTTTCTGACACCTTAAGTTCTCATTTCTAGAAGTCTGATTTATGTCTTTTTAAAATCTTCCATGTCTTTACTTAATTTTTTTAAATTTTTGAATATTTGAAACATTATTTACTTTAGGACTAATTATTCCACCATACTGAGGCAAGACTTTTCTGAGCTCTCTACCCAGTGCCCCATAATTGTGAAATTTTCCAGACTGGCTTGATGGGACAGGTGATATTCCAACTTTGACTGACTGCCACATAATGCTCCTAGTAATCCTTTCGGATGGTTTAATTTCCTGACGTTTATTGTTTTCTCACATACACATGCTGATCAATATTCTGCTCAATACTCAAGTGGATCCCCTTGCAATCTCAAGAGTTCTTTCTTTGTACAACTCTGTCCTTTCCAGGGCTCTGTTCAGCAGACTGTAGCTGATTTGGTCACCTTGAACTCTCAGCTCTATTTCTTCATTTCAGGGAGTCCTCTATTTCTACCCGAATCACCCCATCCTGCATTACAGCCTGGGAATTCTCTCAAGGCTCCTGTAACAATCACAGGGCTCACCTCATTTATTTTCTGTCTCCCCTCAGCCTTCACTCTCCTTCATATGCCTGATGTCTAAGGCCTTCAAAATTGTTATTTCATGTATTTTGTCCAGTTTTTTGTTTGTTTTGTTTCAGAAGAGAAAGTTATCTAGTAGAAACAAGACATTTTTAATTTTAGAAAGGAATCTTGTTTATGACTTACGTGATGATTAAAAATATATATATATATATTTCTATTTCTTAAGAGTATTCAGATGAAGGTTCCCAGAGTTTTCAGTCAGGGCAGAAGACAAATGAGACCCACCAAACAAATGGAGAGACTACTAAGGAAAAAGTTAAATTACTTTTCATTACATCCCACAAGTTGTCTTGTTCACTGTACCAGTTATCTGTCAACTAGAAAAACTTCACTGACCCTGAATATGGGATTTGCTCATTCATGCCAACCTTTACTGCTATTAGTGTAACTACAACCTCCCTCTATTCAATGATAATTGTAAAACTTTCTCTTAGAATGAGGAATTTACTTCCTCCTTGTAAAGCTTTCTAGTCAACACTTTTCTGCCAATCACCTATCACCGGAACTTAAAGGAAACCTGCTACACCCTGGTCATACTTATTGTTCCCACAGAAGGATTTGATAAAGGAATCAGGCCCCTGGAAGTTGTTTCTGCAGGGTCCCAGATAGGGGAATCTTTACAATATTGCTAAATCGGATTTTAGTGCTCCACACACTGTATTTGATATTTCTCTGACATAAACCTACCTGGTCTGAGTGTCTGACTACATGGATTCCCTGAATACAAGCTCTCAGTCAAGAGCTTTTCTTGGTATTGCAGCAATAAAAATGTTTCCAAAGGCCAAAAGAAACATTTATTGGTAGGCTCATTATTGTATAAAAAGGGACCCTTGAGTACTTACCCTGTTTCTAGATTTTTTCAGGATTTTAATGGCTTAAGGCTAGAAATGTTTAAACACTTGATGTTTCAATTAAAATATCTATTAAATATCTATTTAAAGATGGACACTATACTGTGCACTGAGAATACAGAAGTGAAGTAAATCAGCTCTGCCATTAAAACATTTATGGTCTGGAGTGGATCCCAGAGTTATATAGGCAAATAAGTGTGAAATTGCACAGATTTGTTTTGTTTCCATTAGTGGTCATACCCAAGGTGAGCTATTATATAATTTAAAAATTATAGAACAATTACAAATTATAATGATAATTAATTGTAGAATACTAAAATCACAGAAATAGAGTTCACTTATTATCATTCCTCTTAAACTCTACCATGCCAATGTTCCAGTCTTCCATAGAAAAATATCACACCACAGAGCTGACACACTATAACCCAAATCCCACCTGCCTCCTGTTTTTATGAACAAAAATTTATTGGAACATGGCCATGTTGATTCACTTACATACTGTTTAAGGCCGTTTAAGGCAGTTTCATCTTACCACGTCAGAGTTGAATAGTTGCAACAGAGGTCACATGGTCCCCAAAACTGAACATATTTACTATCTGACCCTTTAAAGAAAAAGTTCCCTAACTTCCACATCAGATGATTAACTTGTCAGTCCTGTGTCTAAACAAAGAGTGCTACCTAAATTAAGATTAATGCTCATCTGCTTTTAAATCTGCAATAAAGAAAGTTAAACAACCCATTAGCCGATTTTATGCTCAACTATATGACAATCCCCTTTTTTACACTTAGCCTACATCCTTTTTTTGTTGGCTTGTAAAGGCCAGTTACCTTTATTGCACTCAGAGGAGGTACAGAACACCCATCACTAGACACATTACAGTCCTCTATATAATTATGTGCATGTCACCCTTTCCCTCAAAATAGCCCAAAGATACAGATGTAGTGAAAAGAAGGGCCATCTGTACCCCAATGTTTATAGCAGCAATGGCCACGATCACCAAACTGTGGAAAGAACCAAGATGCCCTTCAACGGATGAATGGATAAGGAAGATGTGGTCCATATACACTATGGAGTATTATGCCTCCATCAGAAAGGATGAATACCCAACTTTTGTAGCAACATGGACAGGACTGGAAGAGATTATCCTGAGTGAAAAAAGTCAAGCAGAGAGAGTCAACTATCATATGGTTTCACTTATTTGTGGAGCATAACAAATAACATGGAGGACATGGGGAGATGGAGAGGAGAAGAGAGTTGAGGGAAATTGGAAGGAGAGGTGAACCATGAGAGTCTACGGACTCTGAAAAACAACCTGAAGGTTTTGAAGGGGAGGGGGGTTGGAGGTTGGGGGAACCAGGTGGTGGGTATTAGGGAGGGCACGGATTGCATGGAGCACTGGGTGTGGTGCAAAAACAATGAATACTGTTACGCTGAAAAGAAATTTTGAAAAAAAAAAATATTTCAAGGTTTTTAGAGTCATCATAATGCAATGATACATGAAAACCTTGACTCCAGTTCCATCTGCTATGTGACTCCCCAAATATAGGATTATTGGTAAATCTTTTTCTTTGCATGACCCCAATTTGGTGAATATCATCAAACTATCAATTTTTTCCAGCATTATCTTCTTGAGAAGTTTTCTTGTAGTCTTCTTATAAGAAGGGATTATCACAATATTAATTTCTCATATTCTGCCTTTCTATCTTCACCTTTTACCAATAACATAGGTATTCTAATTTGTTTACAAATACTTCAAGATACTTAATAATTTAGCCATAACATAGCAGATTTCTTAATGCCATTCAGTTTGGAACTCCTTACATAAGGAGTATGCAGTAGTACTGCATTAAAATGTTATCAATTATTCCCAAATAGATTATGAAGCAGCTGAACAAACTATACCAACTGAAAGTGTCAAAAACTCTTAAGAAGATAAATTTGAAAGAAAATTGCTTAGGACTATAAATAAACGTCCTTAAAAATAATAAATCATTGGTGTTAACAAAGGTGTTTCTCATAAAAGTGTAGTGCAGAAGGGGCTCCTGGGTAGCCCAGTCCATTAAGCAACCAACTCTTGATTTCAGCTCAGGTCATGATCTCAGGGTTGTGAGATCAAGCCCCTGAAGTTTCCACGCCCAGCTTATGATTGTCTCTCTCCCTCTCCCTCTGCCCCGTGCCCCCCATTTGTGCGCATTCTCTCTCTCTCAAAAAAACTGTAGTGCAGAAAATATCTATGTCTTTATGTCTACATGGATGTCCATATGTATGTTTGGATGGATCCAATTGGTAGTTGTCTTCGTCAGTTTGAGCTGCTCTGACAGAATACCATAAACCGGACGGCTAAACAACAACCACTTAATTCTCACAGTTCTGGGGGCTGGAAGTCGGAGATCAGGGTGCCAGCATGGTCTGGGTTGGTGTAGGGCCCTCTCCCTAGTTATGTCTTTACATGTCTAGAGAGAGAGAGAGATCTGACAGGTATCTTACAGATATCTCTTTCTTTATCATCTCTATCTCTACCTCTATATCTCTATCTCTATCTCAGAAGGCCATATATGCATAGGCAGAGAGAAAGAAAGAAAGAGATCTCTTCCTTTTTTTATAAGGGCTACATCCTCATGACCTAATTACCTCCCAGAGGCCCCACTCCAAACACCACCACATTGGGGATTACAGTTCCAACATATGAATTTTGGGGGAACACAAACATTCAGTCCATAGAGTAGTAATTATCTGCTAAGATGAAAATACATTTGGATAAGGAAACATCCATCTCTATAGACCCCCTATTTATAGGCGAACTTCATTTCTACTTCATTTAACCTACGCCCTCCTCAAATCACATTTCTAGAATCTCCAACCCTACTTTCAGAAACAAGATTTCCTCAAGGGTCCTCAGCTGAAGTAATTAGATAAGCATTCAGACTTCTATTTATCAGTTTGGGTCAGTCAGTGAGCATGAAGCAGCTTACTTCCCAGGCTGAACTGCTGTAATCTTGAAATGTAATTAGAGATATGAACACCTTTGTGAGTTTGCAGGGAGTTTTATAAGGTAGCTTTAATATTACTGCACCTTAACCATATTAAACAATGTTATGTCTAGTCACTGAATTATTTATGTTACTTCTTAGAAAAGTCAAAAATACACTCTGAAGTTTCCAAAATAAAAAGGCAAATGAATAGATCTTTTTAAAAAAAGGGGGGGGGTGCATCTGGGTGGCACAGTCTGTCAAGCATCTGACTCTTGGTTTCAGCTCAGGCCATGATCTCAGGTTCGTGAGATCAAGTCCTGCATCAGGCTCCATTCTCAGCATGGAGTCTGCTTGAGACTCTCTCTCCCTCTCCCTCTGCCACTCCCCACTGCTCTCTCTCAAATAAATGAGTAACTCTTTAAAAAGATTAGATTAAATTAAATTTAATTAATTTAATTTAATTTTTTTAAAAAAGCTACTCTTCTAGCTTGTGTGATTTCCTTATTTTAACCCCAAGTACTAGATATGCAGTTCAATGAGATTTTCTAAATTTCATTTATATTTTTACATGGCAATATTTATATACATTATATGTAATAATGTGAAATAATAACACTCATGTCATTATCCCAACTGCTGTCTTAATTTTTTTTAAGATTTCATTTATTTATTTGACAGACAGAGATTACAAGTAGGCAGAGAGGCAGTCAGAGAGAGAGGAGGAAGCAGGCTCCCCGCCGAGCAGAGAGCCCGATGCAGGGCCTGATCCCAGGACCCTGGGATCATGACCTGAGCTGAAGGCAGAGGATTTAACCCACTGAACCACCCTGGCACCCGTTCTTGTGAATTCTAATTTTAGGTAAATATTAACCTTTTTAGCTCAAGCACCATCAGACCTATTTATAAAAAGCCATTGCTTTCTGGTATCTCTAGATGTGTTATTTTTAAAAATCACTGGTTAAAGATCACTAGTTTTCCTTTTATAATTTTTTAAAAAATTTCTTGAGTTGGTCCTCTTATGAAAACAGCTTTTAGAATAGTAGAGGGAAAATAAAAAGCCTACTTCCTCTCTAACAATTTTATGGTAATGAATAGGTGTCCATGGCAAAGAAGGCACCATGTAAACTACTCAAACACTCTGTTGCTTTTAGTCCCTCACCCTAAATATTGACCACGTCAGAAATAGCAAGACATCTGCATAAATGCCTTTTGACACCAACAGTTGCCCTCACACTGATTTTTTTTAACATCAAGCCAGTCCACTAATACTGGATTCATATCTCAAAAGATTTGTCTGAAGAGTGTTATTGGAAATACTAGCAAAATACACTCATCTAGGAAAACAGAAGACCCTTTGTTTCTAGTACTATTTACTTATGTACCCCTGGAATCATAGCTTCTGCCTCAGAAATTATTGTTCTGTCCAGAAAGGATGGAGTTTAACAATAATGATGATGATGATACTAATAAAAGCTATCAATAATAAGCATTAAAATGTGCCAGGCTTGTACTAGATACATTAAATATCATGTATTTAATCCTCACCGTAATCCTAGTAATAGTCCTTTTTGTACATAAAGAACCAAAGAGGATAAATAAAATGATCAAAGACCAGTAGATAATAAGCCATTGAGCTAGAAAGTGCATCAGTGCCTGAGTCCCAGATCTGTGCCAACTTCAGCAGAACCCTGTCACTTGTTAAAAATGGCTACACTTAGTTTTGAACTGTTAGTGGTCAAAGGTCAAAACAATAGGCTAAACACTTCAGGGTAACTCTTCATAATTTCTCTACATTAAAATAGTACTGACAAGTCGAGGAAATTCAAATGGCAACTTTATCTTTAGAGAAACCAGAGTCAACTATGAACATCCCTTGCTCAGTTTACCAGACTGAATGCAAAACTGTAGAGTGTGAGGCTCAGTGTCTTTCATTTGGAGTTTTAAAAATTTCTGTAAACCACTGGAAATTTAGCAGGTTCTTCCAAGAAATCTACTGCCCTTTGCTATTTGGCTCAGCTTCCCTAATTCTACTCCTTCTAGATCCTTTCTATTGAATTCTAGAAGGCAGCATGAGAATAAGTCGGTGGATCCACACAGCACATTCAATGTGTATGGAGTAAACAATGTGTTTCATACATGTATTTGTTATTATACTTCAAATCTACACAGATTTCAGTGATTAATTCATTATAAATTCTTTGAAGTATTCTTAAATTCATAGCATTTTTGTCCTGTCAACCACCAGAGAAGTATAAGTAATATAACACAAATGTTTCTATTAATTTCTTTTTTACTTTAAATAGAATTCCTCAGAGTGAAAAAAGTTGAAAACTTCTACACTAGTCCTTGAAAATTTCCATTCTACTAGTCCTATCATGATCTCAACAGTAAAAGTAGTTTAGTACCTTCTCCATAACTGTATAAGACTACAGTATTAGACAAATGGGGAAAAAAAGAGAAGAAAAAATTCAAAGTCCCCCAAATACAATACCTCATTAACTGCAACCAAGAAATTACTGTAAGAACCTAAAAGAACAAAAAACCTCTAATGCCGACTCAGGATACCCACTCTGTCTTCTCTCCTAGCATAAACATCCCTTTCTGCAGCCTCTTCATACACAGAACTGAGATGCAAAGTCTAAAAAGAAATGTAGTCTGGGGGCGCCTGGGTAGCTCATTCGGTTGTCTACCTTCAGCTTAGGTCATAATCCCAGGGTCCTGGGATCAAGTCCCGTTTCAGGCTCCCTGCTCAGTGGAGAATCTACTTCTCCCTCTTCTCCCCCTGCTTATAGGTTCTCTCTCCCTCTTTCTCCGTATCTTGCTCTCCCAAATAAATAATTAAAATCTTTTAAAAAAAGAAAAAAGAAAAAAAAATGTAGTCCGGGCCGTGTTTCTTCCCAGCTATTAGCATGTGTTTTTCAAAGGACGTAGCAGTGTAAATGTGAGGTATGGACATTTTAGGCAATATTCAAGTCACTCTTTAATTAACTCCACCAACGATACTCAACATTATACACCAGTGATTAGAATGTGGAGCTATTTGCTCTGTAATATTAAAGAATGTCAAGACTTCCATTATTTATAAAGCTGTATATTTTTTTAACTTTTCATTTCACTTGCTCAAATCAGTTCTGAAAAGACATGTGAAAGTATCTAGCTCCATCATTAAGCAAAATCATTTGAACACTGTGACATGCTTTCATTCCTAGCAACGGTCACCTAAATAGACACTTACTTCATAGTCAGAAGTGATTAACCTTGATTAATACCCAGGTAATGTCCCTCCAACAGTTACATTAGAAACAGAAAGCTAGCTGTTGTCTGACCTTTGAGCCACATTAATTTTCCTTAGTCTTTTATCCTAAACCAGTAGAAAGAAGTCAACTTCTGAACTAGACCTGTCTGCCAATCCCAGCTCCATTATTTGCCACTGTATTATTTAAAGCCAACTGTTTAATTTCTTTGAAATTCCCTCCCATCAAAATTTACTTCACTGTCTTCTCAAAATTACATGAAACAATGCTTCTTTATATATAACTAACATTAAATATGATTTAAGACAACATTGTTTGGGGCCCCTGTGTGGCTCAGTTGGTTAAACATCTGACTTGATTTTGGCTCAGGTCAGGATCTCAGGGTCTTGAGATCAAGCCCCACATTGGGCTCCTTGCTGGCATGGAGCCTGCTTAAAATTCTTTCTCCCCCTCTCTCTCTGTCCTTTCCCCTGCTTGTGCATTCCCTCTCCCTCTAAACACACACACACACACACACACACACACATTGTTTTATTCCCTCAAGTAGCCCACACTCGTATCTACTTTCCAAAATGTATTTTATTCACATCTCTTCCTCAGCTCTGAATACTTCTTTTAGTCTATAGAGTGCCCAGTGGCTTTGACCAACGTGCCCATGAAATACGGGGATTGACTAGGAATATCTTAAAGGATGGGTAGCCAATGAAATCATTATTAAGGATCTTGCCACTTCCCTTTGCAGTGGCTTCTCTTCTTGCTTAATTCATCCTCAAAGGGTTAAGTTTAGTTTCAAGAAACATTTAAGTAGGTGCTAGTCACATGACAAGATGAAATTCATAGTTTGTAATCCAGTTAAAGAGATGTTTTATACACACACAGACACAAATGAAAATATATAGGTCTTTTTCATTCATGACAATATTGGTTAAATTACAAATAAAATTATTGTCAGAAATAAAATGTTTCTGGAGATCATGAATGCTAAAAGCTGAATGTTTTGATGCTGCGAACTAGATATGCAAATACCATCCACAACCTTATTTTTTCTTGATTTCTGTAATAGAGACTAGAGAATTGGGATATCTTCCCAGAATCCCTCATATCTGGGTTTAGCCACGTGACTCACATCCAGCCAATGAAATGTAAGCAGACATCACTGACTAGGCTTTTAAATGGAAAATGTTGTAAGTTTTGGCATTCTGCTTTTGCCCTTTATCCTTTCCCCTTCTTCTACATGGAACAAGGATACAATGCCTACAGATGGAACAGCCATAGTGTAACCATGAGGATGAAGAACACAGTTTAAGGATGAAAGGAATCCAGGTCCATGATGAAACCATTAGACTACTCTGCCAGGCTAAGACTTCCTGCTTCCAAATTTCTTGTCACATGAGACAAATCTCTTACTTGGTTAAATCACTATTTGTTGTATTTTCTGCTACTTATTTTTTTTAAAGATTTTATTTATTTATTTGAGAGAGAGAGAGAGCATGAGAGGAGAGAGGTCAGCAGGAGAAGCAGACTCCCTACTGAGCAGGGAGCCCGATGTGGGACTCGATCCCGGGACTCAAGGACCATGACCTGAGCCGAAGGCAGTTGCCCAACCAACTGAGCCACCCAGGCGCCCCGAATTTTCTGCTACTTATAATTACTTTATCTCAGCTGACACAGCCTAAATACAGAATAAAATTTAATTTTACAGAGAAGAATGGGAGAGAATTTCCATTAGGAAAAAAAGCAGGAAACATGACCGTATCCAAGAGTGAATGCCTTCTGTTTGGAGAAAAATGAACAAAACAAATTCACTTTTGTCAAGGATATATAGGAGGCAGTAGTTGATAAAATAGGGTTGTGTCTGTGGGAAATGGTATAGATACACAGTGTCTGAATGCCAGGAAAAAGAATGGGAATAATACAAAGAATGGTATACAATACAAAAGTCAGCAAGGGATTTTTCAGTTGTTGCCTCCATGTATACATTTTTAAAGATCTAGGATGATACAACCATCTATCATGTATTTCTAGTAATTTCCTCTTCATAATCTGTGAAGGAGCCCTCCCTCCCTCTAGATTGAGTGGTACCTAATCCAGATGAATATTAGGGATAGGTCTCAAAGTAAGTAAGTCAGTAAAAAGCAAGGATGTATTTATCACTTAGACTCTTATGTTCCTTACATAAGACTCCGACTCTTTACTTTTCTTATCTCCCATATCACCTATGACACCAACTAATGTTGCAGTAGCAACAACTGATTACAGCTTCTCCTGTCCGTGAAGAGCACCTCAAATTTCACTTTATCACTTTAACATCTACTCTAAATATTGAAGAAACAGGGTTCCCCTACAAGCAGATGCTCATACAAATATTTGAATACAAGACTTTTATTTGTGAAGGGAAGGAACATCAGCCAGGGAATGGAGAAGTTAGTCAAGGAACAAAGACGACTCTCCTACTGCTTAACCCATTGGAAGAGCCCTAGATTTAACCCGAAGGAGAGGATTTGGTATATTTGGATACCATCTCCCATCAATCATGGGTTGAGAGCAAGTGCTGGGTGATATCAACTCTCCTTCACTTTGGGCCAGTCATGGACATAGTCAAGTTTCACTCTTTAGCTTCAGAGAAAGCCCTCTGGAAGACCATGGTAGATGGAAGTCTGATGTGAGGCACAGACATGGCAAGTCCTGGGAAGTAGGGGTGGAGAACCAACAGCAACTGCTACAACATGCTTGGCCTGACCAATGACTGAGTCCAAGTTCCAGTTTAAGTAGCAAGTTTCCAGTTTTACAGGAATGATAAAACACAAGAATGAAGGAGTCACCAACAGAACACAAAAATATCTTCCTTCTTTGTGGCAACCTAGAAGTCGATATAGAACCCAAAATGACTCCAAAAAGGGAGTACTCAAGTGGGATTTGCTTTTACTCCACAAAGTTTACGGTAGTCTAACTGCAATAAGAGCCCTTTTGGATTAATGTTAAAAATAGAATGAAAATTGCAGGTGGTCAGGATGATTCTTGGCAAACCCAGTAAGAGGAAAAATCAAACTCTTGGTTGACCAGGATGCCAAGGAATAAATCAAATTCTAAGATGAGAGTCTAATACCCAAATGGCTAGGCAAGAATCAGGAGAGAAAGCCATACTTGGTTCCTCAAATGGGCTATGACATTTTGCAGCCTTAACTTTTTTTTCTCTATTTCACAAACATTAATACAATGTTTGCTATATGCTTGCCACTGTTTTATGTGCCTTGTAAAGAAAACTCTTTTAATTTTCCTAACAATATTATGAAATACTTACTATAATTTATCATCACTTTACAGATACAAGCATAAGGAAGCCAAATAAATTTCCCAAGAAAAATCTACCTCCAAAGTATTTTCTTTTAATCACTGCAGTCTTCTGACTCCCGCTAAATAAGAATTCAATCAACATGGCGGGCATATGATAGTCCCTTAATCCCTATTACAAGTTTTTGTATCCTTATAATTATCATTGGGCTATCCTCAGATTGGGAAGCAAGAGACAGGAGAGAAGAGCTGAGTCTTCTCTCAAATGTCTATTGCTGGGCTAATTTTAACAACTACACCCAAAATCACCTCTATCCTTATGAGTGTTTGGTACAATGGAAATAGGCTCAACTGGCTAAAATAAGAGTGAAATAATTGCCCTGGAGAATCTAGAACACCAGCCAGCTGGTTTAGTCTTTATTATCCTGTAATCACAATAATAAGGAACCACTGAAAAATCTGAGAAAGAAATTAAGAGTGTGTACATGTGGTCAGATGTCAGTATGAGTAGCAAAAATGGCAGATGGGTGGACCTCCCTCCCAGGCAAGAGGGATTCCAGGAAACCACAACCATCTGGAAAAGTCCACCTTATCACAAGGACAGAACATAATTATTCCCATTCTAGCCTTCTAAAATGCAAGTAACAGGTTAGCAATAACAACTGTATTCACTTTGAAGGAAAAACACATTTCTCCATTTTAAGGTGAACATTCATAACCATGACACCAATTGGCGTCTTGGGGTCCTTGAATTCATTCTCAAGACAAATCAGACAGAAAGGTGCTATTGTTTTTCAGTAGGAGCCACTTGGTAATACACAGGCAAACATTCTTCCCCCAAAGCCTTGTTCCACATAGACCCCATTCAACAGCTACTTTCCACACTTCCACTAGACAGCCAAAGACTTCTGGACATGACTTACTTCAGTATTAATGGGTTCAGGGCTTGGTAGCTCGAGTTATGTGCCTTTAGTGATACGGTTTCTACAGGAGACTACCATTCTTGCTTATCATCAGGTTTCTTCTACCTGAGAACATATCCTAGTGATGTGGTTTTGGAATGTAGGTGAGGTTTGGTGGGGTGGGGTCCAGAGCTGAAGACTAAGAAAGAATTCTTGAGACATCTTTGGTGCAAAATGGTGGTTTTATTAAAGCACAGGGACAGGACCCAGGGGCAGAAAGAGCTGCTACTTCACTGTTGTGAGGGGTGACTGATTATACACCATGGGGTTAGGGGAGGTAAGGAAAAAGGGAGTTTTGAAAAGAACTTTCATATGTTAAAAAAAAAAAAATAAGGGAGATTTTGAAAAGAACTTTCATATGCTAAAGACCTACAGGATACCAGAGGCCTTGCCACTATCAAGTTGAGGTTGTTTTTCCCTCTACTAAAGCAATTAACATGAAGACAGTTGGGAGCTTCCTGGGAGAATATCACACATATCCCATTGGGGAATGGGATGGGGGGGCGGGTTTGCAGGTTGTAAGCTTGGGTTTGTCCTCAGCTAGCCTCTTTCCCTCATCACTAGAAATGCTTCTCACAGCTAACTACACTTGAGAATCCCTGGAGTTTTCTTCCACACATGCCCAGACTCCAATTCCAGAAATTCTGATTAATGGGTTTGGGGTAGAACCTGAGCGCGTGGGCTTTTTTTTCAAACACCGTGGCTGACTGATGCAAAGCAAGGTGAAGACGGACAGCATGGCAAATAAAAATGATGACAGGAGTTCACAACTTTTGCACGCTCCCCGTGTGCCAGGTGCTTGGCTGAGAGACCTACGTGTCTCAATTCATTTGATCTCCGTAACAATATTCTGAGGTGGGAGCTAGCATTGTGTCTCCTTTTCTGTTAAGAAATCTGAGGCAGTGATAAACTGAATGACTTTCCCAAAGTCACAGAGGAAACACATGGTGGAGTCAGGATTTAAAAGCAGGCAGCCTGCTATAAATCTACATATGGACGTTCCTCACACCAAGTAAGAAAAAGCAATTTCTTCCTATAGCCAAAGTGATGGCTTAATAAGGTCTCATATCTTAACATCGTAAAGCATCAAAACCATAAGATTTAAATGATATTGGCTTGAGCCTCCATTGAAGTGTCTTTGGAATGTCTAAGGACCTCCCCCAAATTTCTACACCAGGTCTTTCAAGCAGGCAGTGCTGCTCCAAGCTCTGGCCTCCATTGAATTAGTTTGGTTCAAGGAACATCCTGACCACTGCCTTGCACTTGCCCATGTTTTAAGTCTTTGCTGGCCCGTGGGACCACCACATACGGTAATCAGCCACGTCCCACTATTAAAAAATAATAATAACAACAACAGTAAGCTAAGCAAGTCATAATAGTTTTCATAAGGTGGTATGTAGCAACCTTCTTTGCTGATCTCTTGGGTGAGCCAGAGAGTTTATTTTCTTGATTGCAGTAAGATTGACAACCTAAAATTGAGCAAGGACGCCCCTTCAGTAAACTTTCCCCAGCCACTATGTATGCCAGCTGCTCAGCCATACTCCTCTTTGTCCTCTCTCCTGTCCACTCTCTCCTATTTTATCCAGCCTTTGCTTTCCCCCCCACCCCTGGATTTCTCTTATCTCTAAAACAAAAGCATTTAGGAAGCTCATCTGCTGTCTCCCGCGTATTCTTCTGCTAATATCTGCTTTCAGGTCTCACATTTATCCTCAGTGTCTTATCAAGTATTAAGCAAATGTCGTGCTTTCTCTGAGTGGTATTCTGTTGTGTTGTTTTTCACCTTCATATACCTTTTCCTTGCCCAAGTTTGGGCTGTGTCAATAATTATCCAAAATAAGGTTGAGATACGGCTCCCAGTCAAAGAGGTGACAATTTATATGGTAAGGCAAGATATGTATGTGTAAGGCAATGTGATAAGAATTTAATAAATGTTTTAGGGTATAATAAGCTTGGAAATTCAGACTGAGAAATATAGACCAGGGGTGCCTGGGTGGCTCAGTGGGTTAAAGCCTCTGCCTTCAGCTCAGGTCATGATCCCAGAGTCCTGGGATCAAGCCCTGCATCCAGCTCTCTGCTCAGCAGGGAGCCTGCTTCCTCCTCCCTCTCTCTCTCTCTCTCTCTCTCTCTACCTGCCTCTCTGTCTACTTGTGGTCTCTGTCTGTCAAATAAATAAATAAAACCTTAAAAAAAAAAAGGAAAAAGAAATAAAGACCAGAGATGTAGAAGAAAATACTACAGAGAAGAAAATACTTCGGTTAAGTAGGATTCAGATCAGAGATGGGAAGTGGGAAGACAATTGTGTCCCATCCCAGATCAATTCAATCAGAATCTTTGTGGATGGGACCTGGAGTAAAATATTTTTAAAGCACTCCAAGTGATCCTAATATAATCATGGTTAATCATCACTGTTGTATTTAGTGCCTCATGGCTTGACTAGTTAGGAAATGATCCAGCAAAGTAACGATATTCAAATTTCCGACCTGGGATACTATCCCAAATTGTCTAATTGACCTTTACATTATACACACAATAGGCTTCAAATATTGCATTTTATGGGCTTTACTAAGGATCCAATAGATTCTAAATTAGAATCAGAATGTGGATACAAAGCGATCTGAATGCTCCCCACCTAATTTTACTGTTCATCTCCCTTCCAGTTGTTACGGCAATAGCTACAAGCAGCATTTGGAAGTGGGTACCTGCCAACGAACTGTCAGATGGACAAAGCTTTCCACTTAAGACAAATACTGCAGAATGCAGTATTTCATTTCAGCCTTCCTGGATTCTGCATTGATATTGGTAGAAGAGGGCCAAGAACAACATCACTGTGATTTCTGAACAATGATGGAATTTGCTTCCAGAACTAAATCAATCAATAGGCTTCCAAACTCCCATGAAAGACTTCCACTTTATACCTACAGAGGCCAGCTGCTGTCTGACCACTTGCTGCTGAAAACTAGAAAACTCAGGTAGAATATTTTTTAAAAAGAAAAACAAAAAAAAATTTTAAAAACTGAAGGCCATGTACTACCTAGGCAGTGAGAACTTGAGGGGCCAATATCCCCAAGAAAGGGAAATACAAAGAGAGAAAGCTCAAATTCATCATTATATTTTCCCTTGTGTCATTGGCTTTGCTTACGGGGTGACCAGGAGGCTGAAAAGCTGAGCAAAATCCAACACAGTTCAGTGGCCTCAGTAGACTAAGGAAATTTTAAAAACTGAAAAGGAGAAAGCACCAAGGGGGAAGAACCCAGTAGCCACTTCTGGATGTCACTTAGAACTCATGAGGGGCTATGCTATAGGAGTAAGGGCAACGGGAAATGGAACAGCTTTTACAAAAGTTTAAATATGGCTGCATACAGTGGCTAACTGAACAGAATAAAACAATAAATACGGCGGCAAATCAGCTCAATTCCAGATGAGAGTGAAGTGTTCTCCCGAACTTCCTGCATGTCAGAAGCAAAGGCAAAATCTCTCTACAACAAAGTCACACACAGAGTCTCAAAAATCGCTTATCATTTTTTTCATACCCAACAACTACAAAGAATAGTCACTTTGGTAAAATGGGGATGACAAAATTTACCTATTCTGTAATGATGAGGCCTGAAGGTGAGGTCTACAAATTACTACAAAATGCCTAACAACAACCCAAATCATGGACACTTAGAAAATATTTATAGATTACATCATGTATGTTTAAAAAATATGCTTCCTTTCATTCTTTCTATAAGAGACGCTGGGTAATTGATTTATAACTTTGTGTGAGGTAAGAGAAAAAGATGTGCTTTATAATTAGATTAACATTAGTATTAGAAGGTAGAGACAGATACTTTCCCCTGTCAGGTCCTCAGCAAACAACCAGGAGTCAGCAAAAAGGACAGTTCCACATAATGAAACAAGCACAGCTTGAAAAGCTCTTAAACCTTGCTTTCCTACCCATTGTCACCATGTCAAATCCCAAGGCTGTTCTGTTTATAATTAAATGAAATTTCTGCATATAGCATGGCAACCTAGTGTTTCATAATCAAGGGAAAATAATTACCTTTCACTATGGGTGTTCCTTAATGAATGAAAATGAAATGTATTATCCAGGCTTTTAAAGCCTCTATATTGTACTGCACTTTGAACAGCAGAATATAGTGGTGGGACATTTGCAATGAAAGGCACTTCAAATTTATGAAGTGTTTTGAAAACATCTGAGTTATTTTTATACCCTGAAGCAAGGACTGTGTTTTTGTATTTATACACTAAAGGCTAAGAATATGAGGCACGTGAATTCGAAATGCCAGGAACAGCCCCAGTAATATTAAATTTGGGCAAAATTAAGTCTAAAGTGAACAGAAATGGTGATTTCAATTTTACTTTGCCATTTAGTCATCAGGTTTGTACAGTGACTTCAAACTAGATTTGAAATATCCAAATACTATTTTGAACAACGCGGCCCACGACTTTAGATATACCCCAGCCTGGCCAGTTGTATTGCTGAAACATACAAATTTCCAAAACGGGAGGGGGAAAATTGCAATGAAAAATCTTTTGACCTCCCCCCACCCTGCCGCCCACCCCCCACCCTGCCCCATCAGCCCACACTGCTCTGACACAGCTAGCCTGGGGGGTACTGGAGGTGAGTACTTGTTCAGGGAGGTGCCCATGGTCATGGGCTCCAAGACTGACCCGCGCAAGGCCAAAGTGCTGGTGAAGAGGCTGCGGAAAATGGGTTGGCACCGGTGACCCAACACAGGTGCCTGCAGGTGGTGAAGCCCATGGGTGCAGTGGCCTACCTCGAGTGCTGGCGTTTCCAGGAGGCCACCCCGGTTCTGGCTGCGGATTGCGTGGAGTTTGGGCACGGTGACTTGATGGCCTGGAGCCCTCCCTGCCACCACCACCCCAGCCGCGCGACCAGCAGCAGGCACTGATCATGCGCACTACCGGCCAGGCCGCGCTGAGACCCGGCTGTGACCACTGATCTGCACCTCCAACAGACGGGCACCACCGAGGACCGCCCAGACCAGGGCTAGACTCCTTCACGGGAGCGAAACCCCTGTGAGGCTAGAGGAAAGGGCTTCCTAGGCCCACTGGGCCCATGGAGGGGTAGTCCTGGAGGTCCTTGGAATTCTGGCCGACTTCCAGCTCCCAGCCCTGAACCTCACATCTTGGCACAGTCGCGCAGCCTGGCACCACCTGGCGGCTGCTTCCAGAACTTCATCTTCAGGACCGGGCGTTCCTAAGACCCTGTGGCCAGGACCCACACCCTGCCCATTTGCCCTGTCCATGCCAGTGGTAACAGCCTATAACTGTAAAAGCTAAAATGACATCAAAATTTTTCTGTCCAAAATTTTTTTCATGAAGTTAACCACTGTTTCCAACTACTATGCCATAAACCCTACACTGACAGTGCTACACTTGAAAAAGGATACTTATAAAAGGGGTGAAAGAATTGAGTATCTTACGAGTCCTTGTTTTCTCATAGTTCTCATTCTTAAGTGACAGTAAGCTCTTCTAAGAGGTGAGGGGCCTTAACTACAATAAAATCACTGCACAGCATGTAAAGAATTTCTCTTTCCCAAAGGATGGAGACAATAAAGAGTAAAAATGTGGAAGACTAGAGAGATGCAAGAAGGTCCATGGCTTCAGACAAGATCTGAAA
Source organism: Enhydra lutris kenyoni (assembly GCF_002288905.1). NCBI lineage: Eukaryota > Metazoa > Chordata > Mammalia > Carnivora > Mustelidae > Enhydra > Enhydra lutris. The sequence goes on from NW_019154126.1 coordinate 6,263,418, forward strand.
TACAGAAAAGGGACTTATTATAAAGAGAAAAGAACAGTTATATACATTGGCAGTTTTCAGCGCCATTATATCAGAAAAAATTTTTGGATGACAAGAAAAAGAAATACTCGATTCTTGGTTTTTAAATAGTTTCAAAAGCCACCTACATATTAAAATGTGTTCAGAGACTTGCAGACCATGATATGATAAGATGTGATATGATATGATGTGATATGATATGATATGATATATATGATAGCAGTTGAATAGTTCCGCAAGTGGACAATTTTTGGCTGAAGCACTATTTTTTACTGTAAGAAAAATTCAGTTTATAATAGCAACAAAAACTGTAAAATGCCAATGAATTAACATAAGAATGGATATACAAGAGATATACCAAGAAGCTATTGAATTTAAACTTTATTCATGGACACAAGACAGAGAATCACACCTTATTCTGGATTAAAGGTTAAAAAAAGGATAAGCCATCAACTTCGCTCAAATCTATAAAATCAATGCACTCTGAATCAAATTCAAACAGAAATTTTATAGAACTTTACAAAGTGATTCTAGGATTCAACTGCAAAAGTAAGTGAGCAAAAAGAACAATAAAATCTTAAAGAAATGGTAAAGAGTGAGAGTGATTCATTTGACAACTCAAATGCCGAAACAATAATAAAAGTTTAGTACTAAGAGTCTGATTGTCTTAGGAATGGTGAAGTAGATAAATGGAACCAAATACTGCAGAACAGACCTACACACTAAAGAAGAATTAATATATGATAATGTTGACGTTTCAGATAATTGAGAAAAATAGCATTATAAAATTATTTACTTGAAAAACTACAGATCACTATAACAGACAGTCATAAAAATATATCCCTGTCATACTGAAGATCTAAATATAAACAACAAAACTACTACATTTTAAAATATAGGAAATTATATTTTTGTAAAAAAAAAAAAAAAAAAAAAACCTTCTGAAACAAACCAGAAATCATAAAAGAAAATTTTATAATTTGACTTTAAAAAGTAACAAAAACCCCTTAAACAGGGGCTCCTGGGTGGCTCAGTGGGTTAAGCCTCTGCCTTCAGCTCAGGTCATCATCTCAGGGTCCTGGGATCGAGCCCCGCATCGGGCTCTCTGCTCAGCAGGGAGCCTGCTTCCCTCTCTCTCTCTGCCTGCCTCTCTGCCTACTTGTGATCTCTGTCTGTCAAATAAATAAATAAAATCTTTAAAAAAAAATCCCTTAAAGTAAAAATAGATGAGAGAATGAGGATTATAGCGTATTAAGGACTTCTCAAACTTATTTTTTAAAGAAATAGAAATGCCTTTCAGACATATATGTAAGCAATTATATAGAAATAAGAATAAATACAAAGTCCAAATAAACATATGAAATGATCAAATCATTAGAAACTATAAGAATTCAAGTTTACCATCAACTTGGAATAAATTGAAAAAAGAACAATAACATCTAATGTCAGCATGTCCTTACACTATTGGTAAGAACATAAAATGTCAGAACCACTTTGAAGGACATTTGATAAAATCAATCAAAATTTAAAATGGGCACAAATACAGACCAAGGTACTACAGTTCCTCAAATTTATCCTTCAGAAATACTTGAATAAATGCACAAATAAATATGCATTGCTTGTAAGAAAAAGTTAAAACAAATGTCTATCAATTAAAGAATTTTTATATAACGTGATATCCATGCTATGGAAGTATATTCAGATGTTAAAAAGAAAAAGGAAAACCTATGTGTTCTAACACAGAAAATTCTCACAAAATGTTAAACAATTGAGGCAATATGCAATATGTCCATTAAAATCCAATTTATGGTTTTAAAATACAGACATATGCACATACATGCAAATTAACAGAAAACTAAAAGAATATATAACACCAAATATCAATAGTGATTAATCTTAGGGAGAGGTAAATGACTTAGAAAACTCAGTTTAAACTATGCATAGACTAAGTGGTAAGAAGTTATAGCCAACCTACTTTATAGGTACATTGTAATATGTACCTGTTAACTTTATGCCATCAATAAAATTGTTATTTGAAATATAATACATGTGGTAAGTGATCCTGTATATTGGTTTTTTATTAAGACAGAAGAAAAGTAATACTAACATTCATCCACAAAAATATAATCAATGAAACTACTTTCTTTGAGTTCTCATTTAAATTCCCAGTCTTTTAAAAATATATCTGACAGTTGTTTCCACATGAATAAAGATCTATACATGATCAAAATGAAGCCAAACTTAGAATTATCATCATCCTCATCAGTTCTGTAATATTCAGGCCCCAAATTACTCTTGCAAAAGATGAAGAACTAGCCTGTATTTATCCTTGAAATGGTTATTTTGCTTTTGCTATTTACAGACATTCATAAGGTAAATTTAAATAATAACTGTAGTTTTGCAGTTATTTTTTTAACCAATATTTCAAGGCATTTCAAAAATTTGCATTGCAAGCATCTCCCATGCAATCCAAATAAAGGTCTATAAGAAAGGTTAAAAACAAACCATTTAATTAATTTATCTTTGGGGCGCCTGGGTGGCTCAGTGGTTAAGCCTCTGCCTTCAGCCCATGTCACAATCTCGGGGTCCTGGAATCGAGCCCCGCATCGAGCTCTCTGCTCAACAGGGAGTCTGCTTCCCGCCCCCCCGCTTCTCTGCTCTACCTGCTTGTGATCTCTCTCCCTCCGTCAAATAAATAAATAAATAATCTTTAATTAATTTATCCAACTGAAGCCTACCTGAACTATTCAGGGAAACCAAGGAACAAGCAAAAATACTATACCTAGCCATTCACTTCCTCTCATCACACCAAACTACCCCTCCAGGTGTGATCAGAGATGATCATTTCTGTGTAATGAACCCCAAAGACGTCCTTGTGTCAGAATTCCCAGTGAAAGTAGTTACATTCATCCCCGCTGTTCCAAATACCCCAGTTGGGAAAAATAATATAGAAGGAACAGAAATTGTCTAGGTGTAAGTATGGAATTTCTTCCTGAGACAATCAAACCAAGATATTTTTGTAGTCTAATTAGAAAGGAAGAAAGATTTGAGGTTCACTAGTGAAAAGCCTATTGTCACGTAATGTTACCTATGTGGTCTTAAATACCCATCCTGGAGTTTATTATCTGGTCTATACACTGGAATGATTGGACTAAATGATCTCCAAGATTACTCCAATATTCACTGAGCTTATGGACCAACCCTCCAAGCTTAAGAGAACCAGAGAAAGGGTATTAAGTGCTAGGGATAGAGGTAGTTATCAGGCAGTGTCAGTATCAGCTTATACTATATAACAAACCACCCAGAACTTGGAGTCTCACAACAAACATTTATATCCCTCATGATTTTGTGGTTTAGCTGAGTAGTTCTTTGGGTCTGGGTCAGCTTACCTGGCACTGGTGGTTTACAACAGGAGTCAACAAACCTTTTCTGTAAAAGACTTTATGGACCAGATGGTCTCAGTCACAGTCACTCATCACTACTGTTGGAGCATAAAAGTAGCCATAGACAATATGCAAATGAATGGGCATGCCTGTGTTCCAATAAAGCCTTATTTACAAAAGCAGATGGTGGGCTGGATTCCACCCACAGACCATCATTGTTTACCCTCCCCTGGTCTATGTGGTCTAACACACATGCCTGGCTGGCTGGTTCAAGATCAGCCAGGGTGCTTCAGTTCTCCTCACAGAGCCTCTCCTTCTCCATGACACTAGCCTGTGTTCATTCACGTTGCCTACGTGGAGTTCCAGATGCAGCAAGATCAGAAGCCCTACTGCATAGCATTCTTTAAGCGTCTGCTTATGAGAGTTTGCCCTATTGGCCAAAGCAAGTCATGTGGCCAAGAGCTGCATCAAGAAATGAAGCCATGACTCCACCCCTTGAGAGGACCAACCAGAAGAGTCAAAATGTAAAGTGGTGTGCATAAAGCAATGGAAGAAATCAGCAGCCATTTTTTTTATATGCCAGAGGGAACCTGCTAAAAATATATCTACAGTGAATCCTAATTTCTAATCATTTAGGTTTAACCAACCCTGAGTCAATTAGAAAGATAATGTCTTGTTTTGCAATGACAGGAAATAAACCTGATTTCTCCTAAAAGTAATTCTAATCTTCTGATTATGTCAAGCTTCTCCACATGGAAAGAAATACTATCACCTGAAGAATTCCAGAGTTTCTCTGACAATATAAACTGTAATTTATAAGGTTTGTGGCTACTAGACCATTAGAAAGTAGATTAATAGAATCTTATTAAGTTGGGGGCTTGGTGGGTTTTTTTGTTGGGGTTTTTTGGTTGGTTTTTTTTTTGTTGTTTTTGTTGTTGTTGTTGTTGTTATTGTTGTCGTCTTGTCTTTATATGAAAAGAGTTGTCTGTAACCTACAGCAGTAAGAGTCCATTTATCACCCGAGACTAGACATACACACTTCACACCATCATTTTCACTTGGGTTTGATACCTGTCCTCTGGGCAACAGAGTCCTGCAATGATGAAGGCAGCAATCACTACAGAATTGACTGGTGTTATTTTATAGCAGAAAAATGTCTGAGAGAGTGGTCTGAAAAAATGGAGAAGCACCCTTGGAAAGCTAAAGGTGGAATTCCCCCTGAGCGTTTTGTCAAAAAATACAGAAATAAAAGTGAGAATGTTTAGTTATTTGAGATGGATTTTGAAATAATAAATGGCATAGCATGGCAGCCATAGCTGAATCTAGGACTAACATACATTTATTTTTAAAACTAGTTTTATTTATTTTAAAGTGGATCATTAATTTGTCAGCAATAGAGAAGCATGAAGGTACACAAGATAGAGAGGCATATGAAACAAAATTATAAGTTTCCTGTACATGAGAGTGATGGTGTCTGTGTTTGGAAGATTTTATTTGTTGTTCTTAAGATTAGCTTTCATGAGAACATTTGCCCCTGCGTACCTTCTAATTCTCAGGAGGGAAAAAATAAATCTTTAGGTAACCCTTTTAGAGAAGAAGCTATCGACACTCAAAAGCATGAAAAGAGCAATGTAAGTTATTTTATATGTCACCTACTGGGGGTAAGTCAGAGAAGGGAATCAACTCACTTAAAAACAGGGGTTCTTAAAATGTGGAGCTTCACCAGCAGCATCAGCATGAACTGGTAATTTGTTAGGAATGCAAATGATCTGGCCCCACACCCTACTCAGTGTTCTAGAAACTCTCGGAGTGGTACCCAGAAATCTGTGTCTTACAAGCACCCCAGTTCATTCTACATGAGCCAAAATTGGGAATGATCATATTCGAATATAATCCAACGTGGTTATTACACTGGGAAGGACCACTAGAAGCAATTATGTCCGGTGATTTTAAATCATCTTTCTGCACTCTTCATGGCCAATTCACTTAAAATAAATATTCGGGGCACCTGGCTGGCTCAGTCAGTTATGGGTCTGCCTTCAGCTCAGGTCATGATCTCAGGGTCCTGGGATCGAGCTCTGCATTGGGCTCTCTGCTCAGTGGGGAGTCTGTATCTCCCTCTCACTCTCCCTCTGTGCTCGCTGTCTCGATCTTTCTCACTAATAAATAAATAAAAATATTTTTTAAAAAAATAGATATTTAATCAGGAATTTGTAGTTATAGGAACAGAAGTTGACTACTGACAAGGAGTTTGACTGGCACTTCATCATGCTGGGAAAGCCTCCTCATTTTTTATTCACCTGAGGTGGGATCCGTATAGCTAAGGAAGCATTAGTTTTATGAACAAAATTAGGGCATAGAAATGAGATAAAATTCCATTTCCTTCTCTACAATAATTTTCAAGAGTTCTATACTTCCCATGACTCCAGGAGATCAATTTGGATGATAAGAAGAGTAAGAAAAACTTGTCATTCTGCCTTGAAAGCACTGAAATCACACAATATGAGTCCAGCATAAACAGAAAAAAGAAAAAAAAAAGATTTTCTCACTTACCCAAAGTACAGTAGAATTTTTCTTCTTTTAATGAAAAAATGAAAAGTAAACAGACACTTGAAAATGTTAGAGAGAATGGCACGGAAAAGTGGATAACAAACTAGTCAAAAAGGCAATTTAGCAAAATGCAAGATAAAATGATAGACGGAGGGTAAATTGAACACAATATGACATAGGAAAGAGCTCCAGAATCTCAGGTGTTTCTTACTTAGGTGGTGGGTTCCCATGAGTTTACAACTGTATTTGGTTTTGCTCTTTTCTGCCTTCACAGAAGTAGTGAACAGCCACGATATTAAAGGTATAGATCACCTGCTCTTTTCTCACCTGTCCTCCGTCTCCAGCCATGGTCTACATGCTGTTCTCACTTTTGAACATGGTTTCCTGGTAGAAATACATATTTCACAGGACTTTCCAGCACAGTTACATAACTGTAATCACTTTCCAAATAATTCTCTACCCCAAGAAGCATTAGTCGACATTCCCAAGTGCATTTACCAGCCAAAATAATCTTAAACCCAAACAGTGTAGAGGTTGATGGAATACAGGACGTGCTACCCCAAAGTCTGGCACCTGCATATTGAATATTTTAACTGAAGCAGTTTGAGAAAATGGCAGAAGCAGAAGGTCACTCTGACTTTCCCCCTACCCTTCTCCCCTGAAACAGTGCATAAAACCTGCATGTGAGGGGTACCCTCCCCATACCGGAAGGAAAAAAGCATTTTCATCTCTAAAGACCACACTAAACTCATACCCCTGAATTCTATCATCTTTTTATTCAACTGTCCACTCTGAAATCATGCCCCACGGGCTAATGAGGTCAAAACTAGCCAAAAAGCTAAAGCTTGTTTTTCAGAGAACTGTTTCTCCCCGGTCTGCTATTGTGTCTTTTCAGACCCCAGTAACAAATCCACTCTCTGCGGAAGCCGGACTCAAGGTCAACTGATAAGCTTTCAGCGTGTGAACAAGCAAGACCCTGCATTCCTTCCCCAAGGTAATGAGCTCAAGACTCCATCCAGTTTTTACCAGCTATGGAAACATGCCCATACCTCTTCTCGCTGTCCTAAGGCAACCTCCTGACTCAGGTTGAATTTTGTCTCCTTCTGATATTAAGTCTTCCCCCAAAGCACACATGGAATATATGTTACATATATGTTGGCTCAAGGCACATGTTCTGTCCTTCCTCATGAGTAAGCCTAAGTTTCTCTGCCTTTTTCATCCATATGTTTGTAATCTCAACCCCTATGATTATGGGAAAACTCGTTCTTTCCTTCTTTGGAGATTTGAGCCTTGCCCTCCTGTCTTTCCGTTTGGCTACCTCTCTAATAAATCCTTTCCTTGCTGCATACCTGATGTCTCAGTGATTGGCTTTGCTGTGCGAAGGGCAAATGCACTTGGGTTCAGTTACAGTTCATTAAGCCTCACTTGAAAATATTCTATTTCTGTAGGTCTTCATTTCCTTATAAAGGCTCCCATGTCATGTAAAATTTATGTTAAATACATTTGCATGTTTTTTTCCTGTGAATCTGTCCTTTCCAGTTAAAATTGCAAGCATAGCCAGGCATTCTAAAAGGGTCGAGAAAAACTTTTTCCTCCCCAGCAAGGTCATAGAAACTCATGAAGGAAAAGATCATCTTAAAAGCAAAAGACTGGTCTTCTACCTCTGAAGCCAATAATACGTTATATGTTACTTGAATTTAAATTTTTAAAAATGGAAAATAAAATAAAATATTACTAACTCTGAAATAACAATACATTGTATGTTAATTATTAAATTTAAACTTAAAAATGGAAAAAATTAAAAAAAATAAAGAGCAAATGACTGCTTTTTCTGTATATGTATTTTTCAGAGTGATAGAACCATAGTTAACCAAGGTATCTTCCACAGGTGACAATTGCTAGGAACATGCCTTCCTAGAATAAAAGTGGGAACAAGGAAGCTTTATTAATTTGAATTTCTACAAACCAAAGCAAAAAAGCACCACTAAGTAGTGCTAGTCTCAAATATTCAAAACTGAAATTTCTCTTTCCAAAGTGAGCCTCCAACTTGGAAATGATATTATACATAGAATAATTAGAGGGAATGACCCAATAATATGTGCTCCTTTTATATTGCATGAAAGATTGGCTTTTACATCTTCAATACAACAAAGGAGCCAGGAGGCATTATACTAATGAAGAAGTTAGGATATTTCCTTATGCATTATATTATATGATTGGCTTATTACATCATATAATATAATGCATAAGGAAATATCCTTATTATGTGTCAATTTTTAAAGCTTTGAACATGAATGACAATAATGTACCAACTGTGCAGACATTAAAAGTATGATTTCCTGGGTGGTTCAATCAGTTAAGTGCCCTACTCTAGGTTTTGGCTCAGGTCACCACCATCTCACAGTTGTGACTCAAGCCTCTAGTCAGTTTCTACACTAAGGGCTAAGTCTGCCTCAGAGTCTCTCTTCCTCATCCTCTTCCTCCTACTCATGCACTCCCTCTCTCTCTCTCAAAAATGTAAATAAAATCTTAAAAACATGATTTTCTCAAAGCCAGTCTAAGAATCAAAACCACTGGCTGAGAGCTCATTCTTAGTCTAGCAATATCCTCAAAATTTTTTAGGCATGATTTTAAGCTCAAACTATGGATGTAATCAATTACTTATAGACCTTATTGAACTTATTAAAAAGAGAAATTTCTCAATTGATCAGACTTATTTTGTTTTTATGATTTATGTCCATAGCTAAAATCTAAGTTATAAGTGCTTTTTTTGTGGGAAGGAAAAGGAGACATTGCAGCTGATAAAAATCCAGAAGATCAAATCATGTAGGATGCAGCGAACACAGTGCAGAGAAAGAAATTGATCTCATTGAATGCATGTAACAGAAAAGTAGAAATAGCTAAAATCAATAAATAAGCTTCTACATTAGGAAACTTAAAAAGAAGAAAATCAAATGCAAAGCAAGCAAAGAAATAATGAAAATTAGAATAGTTATCTATGGCATTGAAAATAGAGATCAGGGGCACCTGGGTGGCTCACTGGGTTAAACGCTCTGCCTTCGGTTCAGGTCATGATCCCAGGGTCCTGGGATCGAGCCCCGCATCGGGCTCTCTGCTCAGCAGGGAGCCTGCTTCCCTTCCTCTCTCTCTGCCTGCCTCTCTGCCTACTTGTGATCTCTATCTGTCAAATAAATAAATTAAAAAAAAAAAAAAAAAAAAGAAAATAGAGATCAATAAAACCAAAAACTAGTTGCTTGGAAAAGATCAGTAAAATTGATAAACCTGTAGCCAGGCTAACTAAGAAAAAAGAAAGCTGACACAAATTACTAATATCAAAAATTCAAGGGGGTGGTTTTGTTTGTGATATCATTTTTTTAAGATTTTATTTATTTATTTGACAGAGAGAGAGAGAGCACAAGCAGGGGGAGTGGGAGAGGGAGAATGTGGGCCTCGATCCCAGAACCCCGCGCTCATGATCTGAACCAAAGGCAGACGCTTAACTGAGCCACCCAGTCACCCTGTTTGTGATATCTTTTGTGAGTAAATGTTTCCTTCTTCTGTGTGATTTTTGTCTCTCTTTTCCTTTTTAAGCTTTTCTGCTATTTCTTTTTGAAACTTGTGTTAGTAGGGTCGCTAGAATTTCTGATCTTAGCTGGGACATTTTTTAGTAAAAAAGGGGATGCTAGCATAATTAGAATTGTATCTCCTGAAACATTTATTTGTTAACTGACAAATGCATTTTATTATAGTGGTGGACCATTATATTTTTATATAAAATTCAGTTCTATAAAAATAGCTCTTACCAAAAACTATTTCCAAAAGGAAAATTATTTATAAAAGTAAAACTAGTATTATATACACATGCATTCAAGCAAAAAGGATGCTTTGTACTATCTGAATGTTTAAAAAAATCAGATTAATTAATTTTGGTATTAATTTAATCCATTTCTTAGCTGTATCTTTCTCTAATGTCATATCACCAGTATTTTTCTTTTTTTTTTAAGATTTTGTTTATTTATTTGATAGACAGAGATCACAAGTAGGTAGAGAAGCAGAGAGAAGCAGACAAGAGAGAGAGGAGGAAGCAGGCTCCCTGCTAAGCAGAGAGCCCGATGAAGGGCTCGATCCCAGGACCCTGGGATCATGACATGAGCTGAAGACAGAGGCTTTAACCCACTGAGCCACCCAGGTGCCCCCAGTACTTTTCTTAAAAATATTTTTTCCACATGGTCTTAATATTTTAAATTCCTCATAATATTGCTTATAATATTCTTAAAAGTTGCATTATTTTTTAACACTTCATTTATTTATTTATTTATTTATTTTAGAGAGAGAGCGTGGGGCTGCGGAGCAAAGAGGTGGGGGGGGGGGTCACAAACAGACTCTGCTAAGCACAAGTCCCATGCAGGGCTTGGTCTCACAACCCTGAGATCATAACCTGAGCCTAAACCAAGAACGGGATGCTTAACTGACTGAGCCACCCAGGCATCCCAAAATTTGCATTCTTTTTTTTTTTTTAAGATTTTATTTACTTATTTGACAGAGAGAGAGCGAGAGATCACAAGTAGGTAGAAAGGCAGGCAGAGGGGGAGGGGGAAGCAGGCTCCCCGCGGAGCAGAGAGCCCAATGCGGGGCTCGATCCCAGTACCCTGAAATCATGACCTGAGCCGAAGGCAGAGGCTTAACCCACTGAGCCACCCAGGTGCCCCAAAATTTGCATTCTTATGGTTAACAAATCTGAAATTAACATCTCCAATTAGCTCTTCTTGAGAAACTGTAATAGTTTAAGTTTAGAAGACTGTCTCCTTACAGATTTTGAGGAATCTGTTCAGCTCAAACCCAATTCAACAGAATGAGAGTATTTCTCCTCTGATACTTAAGTATGTAACTATTCCATCCCAATTATTTTCACAAATGTTCACATTTTGCCATCATTCAGAGGATCTTCCTTAAATTTTGCAAGATAAAACATCTCACAAATGTGTTTATTTAGAATTACTTTTTAATTTTGAAACAAATATACATGCCACAAATTGCTGTGTGTCACAAACTCATTCCATTCCAGGGAAGAATATGAATATGTCCAGTTCAAACGGTAATCCCACCAAAGGATTCTGTTCTTGCACAAATCAATATATTTCAAAACGCAATTACAGAATTTTTACATTAAATTGTATACCATTTACACTCTTAGTCTTCCATTTGATCAGTTCTCCATATTTGTGGGGATTTATTTCAAAGTCTTCCGTTTTGCAAGCTCTGATTTCAGTAAATGCTATTTGATAAAAGTTATTTTACAAAAAGCTACAACAAATCCAGCCCAGAATAGACATTCAACCATATATATTTGTGGGTTGTATTAATGATTTGAATATGGTATAGAATTTGAATAAGGTATACTAAGCTCTGTAGCTATAATTACAGATTTGACCTTTTTTTAAATTGTAGTTCTATTTTTGTTTTATATTTTCTGAGGCTATGTAGTTGCATGAATGTAGGTTGATAGTATATCTTCTTGGCGGGTTATCCTTTCTATCAACATGAAATTCCTATCTCAGCATTCATTGATTTGTGCTTCAAATACTGTTTTGTGCTATAAGGCTATATACCACCTTTTTTGTTACAATTTTTCCTTCCTTTTATTTTCCAATCATATCATTTGCTTTTTCAATTATGTCTCCTAAAAGGATTATTTCATTTAATCTAAGACCATAGCTGTCTGTATATCCACCATTATATTAGTTATCTCTGTGAAAGAAATAACCTCTGCTAATTAGTGTAAATATGTATATAATAATAAATACGATGTATAATACAAATAAATATAAACAAACATAATGTACAAAATAATGTATTTATTACTTAGATCTCTAATTTTGCACTTCTTGAAACAACTCTTACAAAACTAGTATTTAGAAGTTGGTTGTTAATATATATCGACTATGTGCATGTATTTTTTTAAAAAAGAAATATAAGCGAGGCACCTGAGTGGTTCAGTGGGTTAAGCCTCTGCCTTTGGCTCAGCTCAAGTCATGGTCTCAGGGTCCTGGGATTGAGCCCCACATTGGGCTCTCTGCTCAGCAGGGAGCCTGCTTCCCCCTCTCTGCCTGCCCCTCTGCCTACTTGTGATCTCTCTCTCTCTCTGTCAAATAAATAAATAAAATCTTTAAAAAAAAAAAAAGAAATATAAGCAAAATCAAATGGTAAAGTTATGCCTAAAACAAAATTTCTTCACATTCAGAATGCAATGTTTCTGAAACGCTTTTTACTCAGAGATGTTCACATTCACGTTTCTCCATATACTATTGTCCTGTGCGCCATCAAGAGGATGGGGGGCTTCTGTCCTTTTGGAAATTTCATTCTTGCCTCCAGAATTTCCTTCCAAGCTGCTGACACTCATTCTGACAAGGTTTGATGTCAGTGTTTTCTTAAACTTATCCTAAGATGTCAACAGAAGGTTTTCAAACATTGCAGACTAAGATTTCTTTCAAATGATCCTTACTGATTTGTTGACCAGAACATCAAAGGGTTGCTGTAGCCTCTTTGAGCCACCAGGAAAACTATAGATCCTAGGGATGCCAATCACATCTGCCATGCCTAGGGTATTTTGTAGTTTCAGAGTTGTCAAAAGTGAAAATAATATGCATCTTAGAACGAAGGAAACATAGAGTATGGCTTTATTTTCTTTAATGAGTCTGAGAGATGCTGTTAATGGACTGAAACCCATTTCTATATCTAATTATTACTGATTCATGTGGACGTAATTCTGCCATACTATTGTGTATGTTTAAAATAGTAACAGGAATTTTCAGCCTCTATGCAATCCAACATTTCAAACAGGAATTTTCTAAAATTGGCTCCTTTTTAAAAATTCCTAATGCCTTACAGGAAAAAAAAAAATCACAATATCCTTTAATTATTTGTTGTATCAGAACAGCTCACCAGCAAATGAAATTGAAATTTTTGCCCAATAAGTGATGGAAATTAAAATCACCAGTTCATTATTTTGTGATGATGCAGACATAAAATATGCAGGTGGGGAGAACCACGCTATTCCTGTTTTCAATATAATGCAGTGTACCTCATAAAACTCAACGGTTAATTTTTCTGAATTGCACAGTGTCTATATTAAGGTGATTTCTACCAACAAGAATGTACTCCTTGTAGGAAGAAAATTGATGGCAATGAATCTTTACGATGAATCCATTTAATTCAAATAAAATCCCTCCTGAGTGAAATACTTAATATTTCACTCCGAAATTGATTTAATTATCTGTGTTGCCATTTTTTACTTTCTGAATAACACTCATAAAAAGATAAGGTTTCAAAAACATTATAAAATTCTGAATCGAAAAATGTAACTTCCGGGTACATCTTAGAGAGAAAATGTGATCTAGCCACAGGAGTTATTAGAATGACGGTACTTACTATTTACTTTAAACTCTGACAATGTTTTTCGGGAAACTTTAGGGCAGGAAACAGTAAGACATTATCTTTGAGAAAAGTGCAGTTTTACGCTGATGGTTTCCAAGGAAGAACACTCAGTGATTAAATGCACTTCATTACTGTTCTCCCAGAAATGCAAAGGATGGTGTAAAGCAGGAAAGGATTATTACTTCTACGTTGACTACTATTCTCTCCATATGATGCCACTAAATGTGTGAGAAATGGAAGGACTTTAAGGGGCAGCCACTAAACGAGCTCAGAAAGTAAACAAACTATAATGGAAAACAATTACCATAGGGCAATTTTTTCCCTCAGAATCAGGGTCTCATTAAATGTTGTCTAACTCTAAAAAGTTTGACAACTTAAAAAACACCTTTTTCTGTTATCTTGCTATTTACCAAATACACTTTATACACTATAGATTCCTGAATCCCGAAAGGCCCCAAATCCCCTAGGACAAACAGACAAGAGCTCAGGGAAAGACCATTTTCTGGTTTTCTCTACAACTATTTCAAGCATAGGAAATGAAAAAATATTAGGCCGTCTTTCCTTTAATTACTTTGGGCTGTGGAAAGTTAAGTGGATTGTCTATTTTAGCCTTCAGTGGCATTGTCTAGATTATGTTTTAAACTTGGATAGTGAAAGGGAGGAATAAGGACAAAAACTGTTCAATGTTTCATACAACCTAGACATTAAGGATGCTATCAAATGGCCCAAGTAAGCAGTCCCTTCTGTGTTAACTCATTTTCAAAATTCCAGAGTCATCTGGACCTAAGAACCCCAGACCTGTCCCATGAAATACAGGGAGAGGTCACCAAAAACAAAGAAAAATCACACCACTAGCTTCTTCGAGGCAAGGTTTTGTCTTACTTTTCAATGTATCCTTATTGCCTTGCATAGCGTCTAATTGCATCATTAATAAATTTCTGATATCTACTGTTTATTGAAAGAATTTTTAACTGAGCTGACCAACTACATAGGAAAATGACCTGCCTCGTGTCTCCGCAATGTCTACCTCTTTCACGTACACACGCACGCACACATACACACACACCAAGGAAGTAAGCAATAATCATTTTGCTTTGTTAATTCTCTCTTCCTTTAACATAGCAACTATATTTCTCTTTGTCCTCACATGGAGTTTTCTAATTAGGCATCCAGAGAGTCAAGGGGAAAGCGATTTGGTTGAGGAGCATCTCTGTCTGAATTGTGCGATAAATCGCTTCTGACTATGACATTTATACGTGCCAGACATTCGGCTGGGCAACATGACTACTGCAGCGGCGTAAATTTATGCAAGCTTACATAATTGCTGATGATGGGAGCAAGATAATTGAGCTTAATATTTGATGAGAAAGACAGAAAAATTACGATCCCTCCTAGTCCCCAATATGCTGGATTCCCAATTACCGGGATTCGAAGCTGAGTGTCACAATGGAAAGAAAGAACAACAGCAGTGAACCTCATTGAGAATTACAGTTTAGCCAGGGGGAGAGATTAAGGCCGGTGCACGGTAGGTGAAGAACTGGTCCAGGGACTCAGCCCAGACTGAAATCAGAACGCACAGATAGTCTCTAAATCACAGTCTGAAAGGCAAAACTGAGGTTGTGTGACAGGGAGGGTTCAGGGACAGGGTAATAAAGGGGACAGCCAGCAAGCCAGAAAAGCTCAGAACAGGCAGTTTGGAGCCAATGGAGCATGGAAGCGTTTTCATTTCCATTTCAATTGACCACTGGCTGGTGATCCCAGTCCTGTACGCGTGTGAGACCCAGGACTGACGCCTGGTTCCTGGACTTCTGATGTGACAAAATCAGCTTGGTGGGCCCATGGGGGTTTGCTCTGGATGTGAGGAGACCACACCATTCTCAGCATCAGTGCGCTTGGATTGGATTTTCCTTGTTGCTAATTCAATCATGGGACAGTCCTTAGTATTCATGAAGTCTCACCTCCTAAAATAAATACCATTTTATTCACTCATCCCTTCAGCTGAGCCTCGCTAAACCTTTCTGATTTGGAAATGAAGGTTTTGCTCTTACTAAATGGCACAGCATCAGGGGGCTGGGGAGGGGGGCTTTGTGGTGTGAATGGGAGTTTAGAAATAGATAAAATTTAAATATCATTATATGGTGGTAGCCTGCAGAGATTTTTTTTTTTTTTCTGAGCCAAATGACATTCCAGCGTACTCCTATTTAATCACCACAAATTTGAAAATGTCCAGTTTTGGTTTTCTTTACAAATTCTTGTTTAATCAGACATTTCCTGCCTTTCTCTTGTTATCTTTCAGTTTTTAATTAATTATCTCCATCGGTCCCAATTGGTTCTGATCTTATATTCAAGTAAGATCCCATGAAACAGTATGTATCCTTGTTAATAACGAGACTCCATTTTGACTTTGCTCTCCCTATATGATGTGGATGGAGTCCCATCAAATATGAGGGAACTCCTCGAGGAAATTGGCCAGCAAGAAAATACATTTACATCATAATTACTATAATTACTATACCCTCTTCCTTCCACCTAGAGCACAACTGAAATTGTTCTTGTTATGGGATCCAAGACCTACTTTCTCACGTATTCCTCTTCCTGTAATGATGGCCTCCTGGAGAATCCTGAAATATCAGCCAAGATAGATACAAGTCTTCATTCCAAATTTGAAGAAATGCTAAAGATCCCTTGATCTTCGAGTTGTATGGAAATAAGAAAAAGGTCATCTAAAGCCCAGATCAATAAAGTAAAAATTGAAATCCTCTCTTTATTCACTGTATTCAATTCCTAGGGCTACTATAAAAAATTACAACTAGGTAGCTTAGGAGAAGAGAAGTTTATTCTCTCACAGTTCTGGAAGCCAGAAGTCCAAAATCAGTATCCCTCAGCCAAAAGCACAGTGTCAGCAGATGTCACTGGTGCCATGCCTCCTCCAAAGGCTCCCAGAGAGAATTTGTTCTCACCTCTACCAGAGTCTTGTGACTGCCATCTTTCTTTGGTGTGGTAGTTAATTTTAAGTGTCAACTTGCCTGGGCTAAGGGATGCCCTAACAGCTGGTAAAACATTATTTCTGGGAGTGTTTCGTGGGGGTACCTATGTAAGAGATTCACAGTTGAATTAGTAGACAGAGTAAAGAAGATAGCCCTCATCAATATGAGTGGGCATCATCCATTCTGTTGAAGACTTGAGTCAAACAAAAAGTCAAAGGAAGGGCAAATTCCTTCTCTCTGCTTGAGCTGAGACATTCATCTTCTCCTGCCCTCAGATGTCAGTGCCCCTGGCTCTCCAGCTTTTGGACTCACACTGGATTTATACCATCAGCCCCCAGATCCTCACTTGGACTGAAATATAACACAGTGTTTCCTGGTTCTCCTGCTCGCGGAAGGCAGATTGTGGGACTTCTCGGCCTCCGTACCCACCTGAGTCAATTCCTATAATTATCCTTGGTTCTGTTTCTCTGGAGAACTCTGATTAATACACTCAGGTTTATGGCCACAGCACTCCACGCTGCCTCCGTGGTCACCTTGCCTTCTCGTCTGTGTGTGATTTCCTCTTGCCTATCTTTTATTAGGACACTTGTGACTGCAATTAAGCCCACCCAGATAATTCAGGATAATTTCCCCATCTCAAGATTGTTAACACACCTGCCTCTGCAAATACCCTTTTTCTATAAACAACAACATTTCCAGTTCCCAGGGATTTGTACCCAATATCCTTGGGGCTATTATTCAGCCAATTTTTATCACATTGCATAATCTTCCAAAATGCTCTTCAGGTTCTACCCCTCGCACCCCATACGAGGAGGCACAAATATTACTGAGAGAACTGGGATGAGTCATCTCTGCCCATATCAGAGATATTTGTCCTCAGAGAATCCATTTCATGATTTTAACTTTTTTGCATAGACTCTTAGTTTCTTGCACCATACAACCACGGCCAACTAGTTCTGAACGGAACACCCCTGCATTCCAGGCACTCTGGCATCTTCGGGCATCACCAAGTCCCCCTACATTTTTACATTCCTGCAGATCAAATTGGTTACAGGCGAAGCTCCCCACCCCACGCCAACAAATTCCAACTGTCTAAACCAGCAATTACCAAAAGGTTCGCCCTCACTTGCTTCTGCCCTCAAATGTTAATAGATGCTGGTGGGGGAAAATGTGACTCATGATCAGATCCGTTAGGAAAATCCAACATTGAAAAATGTTGGGGCACCTGTGGCTCAGTGGGTTGGGCGTCTGCCTTTGGCTCAGGTCATAATACTGGAGTCCTGGGATTGAGCCCCACATCGGGCTCCCTGCTTGGCAGGGAGTCTGCTTCTCCCTCTGCCCTTTACCCCACTTGTGCTCTCTCTCACTCCCTCACTCGCTCTCAAGTAAATAAAATAAAATCTTAAAAAAAAAAAAAATTAAGTGCATGGGGCGCCTAGGGCACCTGGATGGCTCAATTGGTTAAGCATCTGCCTTCAGCTCAGGTCATGATCCCAAGGTCCGGGGACCAAACCCCATCATGGGCTCCCTGCTCAGCAGCAAGTCTGCTTCTTCCTCTCCCCTCTCTCCCCCCACCCTGCTCATGCTCCCTCCCTCTCTCAAATAAATAAAATCTTTTAAAAATATGTTAAACCCATTTTACTATGGGTCTACAGAGAGGCTTCCATGGCGGGGCATATGAGGAGATCCTCCTAGAAGGGGGTTGGTGTGTGTACAGCTTTCTAGTCATAGCCCCCTTTTAAAAGGGATCAACTTCGGGGGACAGTGTGTAGATGACAGTTTGTGAAACACTAATCTAACCCACAGGAACATCACAAAGCAAGTACAGGGTGGCATTTGCTATAAAGAAATGCAAGTTGCTAAGAGAGCTGTGGGCATTCTCTCCAGGAGAGCTTCAGAAAAGGAAGACAGAAATACTGCCTGGCTTCGGCTTCCATCTCTTTAAGCTAAGTATGCTCAATATATCTACCCATTTTTTTTTTTAAGGC
Source organism: Enhydra lutris kenyoni (assembly GCF_002288905.1). Classification (NCBI taxonomy): domain Eukaryota; kingdom Metazoa; phylum Chordata; class Mammalia; order Carnivora; family Mustelidae; genus Enhydra; species Enhydra lutris. Next base: position 6,281,778 of record NW_019154126.1, read on the forward strand.
ATCTGTTTTAACTTGGCATATGTGGTGTGGTCCTTCTGTAAATAATGTGAGTAATCAAATTCTGCCAATTATAAACATTTGCTCTAGGGCATATCAGTATGGGGAGCTAGGTCATATCTGGACAGTATTTTCTGGGTGATCTGTAGGGTGGCATGGCTATTTTTTTTTTTTTTTTACGTTATGGGTCCCAAGAGAAGAAAAGCATTCAGTGATTACTGGAAACAGTTCCCCTAGGACTTACCCACCTGATTGGGGAGGTAGTCCAATCAAAAGTATAGGAAAACCAATGGGCGGGCCTATCCGTCCCACCTCAAGAAGTAAGCAGATACATCTTTCAGACCAGAAGGTTATGTTGCTAATCAACACAACAGTAACAAAGATAGGTAGGGGACATTAGAATCACTACAGAAATCTTTCATGTAATGATTCCTTGAATTACCTGAACAACAACAAAAATCTAATAGACTCATTCAAAAAGACATTAATCCTAGAGTCCTTAGGACATGGCCTTTGTATGAAAGAGTCATTGGAGTCCTTAAGCCTCAGATCTGACCCGTGGAAAAAACCCATAAAAGCAGAGACATGTTGGTGGGGAAAAACAAGAAAAATATGATATTATTTTTATTCTCTCCACACATTTCAAAAGAACACCTAATAGCAAGAGCAAGATGGGAAGAATCACAGGCTAACAGATAGGGCCAGCTATGTCATTTCCAAGGCATAGTGCAAAATGAAAAGGCAGGACTTCTGTGTTCTCAAAGCTGGCAAAAAAGCTCCCTTCTTGCTTTTGACATCTGTCTCTTGACTTGCCCTGGTTTCTTTTACTTACTATTCAATGTTGCACCCTCTTGGGAGCATGACGACCTCACAGCTCCACCCAGCTGGGCACCCAGGGTGCACACCCAATCCCAACCACCCCTGCACCCACGCCCAGGCCCCCTGCTCAGGTTGGAGGCCACAAGGCAGCTGCTGGGAAGAGCAGGAGAGCAGGTGCCTGAGCATCTGTCCTGGGGAGGTACAGGCATGGCAGATGGCAAGACTTTCCCTGAACCAAGGTTCCAAGGCCCTGGCTCTGACTTCATTGTCCCATCAGAATTCACCCCCAGAGCACAAACACTAAGACTAAAGCATGAAGAATTTCACTGGCCACTGCAGAGCATTAAACTCCAAGTGCCTGCACTGGTCATACATCCGTGAAACAGGTCCTAGGAACAGAGGGTCCTCCACGCCGGGGCATATGGACTGATAGGCTGATGACAAATGAGAACCAACTGAGCCATGGAAATGGTGACTCTGGCACAAGAAAATCCTCCTCTCCCTATTTTTTCTCTGCTCTGTTGAGCTGCCAGGAAAAAAACGAATGAGATTTAGCCAAATATGTGATGAAAGGGAGACTTTCTGAGATATGCTTTGAGTGGCTTCATTTTCTTTTTCTTATTATTGATGACACTTTTAATTAACAGCTTTGCTGTTAGTGGGTAACTATAAAAATGTTTAGGAAATAAATTTATTCTTCTTACCTTGGTCTACCTCCTACTCAAACAACTTATTTTTTTTTAAATTAAGGCCAAGGAGATCCACAAATTTTAATCTAGTTTTGATTAAATTTAGTTCCCCCACTAGTTAAAAGTGACTGTAAGAAGAAAGTATAATTATATTTGGTGTAAGTAACATAATCAGAACAATTTTGCCTGGTTATTTCAAATGTTTGCTGGGGCATCTAGCAAAATCTTTATATATTTCTGAATTGTTTTTATGTGCTTGGTTAAAATTTAGAGTACAAGGACTGAGACCCATAAATTTCACAAAGAGGGCAGTTAGGGACTTTTTTTTTTAAATGTAGCTTCTCTTTGCCAAACTCAGAGAATCTAGAACACATTAAATAAATCATCAAAAAGATGAAGTCTTCAAAGCTAGAGGAGACCGTTGGTAACAAAGGACTGCTAATGAGAGTAGCGAAGTTTTATTACAACTTCCTGCAGTCTTTCAAAATTGTGAAATGATTTATAAGGTTCTGACAAGGGAATAATATAGCATCTGATGCAGTCTTATTAACTATAAACCATCTAATTCTTGAACAGATGCACCATCCCTCTTCAACCACCTCCAGGGGCTAATTCAACACCACAGGGTTTAATTTGAGGGAAGAAGAGAGTACTTTTATTTTCTTAATAATATCATAGTTTAAGCCAGCTCTGCTGCAGTTTTAAGAAAAGGACACAGAAAAATAGCCCTGTTTGAGTCCCAGCAGTAAAAATACCTGAGGGGATGAATCCTTCCCTGGGCTTTTGTCTATTACTATTTTCAACCCAACTGTAGAGATCTGGAAGAGTCTAAAGCAGATAAAAGCACAGTGAAACAGAGTTTCTAATGGGATGGACATTCAGCAGGAGACAGGATTCATAATCTTTGCAGAGCCTGCTGATAACAAAAGATTCCTGGAAAGAGAAATAGGAGTCATGTTCTTTAGAATGAATTCTTCGAACCAGGCTTAAATTGTTTTCCTTTTAATTTCAGGCAGAACAGTGTAAATAGAATTATTGACTTATATTTGGCAAGACTAGCACACCTATAAGGACAAACAAAGGGGTATCTCAGCTGCTCACTAGATGTGCTTTGGAGAAAACACATGTTTGTTTAACAGCTGTGTCTCCTTAATCAACATCATTAAAGGAAACGTAAGGCAGCCCTAATTATAAAACACAGTCCTAAACTCTTATCTTTCCTGCAGTATTTCATATCTCCCAACTCCAACATGGACCCATGCTTTTTGTCCTGCAGGACATATTATTTTGTTGCCTGTAGGAATATTTAGAGGAGATTCTCCCCTGCATCATACAGAGTTTTCTACATGAAGACCCATAAGATACGGTTCTCTCAAGTCCATGTACATAGCAGATATATGGGTAGATGATATTAAGCAAATTATTTAGTTATACCCTATGATGATTAAAAAACATGTAACCATCATTAGTCATCAGGAAAATGTAAATCAAAATCACAATGAGATACCACCTCATGGCCACTGGAATGGCCACAATAAAAAAAAAATTAGATAATAAGTGTTGACAAATATGTGGCAAAATTGGAATCTGGATATCCTGATAGTAGAAATACAAAATCGGGCAGCCACTTTGGAAAACAATGCGGCAGTTCCTCAAAGCACTAAACCTAAAGTTACTATATGATCCAGGAATTCCAGTCTTGGCTATATACTCAAGAGAAATAAAACACATTCCACCCAGAAACTTGTACACAAATATTTATGACAGCAATAATCGTCACAGCCAAAAGGTGGAAACAACCAAATGTCCATCAATGGATGAGACTTCGCCGCATAGAATATCATTCAGCCATCAAAAAGGAATGGGGTACTGATAACACTATGATAGAGATGAAACCTGAGATTAGGCTAAGTGAGGGAAGCCAGTCATTAAAAAAACAAAACAACAAACAACCATATATGACATGATTTCATTCATATAAAAACCCAGAATGAAAAACATCAAAGAGACAGAAAGTAGATTATGGTTTCTCGTGGCTAATGGGTAGGGAGTAGACTGAAGGATGGAGAGGTAAAAGCTAAAGCGTACAAGGTTTCTTTCTGAGGTGATAAAAATATTCTAAAACTGTGGTCGTGAGTGCCCACACTCCTAAATATGCTAAAAACCATTGAATTGCACACTTTCAATGTGTGTGAACTGTATTGAGTTATGTCAATAAAGCTCTGAAAGTTGTCAGTTGAAAGAAGAAGAAAATCATGTAACCTACTCTGTTTTCTGCTACAAAGAAGTCAGAGTCAAATTTCTGCACAATTTCAGTAAATGCTTAAACTTTATAGATTGGGTCTTAAAAATACTAATTTTATCCCAGTTTTATTTTCCAGGTTTTTGCCCTTCTCTTTCCATCTCTCTCACCACCAACACTTTAAGCTTGATTTATTTACTTACTTATTTTCCATCTACTTATTTTCTAGTTAAATTTGTGACTGCTTTATTTTCTCTCTGGGATGATTACACTATTATTAATTAAACTGTTGCTAACTTAGTTTAACTTTATTTAGCCAGCTGGTTTGGATATATACCAGATTTACAACTTCTTAAAGGAGACAAAATTTATACAAAATATTTTTGGTTGAGTTTCACCTATCTGAAAATCTCATCTTCCTTTAATTACAAGGCATTATTGTCCCCTTGTGGTAAATATTCTTTGTACAAGAATAATATTTTTGTCAAAAACATGAACATCTGCACTACCACATCTCAGTTCTTAATAAATCATACCTCCCTTCTCGGGCCGACAGAAGGCAAAAAGGCCAGGAATTCCACAAAGGTAAACATGAATAAGACAACATATATTACATTTTCTGCAGTTTGCCTATTTCAGCCTCATGGCTAATTTCATAAAAGCATGATGCAGAGATCCTCCTAAAAAGATATCATTAATCCTAGTCACCAAGGTAGATGGCACTTTTACAATTTTGATTTTTCACCCTGTAATAGCAAAGCTTTTCGTTATTACTCAGCCTCCTGCATGAGAAATGTTAACACTGTTGAAAATCCAGTTAACGTACTCCCTCTGCTGGTTAATGGCTGTCTTCCTCAATGGTAAGGACGTTCAAGTTCATTAACTCTTCTTCCCATATGTGGTTCCTTTACACATCAGAATCTCTATTTTACAGTACCTTTTAAAGAAGCAAGTTACCTAGACAAGCTACGAGTGAACAAGTGAAAAATTCTTTAAAATGTATGTTTTTGTTGAATATTATATGCAAAATCTTCCTTCCTGCCAAATCCCAACCATTTTGAAGATTTTGATAACAGTATCAAATTTTAACCATCCTCTGTTGCATCTCCTACAAACTAAACTCATTTCCAACAGTCCCTTCTAAAAACTTTACTAGTCATCCTGCCTCTCACATAACTAACTACAGAACCTCTGATATAGAATACTTGCTAAAATATTTGGAACATTACATGTAAAAATTAAAATGCACACTAGAAAATTATTCATTGCATGCCACTGACCAAAAAACTCATCTTCATTTACTAAATGAGCAGTATCTTCCTTTTATGGCCTTAATCTCTATTCCTACAGCTGCCTTTCTAGTCCGGATTGTTTTCATTTCATTTTTACATTTCTCTACTCAGTTCTTTCCTGGCTCCAATCATTTTAGTTATACTGCTATCAGGATAATTTCCCTAAGCCAGAAAAATGGTAAATAAACCCAAGTATAATTTCACTCCACTGCTCATAAATCAATAGTCATTTTGAAACAAACCACTTCTACCGTATTTCCTCCATTAGCATTTAAAGAAGTTATAAATCCCTACAACTAAGTAGAAAATGGTACATTTGGATACATATGCATCTTTCTGGAGAAAGGGTTATACAATGTTCATTATCTTGTCTAAAGGATTCACGACACCCCCCTCCAAAATGTAAGAACTCACTTCTTCTAAGTCTCTGCATATACCTACCCCTCTTCATATAGTAAGGTAAACTCCTTATTGGCCCCTTTGCTCTGCTGGATCCCACAGCCAGAATGGCCCCCTTTTCCACATCCATCTACCCAAGTTCTGTCTTCCTCCAAAGTACCACTGAATTTCTATTCTCCTTTGAACAACCTCTCTCAGATTAGCACTTAATCATTCTTTAGTAATTTCCAATTATGATCAAAAAACCATTTCCTTCTTTTTTAAGATTTTATTTGAGAGAGAGAGCGAGCAAAGCAGAGGGAGAGGGAGAAGCACAGTCCTCGTGAGTAGGAGCCTGAGATCATGACCTGAGCTGAAGGCAGACACTTAAATGACTGAGCCACCCAGGCGCCCCTCTAATAACCATTTCTTAATATTTATGTCATGCATATTGGCCTTATTTTCCTACCTAGGCTGCACATATCTGTATTCTATTGTTTAGTATTATCTTTTCATCCCATCAAGGGTGAGCTTCCTGAGGACAGAAAGCTCTTATTCGTATAAACTTTCCCAATGTCCAGGATTGTGCCTGGAATAGAGATTCCCTAATGTCTGATGAATCTATTAATGCTCTGAAGGAAACAAAACATCTCACTATTTTCTTGGCTTCAATTCAACAGGTTCTCCAAATTCTACTTGTTTATGGAATTTTTTTTTTTCTTTTAAGATTTTATTTGTCACAGAGAGTGAGCGAGCATGGGAGAGAGAATGCACAAGTAGGGGCAGAGGCAGACAGAGGGAGAAACAGGCTCCTGCTAAGCAAGGAGTCCAATGCAGGACTCAATCCCAGGACTCTGAGATCGTGACCTGAGCCAAAGGCAGACGCTGAATGACTAAGGCACCCAGGCATCCCTGTTTATGGATTTTTAAGAAGATTTTGTAAAAATAATATTCACAATCTAAGCTTTTCCTTACCTGGAAAAGACAAAGAATAAAAGGGCTCCACTGTAGAGATATGATGGCACATCTTTGAAGTTCTAAGACCTAAATACTGTGGTCTCCAAGGAAGACACACAGTTCACTACAAAATATTTGGAATTACATTTTTTTTAAAAATGGATGATAAGAGACAAACCAAAATCTTGGTTTTATGGATGTTATATTCATATTTCTCATGGAGGATGTTAAAACCTGGTAGTAAGTACTCTGGTTACAAGGCACAAAGTAATGTCTCATCACCTTGTTTTTCCTTTTGGGCCTCAATGAAGCAATTTGCCATCTCATTAAAATCTGTCGTATACAGTATGGTACTGGCACAAAAACAGACACATAGATCAATGGAACAGAACAGAGAGCCCAGAAATAGACCATCCTTTCTATGATCAACTAATCTTCAACAAAGCAGGAAAGAATGTCCAGTGGAAAAACGATGGTCTTGTCAACAAATAGTGTTGGGAAAATTGGACAGCCACATGCAGAAAAATGAAACTGGACCATTTCCTTACACCACACACAAAAATAGACTCCAAATGGATGAAAGACCTCAATGTGAGACATGAATCCATCCAAATCCTTGAGGAGAACAAAGGCAGCAACCTCTTCGACCTCAGCTGCAGCAATGTCTTCCTAGAAACATCGCCAAAGGCAAGGGAAGCAAAGGCAAAAATGAACTATTGGGACTCCACCAAGATCAAAAGCTTTTGCACAGCAAAGGAAATAGTCAACAAAACCA
>NW_019154126.1:6962970-7015821 GCF_002288905.1 Enhydra lutris kenyoni
TTTTTTTTTCTTTCTGAACCTCTTTTTACCCCCTTTCTCCCCTCTCACGATTTGGGATCTTTTCTGATTTGGCTAAAGCATATTTTCCTGGGGTTGTTGCCACCCTTTTAGTATTTTACTTGCTCCTTCATATACTCTTATCTGGACAAAATGAGAAGGCGGAAAAATTCACCACAAAAAAAAGAACAAGAGGCAGTACCAAAGGCTAGGGACATAATCAATACAGACATTGGTAATATGTCAGATCCAGAGTTCAGAATGACGATTCTCAAGGTTCTAGCCGGGCTCGAAAAAGGCATGGAAGATATTAGAGAAACCCTCTCGGGAGATATAAAAGCCCTTTCTGGAGAAATAAAAGAACTAAAATCTAACCAAGTGGAAATTAAAAAAGCTATTAATGAGGTGCAATCAACAATGGAGGCTCTCACTGCTAGGATAAATGAGGCAGAAGAAAGAATTAGCGATATAGAAGACCAAATGACAGAGAATAAAGAAGCTGAGCAAAAGAGGGACAAACAGCTACTGGACCACGAGGGGAGAATTCGAGAGATAAGTGACACCATAAGACGAAACAACATTAGAATAATTGGGATTCCAGAAGAAGAGGAAACAGAGAGGGGAGCAGAAGGTATATTGGAGAGAATTACTGGAGAGAATTTCCCCAATATGGCAAAGGGAACAAGCATCAAAATCCAGGAGGTTCAGAGAACCCCCCTCAAAATCAATAAGAATAGGTCCACACCCCATCACCTAATAGTAAAATTTACAAGTCTTAGTGACAAAGAGAAGATCCTGAAAGCAGCCCGGGAAAAGAAGTCTGTAACGTACAATGGTAAAAATATTAGATTGGCAGCAGACTTATCCACAGAGACCTGGCAGGCCAGAAAGAGCTGGCATGATATATTCAGAGCACTAAACGAGAAAAACATGCAGCCAAGAATACTATATCCAGCTAGGCTATCATTGAAAATAGAAGGAGAGATTAAAAGCTTCCAGGACAAACAAAAACTGAAAGAATTTGCAAATACCAAACCAGCTCTACAGGAAATATTGAAAGGGGTCTTCTAAGCAAAGAGAGACCCTAAAAGTAGTAGATCAGAAAGAAAGAGAGACAATATACAGTAACAGTCACCTTACAGGCAATACAATGGCACTAAATTCATATCTCTCAATACTTACCCTGAATGTTAATGGGCTAAATGCCCCAATCAAAAGACACAGGGTATCAGAATGGATAAAAAAACAAAACCCATCTATATGTTGCCTACAAGAAACTCATCTTAAACCCGAAGACACCTCCAGATTTAAAGTGAGGGGGTAGAAAAGAATTTACCATGCTAATGGACATCAGAAGAACGCAGGAGTGGCAATCCTTATATCAGATCAATTAGATTTTAAGCCAAAGACTATAATAAGAGATGAGGAAGGACACTATATCATACTCAAAGGAACTGTCCAACAAGAAGATCTAACAATTTTAAATATCTATGCCCCTGACGTGGGAGCAGCCAACTATATAAACCAATGAATAACAAAATCAAAGAAACACATCGACAATAATACAATAATAGTAGGGGACTTTAACACTCCCCTCACTGAAATGGACAGATCATCCAAGCAAAATATCAACAAGGAAATAAAGGCCTTAAATGATACACTGGACCAGATGGACATCACAGATATATTCAGAACATTTCATCCCAAAGCAACAGAATACACATTCTTCTCGAGTGCACATGGAACATTCTCCAGAATAGATCACATTCTTGGTCCTAAATCAGGTCTCAACTGTTATCAAAAGATTGGAATCATTCCCTGCATATTTTCAGACCACAATGCTCTGAAGCTAGAACTCAATCACAAGAGGAAATTTGGAAAGAATCCAAATACATGGAGGCTAAACAGCATCTTTCTAAAGAATGAATGGGTCAACCAGGAAATTAAAGAAGAATTGAAAAAATTCATGGAAACAAATGATAAAGAAAACACAATGGTTCAAAATCTGTGGGACACAACAAAGGCAGTCCTGAGAGGAAAATATATAGCGGTACAAGCCTTTCTCAAGAAACAAGAAAGGTCTCAGGTACACAACCTAACCCTACACCTAAAAGAGCTGGAGAAAGAACAAGAAAGAAAGCCTAAACCCAGCAGGAGAAGAGAAATCATAAAGATCAGAGCAGAAATCAATGAAATAGAAACCAAAAAAACAATAGAACAAATCAACGAAACGAGGAGCTGGTTCTTTGAAAGAATTAATAAGATCTATAAACCCCTGGCCAGACTTATCAAAAAGAGAAGAGAAAGGACCCAAATAAATAAAATCAGGAATGAAAGAGGAGAGATCACAACGAACACCAAAGAAATACAGACAATTATAAGAACATACTATGAGCAACTCTACGCCAACAAATTTGACAATCTGGAAGAAATGGATGCATTCCTAGAGACATATAAACTACCACAACTGAACTAGGAAGAAATAGAAAGCCTGAACAGACCCATAACCAGTAAGGAGATTGAAACAGTCATCAAAAATCTCCAAACAAACAAAAGCCCAGGGCCAGATGGCTTCCCAGGTGAATTCTACCAAACATTTAAAGAAGAACTAATTCCTATTCTCCTGAAACTGTTCCAAAAAAATAGAAATGGAAGGAAAACTTCCACACTCATTTTATGAGGCCAGCATCACCTTGATCCCAAAACCAGACAAGGATCCCATCAAAAAAGAGAACTACAGACCAATATCCTTGATGAACACAGATGCAAAAATTCTCGCCAAAATACTAGCCAATAGGATTCAACAGTACATTAAAAGGATTATTCACCACGACCAAGTGGGATTTATTCCAGGGCTGCAAGGTTGGTTCAACATCCGCAAATCAATCAATGTGATACAACACATTAATAAAAGAAAGAACAAGAACCATATGATACTCTCCATAGATGCTGAAAAAGCATTTGACAAAGTACAGCATCCCTTCCTGATCAAAACTCTTCAAAGTGTAGGGATAGAGGGCACATACCTCAATATTATCAAAGCCATCTATGAAAAACCCACCGCAATTATCATTCTCAATGGAGAAAAACTGAAAGCTTTTCCGCTAAGGTCAGAAACACGGCAGGGATGTCCGTTATCACCACTGCTATTCAACATGGTACTAGAAGTGCTAGCCTCAACAATCAGACAACAAAAGGAAATTAAAGGCATCCAAATCGGCAAAGAAGAAGTCAAACTATCACTCTTCGCAGATGATATGATACTATATGTAAAACCCAAAAGACTCCACTCCAAAACTGCTAGAACTTGTACAGGAATTCAGTAAAGTGTCAGGATATAAAATCAATGCACAGAAATCAGTTGCATTTCTCTACACCAACAACAAGACAGAAGAAAGAGAAATTAAGGAGTCAATCCCATTTACAATTGCACCCAAAACTATAAGATACTTAGGAATAAACCTAACCAAAGAGACTGAGAATCTATACACAGAAAACTATAAAGTACTCATGAAAGAAATTGAGGAAGACACAAAGAAATGGGAAAATGTTCCATGCTCCTGGATTGGAAGAATAAATATTGTGAAAATGTCTATGCTACCTAAAGCAATCTACACATTTAATGCAATTCCTATCAAAGTACCATCCATTTTTTTCAAAGAAATGGAGCAAATAATCCTAAAATTTATATGGAACCAGAAAAGACCTCGAATAGCCAAAGGAATATTGAAAAAGAAAGCCAAAGTTGGTGGCATCACAATTCCGGACTTCAAGCTCTATTACAAAGCTGTCATCATTAAGACAGCATGGTACTGGCACAAAAACAGACACATAGATCAATGGAACAGAATAGAGGGCCCAGAAATAGACCCTCAACTCTATGGTCAACTAATCTTCAACAAAGCAGGAAAAATGTCCAATGGAAAAAAGACAGCCTCTTCAATAAATGGTGTTGGGAAAATTGGACAGCCACATGCAGAAAAATGAAATTGGACCATTTCCTTACACCACACACGAAAATAGACTCAAAATGGATGAAGGATCTCAATGTGAGAAAGGAATCCATCAAAATCCTTGAGGAGAACACAGGCAGCAACCTCTTCGACCTCAGCCGCAGCAACATCTTCCTAGGAACATCGCCAAAGGCAAGGGAAGCAAGGGCAAAAATGAACTATTGGGATTTTATCAAGATCAAAAGCTTTTGCACAGCAAAGGAAACAGTTAACAAAACCAAAAGATAACTGACAGAATGGGAGAAGATATTTGCAAATGACAGATAAAGGGCTAGTGTCCAAAATCTATAAAGAACTTAGCAAACTCAACACCCAAAGAACAAATAATCCAATCAAGAAATGGGCAGAGGACATGAACAGACATTTCTGCAAAGGAGATATCCAGATGGCCAACAGACACATGAAAAAGTGCTCCACATCACTCAGCATCAGGGAAATACAAATCAAAACCACAATGAGATACCACCTCACACCAGTCAGAATGGCTAAAATTAACAAGTCAGGAAATGACAGATGCTGGTGAGGATGTGGAGAAAGGGGAACCCTCCTACACTGCTGGTGGGAATGCAAGGTGGTGCAACCACTCTGGAAAACAGCATGGAGGTTCCTCAAAATGTTGAAACTAGAACTACCCTATGACCCAGCAATTGCACTACTGGGTATTTACCCTAAAGATACAAACGTAGTGATCCGAAGGGGCACGTGCACCCGAATGTTTATAGCAGCAATGTCTACAATAGCCAAACTATGGAAAGAACCTAGATGTCCATCAACAGACGAATGGATAAAGAAGAGGTGGTATATATACACAATGGAATACTATGCAGCCATCAAAAGAAATGAAATCTTGCCATTTGCGACGACGTGGATGGAACTAGAGGGTATCATGCTTAGCGAAATAAGTCAATCGGAGAAAGACAACTATCATATGATCTCCCTGATATGAGGGAGAGGAGATGTAACACGGGGAGTTAAGGGGGTAGGAGAAGAGTAAATGAAACAAGATGGGATTGGGAGGGAGACAAACCATAAGTGACTCTTAATCTCACAAAACAAACTGAGGGTTGATGGGGGGAGGGGGGTTGGGAGGGGGGGTGGGATTATGGACATTGGGGAGGGTATGTGCTATGGTGAGTGCTGTGAAGTGTGTAAACCTGGCGATTCACAGACCTGTACCCCTGGGGATAAAAATATATTATATGTTTATAAAAAATAAAATTAAAAACAAATTTAGCAGTTGTATGATACACATCAACATTAAAATCTGTTGTGTTTCTATCACAAATAATGAACACTTTGAGAAGGAAGGATATTAAGACAACTATTTCATCTGCAATAACATCAAAAAGAATAAAATACTTACGAATTAACTTAATCAAAAAGGTACAAATAAAGGGAAAGACATCCCATGTTCATGGGTTGGAAGACTTAATATTGCTTGGATAGCAATACTAGGTAAAGTGATCTACACATTTACTGCAATTCCTATCAAATTCATAATGATTTTTTTACAGAAATGGAAACATCTTAAAATTAATTTTAAAAAATCTCAAGGGACCCTCAATGGCCAAAACAATCTTGAAAAAGAACAAAGTTCAAGGTCTCACATTTTCTGGTTTCAAAATTAATCGCAAAACTACAATAATTAAGAGTGTGGTCCCGGCATAAAGACAGACATACAGACCAATGGAATACAATAAAGAGCCCAGAAATGAGTTCTTGCAAACACAGGCAATTGATTTTGACAAGACTGAGGAGAGACAATCCAGTAAGGAAAGAACAGCTCTTTCAATGTAAGGAATTGGAAAACTGGGTATCTACATACAAGACAATGAAATTGGATTCTTACCCTATCCCATATACAAAAATTCACTCAATATGGATCAAAGACCTAAATGTAAGACCTAAAACTATAAAACCTTTAGAAGAAAATGTGCAGAAATCTCCAAGACATTGGATTTGGCAATGATTTCTTGGATATGTCATTAGAAGCTCAGGGAAGAAAACGTTAGAAAAAATAGCTTAAATTTGATTTTACCAACATGAAAAACTTTCATGCATCCAAGGACATTATAAACAGAGTGAAAAGGCAACACATGGAATAGGAGGAAGTATCTGTGAATCACACATCTGCTAAGAGGTTAATATCTAAGATAAGTAAAGAACTCCTACAACTCACACTCAAACAAAAATCTAAACAAAATGAACAAAGGACTTGAATACATATTTTTTCCAAAGAAAATACAAAAATGGCCAATAAGTACATGAAATGATGCTAAAGAACATCACTACTCATTCAGGAAATACAAACGAAAACAATGAGATATCATTTCACATCCACTGGTATGGTTATTTTAAAAATGACAGAATACAACAAGTGTTGGTGAAGTTGCAGAGATACTGGGAGGGTAAAATGATGCAGTCACTATGGAAAACAAATAATTAAAGTTAGAATTACCATATGATTCAGCAACTCCACTTCTGGATATATACATCAAAGAATTGAAAGCAGGGACTTCAAGATCTATTTGTACACCCATATTCACAGCAGCATTAGTCACAGTAGCCAAGAAAGCAACTCAATGTCCATTGATGGATAAATGCATAAGCCAAATGTTCTGTGAACATACAATGGAATATTGCTCAGCATTAAAAAGGAAAGAAATTCTGACACATGCTGACAATGATCAACCTTGACGATCTCATGCTGAGTAAAATAAACCAGTCACACAAAGCCCAATACTGTATGAATCCAATCAAACGAGGTACCTAGAATAGTCAAATTCATAGAGACAGAAAGTAAACAGGTGGTTGCTAGAGAATAGGGGCAGGGATAATCAGGTGTTAGTGTTTGTTTAATAGGTATGGAGTTTCAGCTTGGGAAGGCGAAAAGAGTTCTATAAATGATGGTTGTACTACAATGTGAATATACTTAACAGAATTCTGAGAGACCTTTCTTCTCCCTGTACTCTGCCATGTGAGGACACAGCAGGACAGACATCTGCAAACCAGGAAGCAGGTCCTCACCAGATACCAAATCTGCCAGCACCAGGATCTTGGATTTCCCAGGTTCCAGAACTGTGAGAAGAAATGTTTGTTCAAGCCACACAGTCTAGGCTTTTTTTTTTTTAAATTATAGCAGCCCAAACGGATCAAGAAATTAACTCATAAAATAATCCATTTTTAGAGGATTAGAATCCTTTTTTTTTTTTTTTTCATAGTCTACAGTGTGGACTACTTTGAATTTCTTTATGATTGTCAGCTATTACATGATGGAGGGAAGTCTATGTCTCCTTTCCTTGAAGGAATCTGGCTGATTCCATGGCTGCAGATTGGCTGGGGAAGGTTGCCTCTCCACAGAAAGAGGTTTTACCAACTATAAAATCTCAGAAAGGCTCTGCTGGATTTCTCTTTCTCAATATTCTGGAAGGTGAAAATTTTCTTTGGAATATTCACTGAAAAATATTTTATCAATTCTTGCCTCTAACAATCTCCTAAGACTTAAATTCAATAAAAGTTAAGGAATGGTTTCCAACCTAATCTACCCTTTTGTCTATGATATATTTTCTCTTTTGTTTTATTGAATTCATTTTCTCAGTCACTTCTTTAGACAGCAATGTAAAGGAGGTTAGAAGTATGTTCTGTTTTATGGGCAGAAGACATGAACCATCATTTTTCTGAAGAAGACGTCCAGCTAGCCAACAAACACATGGAAAGATGCTCAACGCCACTAATTACCAGGGAAATGCAAATCAAAACCACAGTGAGGTATCATCTCACACCTGTCAGAATGACTAAAATCAAAAACACAAGAAACAACAATTGTTGGTAAGGATGTGAAGAAAAAGGATCCCTTGTGTTGGTGGCAATGCAAACTACTGCAGCCACTTTGGAAGACAGTATGGAAATTCCTCAAAAAATTAAAAATAGAATGACCATATGATCCAGTAATTCCACTCCTGGGTATTTACCCAAAGAATATGAAAACACTAATTCGAAAAGATCTATGCACCCCTATGTTTATTGCAGTATTATTTACAACTCATCTATCCAAAGATGAATGGATAAGGAAGATTTGGTATACGCATACAATGGAATATCACTCAACCATAGAACAGATGAAATCTTGCCATTTCCAGCACCATGGATGGATCGTGGAGGGTATAATACTGAGTGAAATAAATCAGCCAGAGACAAATTCCATATGATTTCACTCATATGTGACATTTAAGAAACAAAGCAAATGAACAACAACAACAAAAGAGATAGACAAAGAAACAACCAGACTCTGAAACAGAGAGAACAAACCAACAGTTACTGGAGGGGATGGGTGAAATGGGCAAGGGGAATTAAAAATCGTACTTATCAAGGTGAGCCCTGGGTAACATACAGAATTGTTAAATCACTCTATTGTATGTTGGAAACGGATAGAACGTTGTATGTTCATTTTAACAGAATTAAAAATTCCATGGGGGGGTGGTAAAAGCAGTTGTGGAACAATAATATTGTTTTGAAATAAAATTCACAGATTCTATATGGCAAAAAAGAGAAGTGCATTCGATTTCAGCATCATATTTGATTACTAATAGTAACACCCTGAACACAGATCACTATGTTGACTCCACAATATCCTAAAATTGGGAGATTTGTTCCCACTGACACACGTCCTGTTTCCAATTCAAGTCTTTTAAAATTAGTAGCTCTCTTCACAAAACAACTTAATACAGCAGTTTTAATTTTCCTTTGCAAGCAAGAAAGCAAGAACTACAGCTTTCAGCGTACCTGGGTTCACCCAGTGAAAGTAACAAAGAGGGGGCTTATCTTAAGGTTATTTTTTCTTTTTAAAGATTTTATTTGTTTATTTGACAGAGAGAGAGAATGAGATCACAAGTAGGCGGAGAAGCAGGCAGAGAGAGGGAGAAGCAGGCTCCCTACCAAGAAGAGAGCCCGATGTGGGGCTCGATCCCAGGACCCTGGGATCATGACCCGAGCCGAAGGCAGAGGCTTAACCCACTGAGCCACCCAGGCGCCCCCTCTTAAGGTTATTTTTAAAAATTCAACATTAGGTACTTTATTTAAAAATTCAAACACAAGGATGCCTGGGTGGCTCAGTGGGTTAAGTGTCTGCCTTCAGCTCAGGTCATAATCCCAGGGTCCTGGAATCGAGTCCCACATTGGGCTCTCGGCTCAGTAGGGAGCTTTCTTCTCCCCTTGCCTGCCGCTCTCCCTGCTTGTGTTCTATCTCTCTGACAAATAAGTAAACAAAATCTTTTTTTTTTTTAATTCAAACACAGGATACTCTAGACTTCTAATTTCCTGATCTTATCTTCCTAAGGGAATTTATGAAACAGTTTACATTAGAAAATAAATCTCCTCTTTCAAAAACTGAGTTGTAAGACAAAGATCACATATGATTCAGAGAGACAAATATATTACCACTTTTAACCTCTATTTAATAGTTCACATCTCCATTTTTTTCCTTCGGGGAAGTGATTCAGTTAGACAAATTCTTGTATATTGTATAGCTCAGAAAAGAGAGCCATTAGTCATCTCTCGTATTTTCCTAAGAAATGGATTACTTTGGAAGATGTGTTTACATGCCTTGAGAGGCTGGCTAGAAGCAAAAAAAATTACAAGGGGACAGAAAAATACAAATGTTTCGGGTGGTCAATTTTTTAAAATCAGAGAGTACAACATTTATCAAAATTGGGTTTATTAGTCATTTTCTCAGTAGAAAATATCTAAGCATAGAGTTTGACTGATTTATAGAGAAAGAGAATACAAATCTTTCAAAATTGTTGATAAGAATGATTCATACTTCTTGCTTTTGTGAAGTAATTGTGCATATTAGATCATGTTAATTTTGCTGCCTGAAATGGTTTTCAAATTCTTGTCATTTTTTTCCATAGAAGAAGAGTATTTTAAATAATGTGAGTTGCACTCTTTGATTTGAAATACAATATTTGTTGAAAGCAAATATGTATATTAAGGTTATTTTGTATGTCTTTCAAATAAAATGTCTCCTTTTATGGATGCATATTTTTTGAAAGGATATCACACCTAGGTATTGTCAAACTTCAAAGAAGAGGTAGCTTACTAGTTTTTGGGAGGGAGAAAAGGTTCTTTTACTGGAACCAACTTGGTGATTATTGACTGAATTGCATTGGACGTATCTAGCTTTCTCTCAGAAAGCATGAGTCCATCAAAATCAATAAATTGGAAATAAACAATAACAGAGAAATGCAAATAGGATCAATATCCTAAAAGCAGAGAATTCTATTTTAGTTTAATTCTGTAGTCATGCGATTACGAAAAACTGAGAAGCCTCGCTAGAAATTCAGCTGTTTTGTCAATTTATGTTATTTTCGCCCAATTCACTATCCAGAAGCTATTAAATTCACTGAATTAAAATAAACATCGAGAAGCCAATGCATGCTCTTCATCTGACTGCTGATAATCCTTTTTATACACAGATCTTACTTTCGTGTTGTGGATTTATTTTCAAAGCAGTGGATCTTAAGTTCGGAATCCAAATACTCTTACCCTGCCTTTCGCTCAAGGAACATTATTTGGACATTGGAAAATGGTCCAGGCAAAAGTCTGGCTGTGATATTACTTCAAGGAGACCCTTCTTAGAGGGTACAGATACACGAGATACTCTGCCCCTCCACCTTGTAGTTTCCACTCCCTATTATGTAAATGAAATCAAGATGGAAGGAACATCTGTAATCATCTGAAGAGGAAGAGATGTTTTAAAAGAGCATCCCTTCGAATAAACAAACCAACAAAAAAGCACAGAAGGGAGAGAAAGAGATCCAGAGGAACTACGTAGTCAGGGAGACTGGTTGAGGAGGGGGCTGGAAAGAAGGTCTATTCTCAACTAGATGGCCTTGATGTCCATGGAGGGGCACCTGAATTTTCTTTCATTTTGTTTTGGCATGAACTGGTGAACTCAGCACTCTTCCTTCTCTACTACCTACCTCTCAGAGTTATAGCTTCTGCACTATCAGCATAGGTGCTATTCATGTACTGGGGTCCTAGGCAGCTGTCCAGTTCCACCAATTCTAGGGACATCTCTAATTCTATCCATGGTGACAGCCCCTTGAGGTTTCTATGGGCTCATTGTTATGGAAACAGTTTTGTGGATCTAAAACCTTAGGAAAAATGCCTAAAGGTCTGAAACTTGTTTCCGATCCAAAATAAACCTTCCCTTGCCATTAACCTCTTCTGTTCTTTAAAATGAGTTAATTTGGGGCGCCTGGGTGGCTCAGTGGGTTGGGGCCTCTGCCTTCGGCTCGGGTCGTGATCCCAGGGTCCTGGGATCGAGCCCCGCATCGGACTCTCTGCTCGGCGGGGAGCCTGCTTCCTCCTCTCTCTCTCTCTGCCTGCCTCTCTGCTTACTTGTGATCTCTGTCTGTCAAATAAATAAATAAAATCTTTAAAAAAATAAAAAAAATAAAATGAGTTAATTTATTCTTTAAGTAATAAATCATATTTATTAAAAATAAAGTCTCTCCTACCCAAACTGCTGAAAAATAATACTTCCAGGGCTTGTCTCTTCCTTCTAGTTTAGAAAGTTTGTAAACTTAGGGAAGTTGAATATGAGAAATCCTCTGGACTCTTTTAGTTCTGAGAATTTTCTTAGAAGGAACTCACAGTTTTCAAGCAGAATGAGTCTGTCCTACGTAGTGGTCTCTGGTCCCAAACACATCTAAACCAGGGTTAGTAGTTAGGGAGGAGTAGTAGGGATATGTTCATATTCTCTGGTTGCTGTTAACAAATTACCATTTATCTAGTGGCTTAAAACAATATAATCTGTTATCTAATAGTTTGAGAGGTCAGAAATCCAGCAAGGGTCTCACGAGGCTAAAATCAATGGTTCAGCAGGGCTGGGTTTCTTTTGGAGGATCCTGGGGAGAATCTGTTTCCTTGCCTTTTCCATCTTCTAGAGGTGGCTGGGATTCCTTGACTCTTGACCCCTCTCCTCCATCACATCAGTCAGAGAACCAAATCTTTCTGACCCTCCTTCCGTCATCACATCTCTTTCTTACTATAGCTGGGGAAGGTTTCCCATTTTTAAGGACTCATGGGATTAGAATGTGGCCACTCAGATAATCCAGGCTAATCTCCCCATCTCACAGTCCTAAACCTTAATCACATCCTCAAAGTCTCTTTTGATATGTAAGATAACATAGTCACAGGTCCCCAAGAAGAGGACAAGGTTATCTTGGTGAGGGGAGCATTCTCTACAGAACACGTCTCATGAAATCTTCGTAGCAAACATGGGAGTACAAAAAAGATACCAAACCAATAGATCTGGTTATAAATACAATTTGGAGGAAGTAGATAGACAAGATAAATGGATTCTAATCTATTACTTCCAGGCATTGTTAACAGTATCAGACATTTCTATTACATGACACTTCAAACACTCTATCAAGACCTCACCCCTGGGGCGGCTGGGTGGCTCAGTGGGTTAAAGCCTCTGCCTTCAGCTCAGGTCATGATTCCAGGGTCCTGGGATCGAGCCCCACATCAAGCTCTCTGCTCAGCAGGGAACCTGCTTCCTCCTCTCTCTCTGCCTGCCTCTCTGCCTACTTGTGGTCTCTGTCTCTGTCAAATAAATAAATAAAATCTTTAAAAAAAAAAAAAAAAAGAAAAGACCTCAACCCTTACTTTCTATAGACAGGGGAAGACAAAGCAATGGCCAGCATATTCTGTGCAAATAGTGAGCAGAAAAGCAGATGTGCCTCTATTCTATTCTATTTGTCGATAACAGACAAAGAAAGCTTCCAGACAAAGAGTTTTCTCAGAGGTAAAGAGGGATCCTTCCACATAATAGAAGTATCAGTTCCATCAAGAGGACAGGACAGCCCTAAACATGCGTGCCTCTAATGACAGAGCTTACACTGCATGAAGCAAAATCAACAAAACCAAGAAAGAAATAAGTAAACCCACAAACATAAATGTATATTTCAGCATCTCTCCTTCATAATTAACAGATCACGTGGAGAAAAAGATCAGTATGGAATGTGAAAATACAACTAAAACCATCAAGCAGCCTGACTTAATGGACATTCACAGAACTTTACACCCAAGAAATGCAGCATTCACAGACTTTCCAAACACGTAGGAGGGCATTTGCCAAGATGGACCACACCCTGCGCCATAGAACATGCCTTAAAATATTTCGAAGGACTAAAATAATACAGAATATATTCTCTGACAATGAAGAAATTAAAATAACTAAGAGCTACCTGGAAAAGTTACAAACATTGAACAATTAGGCGCCATCCTTCCACAAGAAAAAAGTTACATGAGACATTTAAAGACATTTCAGAGGGATCCGTGTTGAACACACAACAGATTAAAATTCATGGGATCCAGCAAAGTAGTGCTTGGAGGGAAGTTTATAGCTTTCAGTGATTAGATTAGAAAAGAAGAAAAGATTTAAAATCAATGATATGTCATTCCACCTCACAAAGGAAAAAAAGAAGCAGAAAATTAATGCAAAGTGAATAGAAGGAAGGGAATCATAGAGATGGCAGAAACGAGAGAAACTCATGAAACAATGGTACACCATCTTTGCCAGCTCTTCCTTTGGTAGAATTCGTGCTTCCTGTTCCTGTAAAGTTTAGCACTGTCCAATCACAGTCTACTGTTTTTGAAAATACACCAGGGAACATTTCCATTGAACTTGAACCTTTAAGTACATTTGCGCTCCTCCTGTCAACAGATGAACCAGCAGAGATAAACGTTATGAAACTGGTGGGAGTTATTGCCACTGGCTACCGTGAGAAGTTAGGGTTATGGTTACACAGTGGAGGAAGCAAGGAACCTATCTAGAAACCAGGAGTTCCCTGAAGCATCTCTTGCAGCTCTCATCTGATGACAATGGGGAACAGGCAATCAGAGGAAGCATGAGCCCGCCAGGACAAAGCAGACCCCTCAGGGAAGACCTGGCTGCCCTTCTAGGGAAGAAATCTGGGTCCGCCAAAGTGTTGCCTGAAGGTGAGGAGAATCAAAGTTGGGTGCTAGAGGACAGAGATGGTTGAATATCAAATATTGCCTCAAGACCACCGGGTTTGGAGGGTGTTCCACTAACTATCATGCACTGAGTCTTTTCCTGAGTTTTTGGTTGGCTCCTGCCCTTGAAGGGGCTCCTCGTATTCTCCACCTGTGACAATCAGCCACTGCTGCAGAGACCATTTCCAAGGGCATGTTGATGAGTTTTGCACAGAAGTTTGCTTCAGCCCACACTGTGTGTTCCTCCTTCTCTGGCCTTGGGCTTCTCTGTGGGACTGAGGTGGGAACTCCCTTGGTGCTCAAGCATGCGTAACCTGAAAGGGGTGTGTGTGTGTTGGGGGGGTTATGTTTGTGGAGCTAACTCTGAACAACAGGGATGGGAACCTTCCACCAGAAGGTCCTGTGTGGTGGATCCCCCATTGTGGAGATCGGCTTAACAAAGACACACCGTTTTCTTGATTTTCCATCATTTTCTGCCCCCTTTCACCTGCCCTCCATTCCTGCCCCTGGGATCACCCCCAGGGCGAACTGCCTTCACATAAGCCTTTGTCTTTGTCTCTGCCTGGGACAAATCCATCGTAGCACACTGATCTTTATAACAGAATGAATTTCCTCTGGCCACCCAGGCCTGCTTCATTCTTAACTTTCTTTAGAAACCAATCAATGCCTCTGAGAGGAGATAGTGTGCTTGGAGAAGGCAATACCACTTTGGAGAATTCAGGCTGGCAGATTTCCCTAGTGAAGCCTCTCTGCTTTGCTGACTTCATTACTAATGGCCTCGTTTTTGCTCCTAGTATTTTTTTTTTTTCCTTCTTCTGGGAGTTTGAAATAACATGCCCAATTACTTTGAAACAAACAAGCAAGGCAAAAATGTAGCTAATCTTTTCACATTAGCCCTGCTCAGAAGGTGCCTGGTAAATTTCCAGCATTTAGTAAATAACCAGTGCTTGAAAGTGTCCCCCGCCCCCCCCCCTTACCCTTTTGTTACTGTTATTTATTTTCTTTGCTGTTTTACAGAGTCTTGAAGACTTGTTTTCTTTCCTTTCAATGACAAAAGACTATTTTCTCTGGCACAGCCCCAGAGCACAGCAACAGTTAAAGTTGCTGCTATGTGAAAGACTCCCATTTATTTAGAAGTTACTCCAAAGGCCGTGAGAGCAAGCGACCTGGATTATAGGAAGTAGCCCCAGGAAACTCAAGAGTATTTTCTTAACTGTCTTTTTGCCAGGATGCCAGTTTTTCCTTGACCAATAATAATTTACAGCAAGGTCAAGATTCATTCTAGTTGGAATCTCATAGGATGTCTGCCACATTTCGTACAAGCAATTGCTTTCACTTACAAAGCCAGGGGGAGAAACACTGAGGGGAAAATGACGTATTTAGTTTAGGGTTCTCCATGGCAAATGGTTCTTGATAATGTCCTCAGGTCCGTTTTGGGAGCTCAAACTCTCTAATAAAGAAAAAGCATTAACTAGATAAATAGACATCCATCATCATCAAAGAGAGGTCCAGACTTAAAAAACAAAACAAAACAAAAAAACCAAAAACAAAAACAGAATACACTTTAAAAGAATACAGCAACTGCCCCCCCCCCCCCAACCGAGTCATAAAGAGAAAGGAAGTTGGAAGCAGAAAACTGAAAATCAGGAGACTTCGGAGTGAAAATCGGAGGACTGACATACAGACATTTTAAACAGAAGGTAGCTCACAACATTCAGCGATGAGTGACACTGTTCTTTTGAAGCCACTAGGAGAGGTTAGCAATCCAAATTGCTCAAACTGAAAGCCTCACAGATTTTTGTGAACCGACCTTGGTTTGAGGATTCAGGTTCAGAAGAGCTGTGTTGAACTTGCCCCCCTAGTATTGTTTTTACTATCAAGATTAGGAAATTCCCCGAGTATCGTAAATAATATGTAAGAACATTTCTAAACATGGAAGTACCTTATGGTGTTCACCTCAGCTCTCTGAATCTCATGAGAATGCCTTTCCGATTTTTTTTCCTCATGAAACATTTCTCTTCACTTACTTCTGGGGCAATAGCAAGGTTCTGCCATATCACAAGTCATCATTTCCTGTTACACATATGACCCTCAAAATTGCTTATTTTACTTTTCTGCTCTAGGATACATGTAATCACATATCTTACTTCCATTTGGACTGGCTTTCTACTGCTTTTCACTGTTCAATATTTCTTTCAATCATTTATATTATTTTATTTGCGTGATTCCAATGTATGAGAAAGGATAGTTATTCAGACTTTCTACCTCAACACATCCAAGTCATACCACGTCTAATAGAAGGTGACCTTAAAAGACTGGTTTATTTTTCAGATTCCAGAATTTAAGAGGAAAAAAAAAAAAAGTAAAATTCCCAGTTTATATTCCTTCATCAGATTAGAGAGGAAGACAGGAGATAACCGAGTTCCCAGTCATGTCAGGGAGGATATCTTTAGGAAATAAATGTTGTAATGTGAGAGGCCCCTTACTATCATCTTTCTCTTTTCACCAGCATGATAGCCCTTTGGCTAGTAAAACTGAAATAAAGATGAAATCATTATTTTAAAAAATACAGTTGGTTAATGAATTCAAACAGTTGATTAATGACAAGTTCGGTTGAACTATTACCCAGTGCATAAACAAAATAGGTGGCTATTTTACAGAACTTTCCATTTTTCAGCTAGAATGATAGATATCATATAGAGATGCAAAACCAGAGCAGAATGAACTGATGATCACTTTTTTGGCAATTTGACAGGCTTCACTCATTCCACTTAAATCTGCTTAAAGGATGTCAATATTTTCTGTATCTCAAATTATGTTTCTTCTGCCTACAACTTACTTTCTCGGATTACACAGAATATTTCCTTAGTCTTTTATGTTATTAAATATATTCTCCTCTTCTCATCTATCCTTCCATTTTATAGCTTTGTCTCTGTTTTACATTTTCAGAGTTTAGAAACACAACATAGAAAAGCCACAGAGCTTACCATTTCCACCAAGGATAAATATAAGAACATTCCCGCAGTAACTGTTAAGATCCAGTTTTGAACACACGGATCAGCTGATACTGAGAGGCCAACGTAGAGTCCTATGAAGGCAGTGAGAGCACTTACAAAATTCATAAGGATGGCAATCTTAATAGGAAGGCCAGAGCTTAAGAGCACGGCAAAGTCTCCTGAAATTTAAGGGAAAATGAAAACATAATCATTCTGCAATTGATGATACCTTTCCTGGAGTAATGTGCTATTAGGTTGCTTCAAACTTCAGCAACTGGGACCAATTTTGCAAGGAAAGTTGACTGACCAGTCGCTAAAACATTTCTTATATCTCTCTAGGATTCTCATTGTATCATTAGGAAGTTACATCTCAAGAGCTGTCTTCCTTTTCCTAGTCCTGAAGCTAACCTATGCCGGAGGACTGACATATTCTTTAGTTCCTGGCACCCTGTGACCTAGATAAATGCAGAATAAAGCACTTGCTGTTGCAGAGTTTTTAAACCTTTTTGCCTGGAAACTTGCCAGACAAAATCACGTTACGTTGGCTTTTATTATTTACTTCTGCGAGAACTCCTGTGCACAGAGAACTACTTAATAGATTTTAAAATCATTGCCAAAACTGACCTTATTCTCTCTACACCTTTCCTCCTAAGAAGAATGACCTTTTGATCTGAGAGTCTCTTTTTGGGAGATAGGGAAGGGCTGAAATTCAGTCCAGAGATGGCCTGGCGATGCAGTTACTTAGTTCTGTGGTATAACCGGTCCTAGGAAGGTCTTAAAACACATTCGCTGGCCTGTCTCAGACTGTCACACTCCTCTGTGGTTTTATTATAATAGCTAAAGGCAAGGCCACAGTATGTGGCACCCAGACCAGATACATTTTAATGGACTCAGGAAGATCCTTGGATGAACCGCTCTAAGGATGGGTGATGAGTTGGTGACAGGATTTTAGGCAGTGGACAGTGAATACCGAGGTTGGGGTGGCCCAAAGGGGCAGTGTAGACCTGGCAGTGGGGGCCATGAGAGTGCCCAGAGCCCCCTCTTTAGGGCATGTGTGTACCTGGAGCCAGCCCCCGCTCTTTCTGGGTCTCTTTTGGAAATGTCTATTTTGCCTTCTCTTGTTTCCCGCGAGGCAGAATTTGAATTACAAGGGCTATTAAGATTATCCAGAAAAAGAGCCTTACGCGCATCTGCTAGCAGACGCCTGTCATTTCAATTTTATGCTTGGTCTTAGACATTTTATATAAATCAAGTTGATGAAACCATGGTTTGGCTTTAAATTAAATGTTATTTTATCTCATTGGCCTGTTTGCTGACATAACGGGGAAAGTTCCCCTCTTAATGTTTTTCCCACATATAAGAAGCAGATTTTAAAGTCTTTCCTGAAGTTCTTTAAAATGAGGTTTCTCTAAATGACTTTCTCAGATTTGGAACTCTCCAGAATCCAAAACAAGTGACTTCTGGCCCCGGGGAAACATCATAAAGAGTGAATTTTATCCCAAGGTACAGAAGCTTCCCCCGGCCAGTTGTCTTCTTCTTGCCATTTAAATAGATTATGAATGGAAAGTATTCATCTTTCAATTGTGTGTTGGAAAAAGACGCCTACAGACCATAGCTAGAAATACCCTCTAGCTTTCTCAACAAGTGGAAGACAGCCATGCTACCGTCTGACTTACCCATTTCATGTGGAATTTCGTGACATAAGATGGCAAGCGTGGTGGTCGCTCCTGACTCAGATGAAGATGAGAAGGCCGCTCCTATCACCAGGCCATCCGCGAAATTATGCAGGCTGTCCCCAAACAGTATCATTATTGCTAACAGGCTAATGGTTTTGCCTAAAGAACCAAATAAAGTGAGAAGCGTTAACAGGGCCCTAGACACGTCACGGAACCCTTCACACACAACCCACTCCCCCATTTTTCTCTCGACATTCTTACATCGCGTCAAATTAAGCAACCCCACTTGGGTTCAGCTTTTCAAATAAGTCAGGACTAGAGATGCACATATGGTAATTGACACATTTGGCTGAACGATCATTGTTTTCCTAACGGATCTGACTCGTAACGAGATAAATTATGCATGACATTCACTATTCTGTCACTTTGTTCAGCTATCCCAAAAGAAAAAATTAAAATAATATTGTTATAACCTTCCAAAATACCACCAGTGACCTTCTGCACTTGCATTTTTTGTAAAGCACTTTAAAATAATTTAAGACCCTCCCCGTAGGATGTTGTTAAAATAGAGGCTGTTTTCCAACACTCTCTCCTCTGGGTCAGACTGTCCCTGGTGTCAGATGGCTGGGTTACACTTGTGCCCATTTTCTGTTCATTGAGTTTCCCTTTCTGTTTGGCACTCATAGCCTTCCCCAAGTATCTTGTTCACACCCCAGGTGTGACCCGCACAGAACCACAGACAACTCTGCTGGCCCCCAAATCAGCTTTGGATCACTTAGTGTCCTTTTCTTTCCAAAAAAATAACCTTCAGGACTAGAGCTGCCAAACATTGAACAAAATAAAGAGAAGCTCTTTTCATGGGATTCCATTACATAATATACATTATCTGATTAGTATAGAGTCACAGAAATAATTACTATCATATTTTTAATCATAAATGGGCCCAGAGTTTTAATGGACAGCATTTCTGCTTTTGAAAACCTAAAACTGTATCTTGGCATAACCTCCTCATGGAATTGGACAACTAGCACAGTCAAAAAGTACTCCTAGGATTACACTTATTTTCACAGTAAACCACCTAGGGATGCCATTTGATAAGAATAGCTATTCAAATCCATTTCTATTGTGTAAAACTTCATTAATTACTGTTTAATTACTGTTTAATTAATGCACTGTTTGACCAGTGTAGGTAGTAGCTGTTGGTGCTGTTAGAAGTGAATCCAGGGGCGCCTGGGTGGCTCAGTGGGTTAAAGCCTCTGCCTTCAGCTCAGGTCATGATTCCAGGGTCCTGGGATCGAGCCCCACATCAGGCTCTCTGCTCAGCAGGGAGCCTACTTCCTCCTCTCTCTCTGCCTGCCTCTCTGCCTACTTGTGGTCTCTGTCTCTGTCAAATAAATAAATAAAATCTTAAAAAAAAAAAAAAAGAACTGAACCTAGTATTCTAATAATACTACACTCAGTAAAACTAGAAAGAGGATACCTCCTGGTTTCTATTATGTGGTCTAAGATTATGGGGGCACTGGGCTATAATATGGTTTTCCACTTTGTCTGGACAATACAGTTCAACTCATTTCACATCCCACACCATAAACTAAGTACCCTCAGTTGAGTAAATGGCAGATAGAGCCCAGGCTATGAGCCAGGAGACAGATGTAGTGACCACTCTGAAAACATGTCCCAGGCATTTCACTTCTGAAATTCATGTTTATTTAGACCTATCCCTGTAGGATGAACTTACATCTTTCTTGTGGTTTACTAATACATTTTATTCTTTATAAAAAATGAGAAAATTTCAGGTAATGGTCACATAAACACATTTATGATCAAATTCAGGGAGTTCTTATTGGCATGGCCCAGAAACTCTTAGAATCTAATAATCCTACCAGATCACTTTGCTATTCCTGCCAATTTTCAGAAATAAAGCTCTTCTTTGTGGAAATAAAACAATTTAAAATCATACATTTGGCAACATTGCAGCATGCAAATACATTGTGATTTCCATGTACTTTAGTGTAGTTTTGATACAAGTAGTGTATCTTCAAATGGAAAATTTTTACTCAATTTATACTCTGCTAAGAAACAGTATGGCTATTTTTGTTTTCTATTATTTTATTACCTCTAATTACGGGTTTCTAAATGTCAGATCACGGACGTGTAACAAGGCCCAGGCAAATACATATTTGTAATAGAAACCCCATAAGCACACTGTATATCATGTTTAAGGTAATTTACACATGATTCAGTGGAAGATAAGACCAGCATCCATTGCTAATCTAATGTACTTATTACAGAATTATCAATAATATTTTATCTTTGCTTATGTACCTGGCAGTCATATTCATGTCCACATTTCTAACTTATATGAGGTTTCACATGGTGAAACGGGGGCTGGACCTTATATCATGTTACTTTTTGTTTATTTAAATCAGACTGTGGGTAGGATGTTCACATCCTGTCTTTTGAAACACAAGCCGAGTTTCACCAATGAGGTAATGTGAAACAAGTAATCAAATATTTGAAGCTAATTCAATAGGTCCCTGGCAAAAGGGCAGTTGAGTAATCAAATTTGGATTTGTTCACTGTGTGTTCTGTATGCCAAGCTTGATATCTGAGGTGGAAAGATAGGAGGCTTCCAAAATCCTTGAATGGGACCATCGCTGGTCCCTGATCTAGTATCTGCCAAAGCACTACTACTGTGATGGGGTATATCCTTCTCCCCTCTTCCCTTCTTTCAAAAACGATAGTGAAGAGATGCCCACTGCAGACCAACTAGGTGCGAGGCATTCTAGACTCTCTTCTGGAACTAAAGATTTAGAAGGAAAAATATTACTAGCCATGTCCTGAAAGCGGAATTAGACAGACTACATAATCACATATTTTGAATCAAATAAATAAATTACCCGAGGTTAATATATATAACACATTTAAGATAGTGATCGTTACAATCGTGTTTGATCCTTTAGCATCTATACCCCAACTACATTGCAAAATAGGGATAAAGACCATTATTTTTCTCTCCAGTGCATGTATTGGTGCCCAAAACACAGCACAACTTCAAAAATTTCTTGAATGAATGAAAGAATGTAAGAAGACACAGATGCATGAATGAATGTATGAATGACCATCATGAAATTGTTGGTCTATTAGCATTTGTAAGTTTCAGTACTGGAGCTTACCAGCTATGAAATCCTGGGCAGTAACTTACCCTCTCAGATTGTTTCTACACTTATTTTACTGGGATAATAATTGTTCTTACTTTAGTCAGTCATAGGAGTATTAAATAAGATAATCCATGATGTGTGGAGCGCTATGCCTGGCATATAATGTTAGCTATTTCTATTACGAGGTAACTAATCTATTATAGTAGAATGGGAATAACTAATCATGACAATTTAACATTAAAACACTGAGAAGCTTGTGTCACAAAAGGGTACTATCCGTAAGAACCACTAGGCAGATTTGGAAACAACAGACGAAAACTGAAAGAGACCAAAAGAATTCAGAAAATTACAGAAACATAAGCCAAAAGGAATAAAGTGGTCTACAAAATTGGTACGTTAAATTCAGAAATAGGGAAAAGCACAGAAAGAAAAAAGGTTGGTTGAAATTTGTATGAACAAGTGAGTTGTAGAGTAAAATCCAAATGATGAATTATCTCTGATTTGCCCTCCACCATTCCAGGGACAACATCACGCATGAGACAGACGTTTGTACCAAATTTCAGTAGACTGTGACAGAAGTCTCCAGCCTTCATAGAGAAAGAAGTAAAAGGCTCAATTATCATGTAAACATGAATTTTTTAAATTGATATTTAGTTGACACATATTACATTAGTTTCAGATGCAGAACATAGTGATTCTGCAAGTCTATACTATATGCTGTGCTCAGGATTTTAAAGGAGCCTTGATAACTACATATGGATTTATTTATAGCAATTGTCATTCCCAGAGGATCAGTTTTAAACAGTTTAGGAAAACATCATTTTTAAAGAATGGAGTACAATGCTCAGTGCCTGTGAAAGACTGATAGGATTGAGTATTAAATGTTTTCTCATAAAGACTGTAATAGTGAAATGCAAACCCAGGAAGAAATCTACATGATTTCCTCACATTATTTTCAAACAGACATAACCCTGTTCTGTGGTACTTTCTATATTTAAAGTTTAACTGTTGAAAATTGGTACTCACATTTTCTGTTGGAGGCCGTCAGACTGCCTACAGGAATTTCAGCTGCCTGTGAATCTTCTGGGCCTTTCTATTTTAAATTAAAAAAATAATAATAACTGATGAAAGATTAGCATTGCTCATCAT
Organism: Enhydra lutris kenyoni; assembly: GCF_002288905.1. NCBI lineage: Eukaryota > Metazoa > Chordata > Mammalia > Carnivora > Mustelidae > Enhydra > Enhydra lutris. Next base: position 6,985,989 of record NW_019154126.1, read on the forward strand.
TTTGGTGTAAAACTGAAACATCTGACGAGTTATGATGATTTTTAAACATTTGAATATTCTGGGATGTATCAGAACTTTGAAATTTCATAGGCAAGCGTAGATGGTAAAGCCAAAGGGCTAGAAGCAAACTTTTTGTCCTGTGTACCTTTAGACGAAAATAGCTTTCTTACATACATCAGACCCTTCCACACAGAGCTAGAGGCTACTGAGACAGCCTGTAATTCAGGCTCCTAAATTATGTAAGCCTTTATGAAATCCAAAAGCTGTAGAAAAAAGAAAATGATTCTTGATTCTTGACCTAGTTTGACACTTCTGTATGGTGGACTGTGGGTCTAGAATTCCTTTTCTGATCTTAAAGCACATTGTGTATTGTGGATAGGGAACAAAGCTATGCAATGCCTCCAGTTATTCCTGAAAACATAATACTCTGTTCCGGGGGTTTTGGCCAAGAGTAGAGGAATCTCGCTGATGAAGAAAGTACAACAGACTTACAAAAGATAGAGGTTTTACGCTTTTTAAAAATTCTTTCATAGGACAGAGAACTAAGATTTTGAAACTGACTTCTGTGAGTTAAGATGACGTGACTTTATTTCAGAGATTGACTCATGGATCAATTTCGGCAAAGTCATTTCCCTTCCCAGGGCCTCGGATTTCTCATTCTATGATGTGAAAGAATATTTTTCATAATATTTTTCATAGTATTTTTCTTAAGCTCATGTTACACCCCCTTTGCGTTTACGAAAAAACCTACATTAGGACCTGTTTTCACGAACTGACAGAAATCAGAAGGGGATTTTTGCTTTTACGGAGAAAAGTCAAAAGCACCAACGGCATTCGGCATCCGTTTGGGAGCAAGGCGAAAGCGGCAGCACGCACCCCAACCTTGAGTGGCGCCACCAAGCATTTTCCCCGGGAACTGCACTCGGTGTCTCAGCATCAAGCCACCAGACCTTTGACCTCTATCTGTGAGCATCCGTGCTTTAACTCGATTTATTGTGCATACCTGTTAGCAAAATGTGTCCTAAGGTGTCAAAAGGTCCCAAGAGAGGTTATTATTTTTTTGTGTCTGGAAATGCTCATACATTCTTCAATGTAAATTAATGATAATTGCTTCTTTATACAATTTTGACTTGCAAAAGTTTTCATAGGATTTTTTTTTGTTTTTGTTTCTGTTTTTTTTTTTTTTTTTTGGATAGTGAGGAAAACCTGCATCTGCCTGTTGACCACGTCCTATCAAAGGCAGTCACAAGAGCACCTGGCTGGCTTAATTAGAAGAGTGTGCGACTCTCCATCTTGGGATCGTGAATTCAGGCCCCATGTTGAGTGTAGAGATTACTTAAATAAACTTCCAAAAAAACTTTGAGACAAATTTAATGTGAGGCATAAGCATCTTTTTGAAAAATGTGAAACAGAGAACGTAAACTTGTATGTCACATATTAGAACAGTAGCAGCTGCTCAAAAGATGCAGTAATGGGCTATTTTTGGATAAGTGGCTGAGAAGTAAGGTAGGACCCAAAGGACATAGGGTAAGAGTGAACAAGAAAACAATATGATTTTTTTTTTACCTTGTATCGAAAGCCAGATTAAAATAAAAAAGTTCTATAGTTCTACTAAAAGACAGGAGTTCAAATATTTATTCTAGAATTTTTTTTTTCCCCAAAAAGCCATATACTGTGTAAAGGAATTTAGAGGCAAGCATCCAGGACTCCTCGATTGGTGAGAATTATGAGCTCCCCTCCTTCCTGAAAAACCGGGAAATTGAACCAAACAATCCTAAAAGCTCATACTATTTTTATTCACTTAAGGGCGATCCTACAGCTAAAATAATGAAAGGAATATCTTCTTAGTGAGCTAGCTTATTTAAAGAGTTTAAAACTCACTAAGTTAGCATCGGAAATTTGCTCAAATGCATCTTGGAATTCTGAAACCCTTCACTGAAACAGAAGGAATAAAGTCAGCCTGAAAGTGATTTTAAAACTATTCTCAGCCTGAAATTATCTTCTTCCAAGCCACCTGTGACATATCTACACAATAAACATAATAAGACTTTTAAAAATTGCTTAAGGGGATGGTTTCGTTCATATTTGAGTTAGCTCTAGATCCGTAATCTCTCGGCAGACTTCCCTTTGCTGTAGCAATGTCTCAGGTTTGGCACCCTTATCTCTAGGTTAGGAATCTATCCTTGAACTATAAACACTTCCCCCAAGGCCATGGTCAGAGGAGGCAAGTTTTCTATTTGTTACTTTCATATTTTTTCCTGTCCCTTTTCTTGTTACTTTAAGAACGAGAGTGGGAACATTGTTTTAAATCTAACTGGAGGTTATATTTTGCAGTTTCTCCCAGAATATTTATCCTGGAAAACTCAATGTAACAGAAACCACTTACTATAAAACATCTTAGGGGACAGAATCCATTCTTCACTGCAATATAAAATGATCACCCCACTCTTAGATGCTCTAATTCCTTGTTCAGCATTTATTTGGCCCCATCTAGTCATGGATAAGGATGACTCAGGATGGAAAACCTTAAGGTCAGCTTGTTTATGAAAATTTGTAAACAAAATGATTGTGAAACATATTATGTCCATCTGATCGTATGTGTTTCAGAGTGGTGTAGATAGCAAGGATTTGAATTTGTGGGAAGACTTTTTCCTTTTTAAAACAGCTTTTAGGTGCTTAGCAAAGTTTTCCAAGCTACTTATCATGGTTAAGAAAGGCAAATCAGGATTGAATTTGTTTATCTATCCTACTGATTTTTGGCTGTTCATCAAAGAATAAAGGAAAGAAGGTAATCAAATCAGTAGAATACCTCAGATCAGTAACCTACCAACTGGATAGCTGAAGCAGATTTGCCTCTGCCTGACTGGTCACTTAATTCAGAGTTGAGCGAAAGATGGTGGGAATGTCCCACATGCCCATTAACCAACGACAAGCCCTGCTGGATGAGGATGGTTTAAAATTAGTGCTGAAGCCAGAAGAACACAGGTGCAGCCTCTGTCAGTTTCATGGTTCTATTTAATACTGCGCTTATTGGCCAAAGTGGTGAGTGGCCGCACACACACACACACGAAAAAAAAAACACTGGGAAGAGGCACCTGGGTGGCTCCATGGGTTAAAGCCTCTGCCTCTGACTCAGGTCATGATCTCAGGGTCCTGGGATCAAGCCCCACATCGGGCTCTCCGCTCTGCAGAGCCTGCTTCCTCCACTCTCTCTGCCTGCCTCTCTGCCTACTTGTGACCTCTGTCAAATAAATAAATAAAATCTTTAAAAAAAAAAAAAAAAAGCACTAAGAGAATTTCATCCTGAAAAATACTTGCTAAAATGTCTCATCTTGGAGAAGCATAGGACTGCTCTGAAACATCATTCATATTCCAAATGCCTTAAGAATGAAACTTTAAATGTCTAGTTATGATTTTAAAAGACTTGAGTGGTAGTAATTTTTATATTGCCTTTTGAATTTACCCCAAAATCATATTTACTACAAAATTAAATTTGCACTCTTTCTGATGGGGATACCAAAGGATGATAACTGAAACTATATTACACTGTAACTATGAAGTTAGTATCTTCAGAAATGTATTCATCCACTAAAGCACTATACCTTCTGAAACATTTGCATTCTTTTTTATTTTACTCAATATAGTGAGTCTTGAAATTCTGTTCTTTTTTTTTTTTTAAGATTTTATTTATTTATTTGGCAGACAAAGATCACAAGTAGGCAGAGAGGCGGCGGGGGTGGGGGGTGCGCAGGCTCGCCGCTGAGCAGAGAGCCAGATGTGGGGCTTGATCCCAGGACCCTGGGATCATGACCTGAGCCAAAGGCAGAGGCTTTAACCCACTGAGCCACCCACGTGCCCCGAAATTCTGTTCTTAAAACTCATTTTAAGTTCCCTGGCAGGTCTAAGGACAATCTGAAGAAGTTCTAGACATTTTTGGATGGCCAGAGTTTATTGCACTCATTTCTATCCTGGTTAAATTTCTAAGTATTACACACAGGTTAATATGTTGACTTTGTCATTTAATTTTCCCAGGCTGACAATGCTAATCTGTTGCGGACAAAGAGGATCTATTATTGTCTTTTGTGCTTATTGAGATGAGAACCCCTTCTGTGGAGGTTAAGTTGTTGAACACACAAGGGTCAGGACTGTGATCAAAGCTAGCATTCCTAATTTCTGAATTATTATAGCATCTTCCCTTGGGCTCCAGGACAAAGAAAAACCCTGCTTCATTTAAAAAAAAAAAAAAGACCATTTCAACAGTATTTTATTTACTGTGATAAGTTTCAAATAGAAAAGCTGAAAGAACCGCAATGTGATCACTCAGAAACTCACTCGCAAGATCCTTAACATCAGACTGTAAGTGTGTTACCATCTATCATAGAACCATCTTATTTTTTGATGCACAGAATCTGAATCTCAAATAAATTTAGGGATAATAATAAACAAGTGTTCGATATTTTAAAAGACTGAAGAGACGTTATAAATTATGTGAACAAGGAGAAGTCCAGAAAATAAGTGGAAAACCACATGGGACAATAGAGGCCCAGGACCTTGTAAAGAGAATTTGCTTTATTTTAGTCTCCTAGAGCTGTTTGCACACATTTACCTTTTTAAGCATCCCACCAGTTAATCTATTGGCTGATGGGATAATGTGTAAGAGCAAAACGAATCCATTAAAAAACCATACTGCATTTTGTGTTTCATCACAGACGCAGAAATTGATCAAATACAGACACAATGGATGCAATTATTCAGCTGGAAAAAAAAAAAAAAGGAAGATCTGCCACAAATCCCATTTCTGAGCTCCTTGTTTTTATAATTTTAAATGCTTTTAGGATAGAAAATGATGGGTAATTTTGTGAATTTTCTAAGTTTTTGTCTGCATGTTTATTTGTTTTGGGTTAGGAAAGACATCCAAATGCTGATTAGTAGCTAGGCCTTTGGGTCCCTTCATTCCCAGACATGAAATAGTCTCCTGTTTCTGAACTAGCTACAAAGGTCAAATAGCGGGTTTTAACAAGTACCTTAACAGGCCAGCAGTGGATGTTTAAAAATATTAATAACCATACTTACAGGGAAGCTACCAGTCAGAATAATCTGTGTGTTCTGGAAATTAGAGCCCCAACCCTTGCCTAGAGAACCTTATGAAGATGTCAATTACATTTCAACAAGGACTTTTGAAATAAAAGATGAGTATTATGAAGCTCTAAAGCAAAAGATAAATAAAATTTAAAATATACCTTGGTATTTGGTGATATCAGAAGAATGAAACATTTTTCTATCAAGAAAAATCCATAGATGCCTCCAATTAATCCTAACAGTTTCCAAAGATGGCCTTTGCTTTCATGGAAATGTCCAAACTCTGAGCCTTCCTGCTTATGTAAACCAAGAACCTTTATTTAAAAAAGGGGGTGGGGGGACACAAAGAAATAGCTTTTGATGACTTAAATATTAATTAATAGGTCCAGTATTAAATATATTCACCTTTCCTTCTGGGAAACCCCATGAAACTGCTGGAATCATTCAAAGCCCAGTTTGTTCTTAGCTGTATGTGTACTTCCACTATCTGATTTGCTCAGGGTCAAACAACATGTGTACAAGAGAAAAGAACGGAGAACCAAATTTTCATATATTCTCAGTCCCCGCTCCCAGAGTTCAATCCGTATCTATTTGCCCAGCAAGTCTTTATAACAGATCAATGTATTTTATATCCCAAAGAAAGAGAAAGATATATTTCATCCAAGGTTTATTCCCCCATGCCCACTGCAATTAAAGAAAATTTAAGAAATATTCAGATAAATGAGAAATCTGCCTGAATGGCTTCTTCCACGAAGTGTACACTATATACCCAGCAATACTGTCAGCTTTCTGGGAAGCAAAAGGATACAAGAAACACATTAGGAATTTTCTTCTAGTTGACTCATCCCATTGGTTGACCTCATGATTTCTTGTGAGTTGGTAAATCAGTATGTATCATATTCCCTCCCAAGGAGAAGGCAGTTTGGGAAACAGCTCAGTGTTTTCTACATTTAGGATGTTACTGACCACCAAAGTAAGAAAAGGAAAAAGAAATTCCATGCACACATACCGTACATATATGTGTTCATACATACTTGTGCATGTGTAGGTGTGTACGCACATATACATATGAGTACATGTGTAAGCGTGCATATGTATCCGAGTATATACACTGAGTTTATGAACGTAACTACAAACCAGTATATGTTATTCAACTTTTTCCTCTGGTAAAGATATTAAAGGATACCCATCTCATATTGATGATGATGTTATTTCCTAAAATAATGGACGTGGCAAGGTTACAAAACAAAACAGAAGAAAACCCCACAAGCTCAGAATAAAATATAGACCTTTAAGTTGAATGCATTTTGCTAGTTGAGAAGAGGAAATCATGACAGTAGTGTGTTTTTCTTGTTTCTGTGCAGCCACTGATTTTTCTAGCTTCCCAAACATTGTACTGCATCTTCTCCTTCCTTTCCCCAGTAACCTTTATCCATGGGTCTTCCCTCAAATAAAACAGTTGCCTTCCAATCATCAGGAGACCTAGCTGATCTTTTAAGCTCTTCTCTGGATCATGTCTCTGCAGTACAAGCTGACACACTGTCCCCCAATCTGCCTAAGTCCACGCCTGCTGTCAGGAGCCCCATGCCCCCTTTGGGGGAGGGACGGGAAGCTTTTGCTGTTTTTGCAGAATCCTGAGCAGTAAGTAGCTCTGCAACAACTAAAGGGACCTAGGAAAAGGCCTCGGCCACTGCCTCCAGCCAATAAGCCCTAAAATATCTCCAGAAAATTAGATTACAAGGGAAATTAAAACGAATAATGGTTTGTTTCATTTTCCAAGGCTCACTTTGTGATTTTTCAGAACATCTAATCATTTTTGAGCCTCTGAGCAACAAGAGGGACCCTGTAGGAAATTGCCAGAGGCCTGTGGAAATTTTTAACATCTCCGGCTTTGAAAGAGGGGGGCTCATTTGCCCATCATTATCCATCCCAAGAGATTTCAGAGGGAAGAAATAACCTCATCTCGAGCCCCTTCTGCCTTAACTCTTGCATCTCGGGTCTTTGCCCTGTCCTTTCTGACAAATAAAGAGCTTCAGAAGAATTCAGCAAAGAGCCAGCTTCCTGGTACTTATATTTTGCTTAAGGAAAATCTAGACGTTATTAGGCAAAAAAGAAATTAATTTTGATGGTTCAAATGAAGAAGCTTATTGGTGGTGCAAAAGACTGGTGCAGGCAGCAAGGGGAGGAACAAGGGATAATGAAATGTTCCCAAGCGAGCAACCCCGGGAAACCATTCCCACTCTTAGAGCAGAAAGGGCGAAGGTTGGAACTCATGTTTCTGCAGCTCAGGGGGAGGTAGGGGTGGAGGGGGAGGCGTCCCCCGGGAGCTGGAGTATGGTAGGTAATCTGCTGCTTCTAGAGCAAGTGCAGAGCCAGGAGGCGTGGGGAAGAAATGCCCCTGCCACTCCTCTCCTCCTTGGCTGAATCCAAACACCAGTTCCGCCCGCAAGGAAGCGGAGGCGGCACAATCTTCTGGGGGCAGGAAAAGAACAGCAGAGAAGGCAGAGAAAGGATCTGATGTGTCAGGGACGACTGGAGAAAACTCAGCGCAAACATCTTACAGCCCATTCATTTTTATTTAACAGATAATTAGTGGATACTTCCTGAATGTCTCTTAAGACGAATCTGCCTCCGATGACTTTTTTGGGTTTATTTCAAAAATAAGAGTAACAAGTGGAGAGTCTAAGGATTGGGTCTCTCTTCTCCCCCATAAGTGCTTTGGGGAGATGATACTTACTCCCGAGGAAGACGCTGGCCAAGTCCCTGTGAAATTTTGCATCGACACCGCCAGTGACTCAATGGAAATGGCAATTAGCAACGCTCCATGAAAAATGGAAAAGAGTTACCTGAGGGATAAGATGGAGCAGAGCATCCCCAGAAAGTGTCCCGACAGCCAGACCCACAAACAGCTGTAAAATCAGCCTGTAGTTCTCCTCACAGCTGTGGAACAGAATCAGCGTCGTCCCGAGCATGGAACCCAGCGTGAGCAAGGCCACGGCCGCTGTGCTGTAGCCATATTCTAAGCCAAACGGAGAGTGCAAAGGGGTCAGTGTTCATCACCCATAGTGATGCCCCAGCCCACAAAATTCGAGAAAAACCCATCTTACAATACAGCAGGTAGAGATATGGAATTGTTATATGAGCGTTCTAGTGTGTAAAAGGTCTTCATCTTTAAGGAAAAGGATGAAAAGACTTTCACCATTAACCTTGTTGCTTTGAAATGACCCCAACTACCCCTTACTAAAATCACTACAGGACCTAGCTTACGTCCCCCCACCAAAGAAATGAACTTCTCTCACTTTAAACCACAACATCGGCTGCCATCCACTGGTCATGATTTCCTTCCAATCCCATTTAAACCTTCTGAAGTCAAGGAAGCAGAGTTATAGAGGGAGCACACAGTTTGGGGCCATTGAAGACCTAGGTTTCTGTACAAGGTGAATATTTTCTTCCCAAAGTTCTCAAAATTATTCATAACGTCCAAAGTGTTTATTATTCTCAGGGCCTAAAATGAGTGCTTGCATTAGTAAGAACTGATCAATGAATGTGTAATGGTTGGGAGGATAAATAAATTTGGACAGCCTACATTTTAAATTACTGCAATCATTTTTTATAACCTCTAAATTTATCAAAAAATAGGTTTCTAAATTTTCAAAAAATATTCAGGAAGTGCAATTTTTAAGATTATTCAAATAGAAGGAAATATGCATGAGGGGAAAAGAAGCAAAGAAGGAAAGAAAAAAAGATGAAAAGAGAGGGAAAAAATGGCTTTCAGTATCAAGCACAGTTGACCCTTGAACAATGTCAAGTTAGAAAAAAGAAAATGTCATTAAGAAAATCATAGGAGGGGCGCCTGGCTGGCTCGGTTGGTTGAACGACTCTTGATTCCAGGGTCATGAGTTCAAGCCCCATGCTGGGCGTGGAGACTACTTAAAAATTAAAAACAGAAAGGAAAATAAAATCATAAGAGAAAATACATTTACAGTACAGTACTGTATATGTTTTTAAAAATCTGCATATAAGTGGATTTGTGCCATTTAAACCTGTGTTGTTCAAGGGTCAACTGTATAAATGATTTGGGGGATAAAGAGTTTTCCAGGCCACCATTTTCCTTGGTGGCAAATATTCAGAGCAAATACTCTGTCTTCTACTTATTTAGAAATTACTAATAAGCCACGGCAAATTGTAAACAATGAAGGAAGGTAATTATAAAATTAAACCATCATTTCCTTTAGTGACTACAGGTAAGAAGTGAAATAATTCAGTTATCATATTAATTAAAACCCATTGTAGATTTTAAGAAACTGCCATCTTAAGATTTGTTAAGATAGAAAATATTCTGGTCTTCTACTTTTCTGTACTTGTCATTCTTGTACAAGCTGGTAACATGATAATAGTCTTTGTTTTTAAGAGGACTTTTATTGAATTATAAGTTCTAAATCATACAGGAGTCTAATGTTAAAATAGTGTTATCGGTGTACTCAAAAGAAGCAAAAAACTTTCAAATTTTAATTTTCCCACTCTTACCACCACCCCTTCACTTCTAGGGACCCTCTATAAGACAGTTGTTGTTCAATGGATACAGAGTTATAGTTTTGCAAGATGAGAAAGTTCTAGAAATTTATTGCACAATAATGTGAAAATACTGCTGAGCTGTACATTTAAGAAAGGTTAAATTTCATCTCAAATTTCAGTTTTTTACCACAATTAAAAATTTTTTTAAATGATGAAAATGATTTGGATCAGTCATACACTCAGAGGTTTTATTTTGTTCTGACTTAACAAAAATACCTATGTTATAAAAACATCCCTGGAGATACATAACCAAGATTCATATCTCACTCTTCCACAAATAGACCTTATGTGGGAATGTCATTCTTCCCGTTGAATACATAATTAAAGACATTCAAAGGATATCTAATAAAGTTAAAAGTTGCCACATTTTTATGATGCCTACAAAAGATCAGCAAATGTTGAGAATTCACAAGGATAAATTAGGATGTGGCATTTCCCAGGTAAAGGGCAAAGTTCCCAGTCCTTTGATTCTTCTATTCCTCTCCCCTTTGTCCTGCGGGCAACTACAAGGTCTGGGAGGAGAAAGGACCCTTTCTAACTTGAGAGCTTAGAAATCTGTTTCGGTCTTCTGTGAATCAGATTTAATCTGCTCTCATGAGGCAAAGACAGCCTGAAAAACCTTAAAATCTGTCATTTGTGGCCATGGGACTCTGCTAAACACCCCAGGTCCTCACAGAGATGTCATGGCATCTTGACTGGAGTCAGGCAGCCTGCAGACAGGTTCTATAGAAATGTTTCCCATCATTACAATAGAACTTGACCTAATCATTAAATTTCTAGCCATTCTAGAGCAGCATCCTTGAATGGGTCTGAAACCCGATATATGGGGGGCTGTAACAAACTTTCCTGGAACTCCACATGCAGGTGGTGCTTAGGGGTCAGATTCCAGCACAACAAACCCTGTTCTTCCTAAAATCACTCTGCCCCCGCCTCTGTCCTCAGCCCACATTTTCTGTTATTTATGCCTTTCCTTTAAGTTACATAATGCAACATTTCAAGTTGAACACAGTAATGCTTTTCTGGGTTCTATAGTTAGTATGATTTCTCTGAATTGATCTCAGGAGGACCATACCGCAGAAGGGTCTAGGTGTTCCTTAGAAAGAAATATTTCTCACAGATTCTCAGCTCACAAAGCTATTTCACAGTTGCCCCATGTAGCAGATAAGGTGACCGGGGATGGGCATGTAAATACGCTCATGGAGGCTCCTAGGTCTCCATGGTCTGTCCCCCTTCTCCATTTCTGAGCCAACGCTGACCAGCAGGTGCTGAATTATTTCGTTGTTCAGGTTTAATTCGCTTTTTTTCCTTTCAGTGAATGTGGAGTCTTCGATATTTAGGTCTGGCAGGTTTTTGTTCACATAAAATCTTCAAAAGAGCCACTTGAAGGTGCAAAATTCACACTGTGTTAGAAGTGTGTAGCTGGATAGTTCACCCCTGATGGGCGTTGCAAGACTATCTCAAAGAGAAAGAAAACGCTCTAGAAAAGTCTACATAAGGCCCTCTGATCACTGGTAATATTTAAAGCATGCATATGTTAACGGTCACATTTTTGCTACCCATCATGGATGTTTTTGGCCATAATTTCTTTTTCTTTTACATATACAGTGACTTCGGGTGCAGAACACATTTTTGTACACATTGCCCCATTTGAAACTTAGAGCTACCCTAGGAAGCCTTATCATGGAGCTCACTTACTGTGGTGATCCAGTGGGATACAGGTGAGTGAAATGTCTAGCCTTTACTTCCTGGGGATGCCAGCCTGATCCGGAGGCTGGCGACTCTCTCCAAGGTCACTTCTACTCCAGAGGAGCTCCTTGGTTTACCCCAGCGTGCCTTTGTTTTTTATGTGTGTTATGATGTGTGAAAGGATGGTAAGCTGTGTGATATCACTGCTTTCCCACTGTGCAAGAGGTGGAAAAAGGCTCAGGGAAATAAAGAGAGGGCTTAAGATCATGGAGCTGGCTGGGGCTAGAAGGTAGGATTTAACTTTGCAGCTCTGATCCCATCACTCATGTTCTTTCTCTTATACCAAGCCACTTCTCAACTAGGAACTTTGAAGTTGGTCGTGCCTGAGTCATATAGAGAGAATAAATCAATCTCTGTAACTTACATACAAAATAGAAACTATTCAATGAAAGGTAATCTGGCACAGTGGCTGACAAGGGTGCTGGGACCAGCTTGCTCCGGTTTACATCCAACTCCATCACTTACCCAGTGTGTCCTTGATCAAGTCACTTCACTTCTAGGTGCCTGTTTCTTTATCTGTAAAATGGGGATAATAACAGTATCTAGCTCATAGTGTTATGAGGATCGAGTGAGCTGAGAAAGGTAAAATGCTGAGAGCAGCGCCTGGTATGTAGTATGTATCCTACGGTCACCCCATTACGTGCACTACCTTACGTACACTAACTTTCTCAGGGACGAGCCACAACTTACTCTCCAGAGTGGTCGGTGGCAACTTTGCTGCTTGGTCCTCAGGCAGCTGGCAAGAGCAGCTGAGTAACTGCTGGATGATTCCCGGACTCATTCGTTGGAAGACTTCCTTGGAAATGGGTGAAAGGCTGCTCTGTACAAATATCTCTGCCAGCTGCCCTGCAGAGAAGCAAAACTACGGAGAGAACATTGTTAGTAATCTCGACAAATTTCCCATCAGTTGTCATTCCTGAGAAGTCAGAGCTCAACGGAATGGGTAAAAAGGACACAAGGAGCCATGACTGCATGTTCCCCCCTGCAGTCTTTTTGTGTGTACATAATTTGCAAGGATTATTTTCAACCTCTGACCAATTGCAAGGATTATTTTCAACCTCTGATCAAAGTCAGCTGTATCTCACTTTCGTTTTGAGTACGATGTAGTATGAGTTTTGCACCCTTTTTTTCCTTTCCTGAAAACGTGCACTGGATTTTATAATGTGTCAAATGGTTTTCTAACCAGCAGTTTAAAAACCTTGATGCTTTTTTTTTTTTTTTTTTTTTGCTTCTCAGTGCTGATGGTGGCTTTGTCTCAACAGAGTCAAGATTTCGTATGATAAACAGGAGCTCTGAGGGAAGGAGATCATTGTCTTTCATATTCTCTGATTGAAAAAGCCTGTGTAGCCAACATGTATTTTCAAAAGTAATAAAAGTAAATATTTTAAAAGGTGAATGCTGTGTCAACCAGCGGGAGTGTAAACACTAAATAATATGGATACCTTTGGAACTGACCTCCCTTCCCCACAAAAACAATTGAAATCACTACGATTCCCTGCGCTACTGCTTATCTCTATCTTTGCTGTTGTTCTACAGCAAATGTAGACATATTCATTGACAGATAAGGATTATAGGTAAACAACCAATCCAACAGGTCTCTCAAAACTGCCAGAGGGCATTTGTGCATTTCAGGAGTGTTCAGGGCTGATTTTGTGTATCAAAAATTGCATTTAAAATTTTAATGTGTATATAGTTCCACCAGCACAGCCGGTGAAATCAGACCCTAGTGCAATGACTTCGTGAGCTTTAGTCACAATCAGTAAGGTCTCTGAAGAAAACCAGAGCTTTACGAAGCTTGTGGGATTTGCCCTGCTGGAGAATGTAAGGGTTTTTAACAAAGACAGACTGCTGATCAGAAAATGATGACATAGTTGCTGAGTTTTCCCCACATACATTTTTGGGGGGATGAGTCCATGAATAAAAAATGTTTTATCTTGATCAGGAAATGTGTGGTTGCAGGGAAGAGAACGCACTCAAATCAGTGAGAACCAAGGGGAGGTTGTATTGGCAGGACACTAAGGATCTCAGAGATTGAAAAGGTAGAACTCAGGCAGAACTCAACTTGAAGCTAGAAGATGAGAACCAAAGATGTTTCTGTTTCTGTCTCATTGGGGCCAAGTGTTTTCTCCTTTCTGTTTCCCGCTGCATGTATCTATTTCCTTTCGCGGTCCAGTGTTCTCTCCTTTAGTAAACACATGACCATATAAACCCCAACTCTGAAGTGACCTCTCAGCCCACAAACCCAAGACTGAGTTGCGTCTGCAAGTCCTGACAGAGATCTGATGCTTCAGCAAAGCCACAGACGTATTTCTGGGCTCAGGCATCCCTCTGGTTCAATCAGTTTTGCCCACGAGATAGGAGGTGGGATCAGACTGTCCAGACATGGCTGCCAGCCTCACGCCTGTGGGTGAGGAAGGCATTTCTCAGAAAAGGACGGGGCCAGACTCCAAAAGGTTTCTACTAGGGAAAGCAACAACAGAAAGCTAAACTTGGGTTTTTCTTTTTCCCTTTGTCCAAGTAATTTGTGCCAAAGACAACTTCTCTTTTGCACCGTGTTACTAAGAGAATATAGTTGCTTCACCATTAGATGTACTGACGACAACAAAGGGAAACTGGCCACAGACTTTCGATGATGAATCCTTTGGAACGAGCATTCTCATTGAAGAGGGCTGGATTGGTAAGTAAAGCAGTGCGGAGACAAACATGAACAAAACGACACGCATCTTTCACCAGTTCACTGCCAAGAAATTGAATCGTTCTGGTCTTAGACTGCCTTCTCCTAGAGTAAGGATATTCTATTATAAGCTTCTGTGCCCTTGATCTTTACGTGCCGTTCCTGTGCTATTTAGGTCGTTTGTTTGTTTTACATTTCTTCTGAAATCACTAACACAAATGTCCTTAGTGGTGATTCATTATATTCTATAAATCTGAAACCCCAAATATTTTTATTAAAGAACAAAATCAAATGAAAATTTAGATTATCCAGCCAATAACCTTTAAAATATCTTTATTCCTTTGCATAAAACTTCAATATATGGGTATCCTTGCTTTGCTATCATCAGACTTCTATGAGAACTTGACCAACATTCTAAAGCAGTGGCTCACGATCTTTAGTTTTGAGAATCACTTGGAGGGCTTGTTATAAGACAGACTGCTGGGACCTACTCTCAGAGTTTATGATTCAGCAGATGCTGGGGTGGGACCCGAGAATTTGCATTTCTAAGAAGTTCCTGGGTATAACACTTTGAGGATCACTGGTCTAAATAACGTAGGCAGGATCTTCAGATCTGCTCTGTCATAGGGTCCTATCAAGAGTCACGAGGAAAGTGACAGGTTGGGACCGAGAAGAACCATTTGCATTGTTAGCATAGGAAATGACTATTACTGATTTTAGAGGTCACATGCCTTAAGTAGGTAGTTCCTAAATTTTAAGAAACAATTTTCATTTTTTATAAAGATAAGGTCTCATTAGGCAAATTTGCTCCCTTCCTAAAAGCCAGCCTTGAAGAAATCTACTTAGCAAAGATTAACATAAGCATCACCTCTCTTCACTATGAGTTGAATACGATTACCATGAGTTTGAAAGAATTGAATTTAATACAGGTCTTTATATCTTATATATACATATCCTATGATATACATATATACAGAAGTAACAAATCTACTTTTAAAAATATCTAATATTCTAATTAATAATCTGTTTTTGTCTAAAAAACAAAATAAGCAAACAACAACAAGAAAGGGAAACAGACTTATAAACATGGAGAACCAACCAGTGGCTGCTAGAAGGGAGGGTTGGGGGAGTGGGCAAATAGATGACGGGGATTAAGAGATACAAACTCCTGGGGGGTGGGGGGTGGGGAGGGAATATATGATACCGCCCAATCATGTATCTATAACTCACAGGAACAACATTCTGCATTGTTAAGAATCTGTAAGGGATCTTGCCCTTTTAAGGTACAGACGGTACCTTGCTCACCTAATATACAAATAACAAAAATAGTTTTATTTAAATCAACATTTCCCAAACAATAGCACAGCTGCTAAGAGCACAGAATATGTTATTAGACAACCTATGTGCATATCCTAGTTTCTGTGAACTGAAGCAATCATTTGTTAGTTCCATGTCTCAACTTTTTCATCTGTAGTATGGAATAATACACCTAACCTCATATAGTTGTGATAATAATTAAATGAGGCAATGCAGGTGAAATAGTGCCACATCTAATACAAAGTACATACTCAATAAACATAAATCATGTTTGTGGAACATCAATTTATTAGGATTTTAAATGGTTAGGGTGAAGAATGCCGTAGTCAAAGTTTGAGAAATGTTGGATTCAATTAGATAAAAGAAGTTTATTTGCTAAAGGACTTCCCCAGATAACTTAATATGCTACAAGGCAATATGTATATCTAGTATTTCCCAAACCGATTGGACCATAGCACCCCTTTTCAAGAAACATTAAGATAGGCTAGCGAATGTTCTTTAGAGCATGACTTAAAGAAATAACAGATATGTTTATAAACATATTTATCACTTTTTCTCAAAAAGAGAAATATATATCTCACAACTTACTGTACAAATATTTCTGTTAGTCATGGCTCAAAGTAATCTCTTCATAACCTAAACTACGTTTAAAGCATTCATTCATCATTGTAAGTATATATGTAATGTCTGTATCCTCCTACTATCCCATAAGTGACAAAGGAATCGTGCCTATTTTTGTTCAGCCTTGTATCCCTAATGCCTGTGATGCTGACTGGCAGGTAGTAAATGCTCAGTATGTTTGCCGAATTAATTACTCACTCATTTAATACAGATGCAAATGGGAAAAGATTATATATATATATATATATATATATATATATATATATATATACACACACACACACACACATATATATGAGACAATGCAGATATACACACACATACACTATATATGTTTTTCTTGCCTATCTTGGCCTCATGTTTATGTCCATAGAGATCTATTTATAGAAGAAAAAACCCATGGCCACTCTGTAGAAATAGAATATTTTTGCATTTAAGGAAATATACATTATCCTTTAAATTTTCCACAACTCTTACAGAACTTTCACAACTTTGACAGTAACATCGGATGGTATAAGAATAATGACCAGGGGTGCCTGGGTGGCTCAGCGGGTTAAAGCCTCTGCCTTCGGCTCAGGTCACGATCCCAGGGTCCTGGGATCGAGCCCCACATCGGGCTCTTTGCCCCACAGGGAGCCTGCTTCCTCCTCTCTCTCTCTGTCTGCCTCTCTGCCTACTTGTGATCTCTGTCTGTCAAATAAATAAACAATAAAATCTTAAAAAAAAAAAAAAAAAAGAATAATGACCATACCTCATCCCAGGAAGCTGAACCATCATTTGACTCTTGGCCCATGGATACAGATAGATTAGGGTGACCCCAATCATAGATTGTTAGGTTGGTTTGTGTCCTTTGAAGTTGATGGATTTTACCTTTTCTGATACAGGTACTTTTGGTCCAGAGAATGTTGAGGAGCTGGTCTAGTTCTAGAAATTTCACACAAAATCTGGTGTCACATAGAATAAAGTCTATGTTTTTCAGTCCCCTGAAAAATCAATCTCAGGATCATCACAATTTCTTACGGTCACAGTATAGATATCCTGCTAAATAAATTTGGTTCCAATGAAAAGCCAAGATGTTACTCTGGACAATAATAAAAGAACATTTATACTTCATGTGAGTATTGATTGCCTCACAAGATTTACACTAAGCTTTGGAGCTAAATCAGCCTTACAAAGAAGTTCCCACCATTTTTATCTCCTAGGGATGATACAAAGGGCAATTCTTCCAAAGGGCTACCTTCTCTTGAGCTAACGATTTCTTTTTCTAGATGGCCTCTATAAAAATGCAAACAAAAGATAGAATTGGCCTAATGCTTAGGAAATTTATTTTTTGAGGGACTATAGACATCCTTAGTAGATTAACTATAACTATACATAACTATTTCCTTTGATTAAGTCAATAAAATTATTTTCTTTTTAAGGGTTTGTTCATGCAGAAATAATAAAGGAAATAAAAGGGGTCTAAGATTGTAGAGACAAGCTGACTTTGTTTTCTAATGCTATTGTGGTATGGTTGCCAGTTTATAGATTACAGTTTAGTTTCCCTTAGTAGAACTCTAGACTTTTAAAAAATTGATTGATACAGAGAATAATTAAATATAATGGTGAATTTTTTTTTTTATTTATCCATCTTCTTGCTTGTGAAAATAATGTCCCTGGTATTTTCCTGAATGTTATCATCAATGATAGGAGAAATTATAAACTTGAGTTACTATAATATTTCATTTTACATGACTGACTCTTGGTGAAAAAAAAAATAGCAGACTTGCAAAAATATGGGAAAGTGTGATTCAGAATCAGGGAGGAAAGCAGTCAATAAACAGGTGTCTGAGTATTCCCAGATGTTGGATTTAACAGAAAAAGACTTTAAAGCAGGTATTATAAGTGGGCTTAAAGAACTAAAGGAACTCATATTTAAAGAATTAGTATGACAATAATAAGTCAACGAATAGAAGAAATAAGAAATTCAAAATTATATAAAAGTCCAGATGGAAATTCTGGTGTTAAATACAATAAGTGAAATGAAAAAATCACTAATGGAGCTCAATTTGGATGATATTTGAAATGATAAAAGGAAGAATTACTGAAAGTGGAGATAGATTAATAGACACAGACTGAAGAATGAGGGGAGAAAAGATTTTAAAAAAGAATAAATTCAGAGACCCATGGGAAAAGAGCAAGCATACCAACTTATATGTAATGACAAACACAGAAGAGAAAGTTGTAGAAAGAATATTGGGGGAAAAAACATCAAAATTATTCAAATTTGACATAAAACCTTAATCTACATGTTCAAGAAGTTTAGCAGACATCAAGTAGGATAAATATAAAAAGATCCATACCCAGACACATTGAGGCAAAATTGATGAAAGTCAAAGAAAAAGATAAATCTTGAAAGCAGCAACAGAAAAATGACTTATCATATACAAGGAACCATCAGTACAGTACACGACTTCCCATCTGAACAACAGAGGCCAGAAAGTAATGAAATGTTATACTCAAAGTGCTAAAAGAAAAAACTGTCAACCAAGAATTCTATATCCAATAAAACAACTCTTCAGACATGATGGTGAAATAAAATAATTCCCAGATAAACAATAAATGAGAGAATTCATTGAGAGAAGACTTGCCTTATAAGAAATATTAAGTGAAGTTCTTCAGGCTGAAAAGAAATGATTTAAACAGTAAGTTGAATCTATATAGGAAGAAATGAAGAGCACCAGAAATATAAGTATGTGGGCTAATATAAAAGGCCAATTTATATTTTTCTCATTTATTCTCTAAACTCAATGGGGGAAACAATACAGGCTTTTCTTTCAAAGGAAGAAACATGATAAGGATGCAGACTGTCCTCAGTACTATTTACCATTATATTGGGGTTATTAACAACCAATGTAATTAGATAAGACAGTAGACACAAGAATTGGAAAGCAAGAGGCAAAAAAAACTACATCTATTTAAAGATGGTATGGTTATATATACCTGAAAACTCTAAAAAATGCAAAAATAAAATAAAAGATTTAATGATCAAACAGGTTATAAAATTAGTCCATAGAAATAAAACCCTTTGTATATACAAAGACAAGTTAGAAAATATAATTTAAGAAAAGACCCCATTTAAGACAGCCAAAAGAAAGCTAAAAGCCTAAATACAAATATAACAGAAAATGTCTAAAACCTATGAGTAAAATAATAAAGAACTCCAAAAAAACACACCTGTAGACATGAGCAATGGAGACATATATTCATAGATATAAAGATGTAATATCTTATAAGTGTCATTTTCTCCCTAAGTTATTTAATATGTGTGTGTATACACATCACAATAAATTATCACAATGTTTTTCTTTCCAGCTTGACATTTTGGTGATGTCCGTTAGGAAGGAAAAACAAGCCAGGAAAATGCTGAAAAGAAGAGCAATGAAGAAGGCTAGCTCTACCAGACATTAAAATATACTAATATTTTAAATATTATATACTAATATACTAATTATAAGTAAAACTGTAAGTAGAAGAGTATGATACTTGCACATAAATAGATAAGTTAACCAACAGAATAGGAAATAAAAATATATTTGATTACATTTGTCAATGTATTATATAGAAGAGGAATCTCAAATCAGTGGAGGAAATAATTTCCACTGCATTTAAAATAAGAAGTATTTTAAAAAAATGGGTGGCCATATAGAAAAAGGAGATTTATTCCTCACAGAATATACCATAATTAATCCAAAATGAATCAGAAATGATAACATACAAATATTGGAAGAAAATATGGATGACTACCTCTATAACCTAGAGGACAAAATCACAAGAGACCTAAGCAAAATGGAGATAAGTAATATGCCTGATAGAGAATTTAAAGTAATAGTCATAAAGACACTCAAAGGACTTGAGAAAAGAGTGAAGGACATCAGTGTGACCCTTAAGAAAGAGATAGAAAACATAAAAGAACCCATCAGAGGGGCACCTGTGTGGCTCAGTTGGTTAAGGGTCTGACTCTTGATTTCAGGTCAGGTCATGATCTGAGGGTTGTCAGATCAAGGCTAGTGTCAGTCTCTGAGTTAGGTGTGGAGCTTGCTTTAGATTCTCTCTCTCCATTCCCCTCTGCCCCTCCCCTCCTTCTCTCTCCCTCTCAAAAGAGGAAAGAAAATAGATGAAGAAATCAATAAATGAAATTAAAACCACACCAGATGGAGTTAATAGTAGACTAGAGAAAAGAGAGAATGGATCATTGACCTGGAAGACAGAGTAATGCAATCAAGTTCAATAGCTGAGAGGAAAAAAATTTTTTTTCAAGATGAAAACATACTTAGGGAATTCAGCAACATCATCCAAGGTAATAACATTTGCAACATACGGCTTTCAAAAGGAGAAGAGAAAGAAAGGGGGGTAGAAAACTTATTTGGAGAAATAATTACTGAAAAATTCTCAAATCTGGGGAAGGAAAAAGAAATCTAAACCCAGAAGGCACAAGGACCCCCCAACAAAATCAACTCAGGGAGGTCCACACCAAGACACATAGTAACTAAAATGGCAAAAAGTAGTGGTAAAGAGAGAATTCTAAGACCAACAAGAAATAAGAAAACAGTTACATACAAAGGAAACCAAAAAGGCTATTAGTTAACTTTTCAGCAGAAACTTTGTAGGCCAGAAGAAAGTGACAGTACATATTCAAAGTGCTGAAAGAAAAAAAAACTGCAACCAAAAATACTCTATCCAGCAAGGTTATCATTCAGAATAGAAAGAGAGATAAAGTTTCCCCAACATACAAAAATTAAAGGAACCCATGATCACTAAACCAGTCTTACCAGAAATGTTAAAGGGGACTCTCTGCTTGTTAAGGAAAAACCATAAGTAATAGTAAGAAAACTAGGAAGCACAAAAGCAATAAAAATAAGTATATCTATAAAAATCATTCAAAGGACTCACAAAATAAAAGGATATAAAGTAAGACACCATATACCTAATATGTGAGGGCAGGGAGAAGAGTAAAGAAAGGGCTCAAACTTGAGCAACCATCAACCTAATATAGACTGTTATATATAGAACACGTTATATACAAAATGAATGGTAACCACAAATAAAAAATCAGTAATAGATATGCAAAGAATGAAGGGAAAGAAATCCTTTTTTTTTCTTTTTTACAAAGATCACAAGTAGTTAGAGGCAGGCAGGGAGAGAGAGGAGGAAGCAGATTCCCTGCTGAGCAGAGAGCCCGATGTGGGGCTCGATCCCAGGACCCTGGGATCATGACCTGAGCTGAAGGCAGAGGCTTTAACTCACTGAGCCACCCAGGCGCCCCAAGGGAAAGAAATCTTATTGCTAAAGAAAGCTAACTAAATGTGAGAAGAGAGTAAGAGAAAAGAAGAACAGAGAAGAACTACAAAAACAACCATAAAATGAGTAACAAAATGGCTATAAATACACATATCAATAATTACTTTGAATGGACAAAATGGAAATGGACAAAATGCTGCAGTTGAAAGACAGGATGACAGAATGAATGAAAAAGCAAAACTCATCTATACATTGCCTATGAGAGAGTCATTTCAGACCTAAAGAACACAAGCAGATTGAAAGTGAAGGAATGAAGAAACATTTATCATGTGAATGGATTTGAAAAAAAAAGTCTAGGGAGTAATACTTATTTCAGATAAAATTACTTTATTTTTTTAAAAGATTTTATTTACTTATTTTTTTTTAAAGATTTTATTATTTGACAGAGAGAGAGATCACAAGTAGGCAGAGAGGCAGGCAGAGAGAGAGGGGGGGAAGCAGACTCCCCACCAAGCGGAGAGCCGGATGTGGGGCTCGATCCCAGGACCCTGGGATCATGACCTGAGCTGAAGGCGGAGGATTTAACCCACTGAGCCACCCAGGTGCCCCGCTTTATTTACTTATTTAAGAGAGAGAGAGAATGAGTGGGAGGAAGGGCAGAGGATAAAACAAACTCCCTGCAGAGCAGGGAGCCCAATGTGGGACCCTGAGATCATGACCTGAGCTGAAGGCAGAAGTTTAACTGAATGAGCCACCGAGGTGTCCTAAAATGACTTTAAAACAGAGACAGTGACAAAAGACAAAGAAGGACTCTGAAAAATCATTAAGGGGCAATCCAACAAGATGATATAGGAGTTGTAAATATTTATCCACCCAACATCGTAGCACCCAAATACATAAAATTATTAATAATAAATGTAAAGGAAGTAATTGATAGTAATACAAAAATAGTGGGGGACTGTAACACCCTACTTACCTGAATGGACAGATGGTCTAAAACAGAAAATCAACAATAGTGACTTTGATTGACATACTGAACCAGCAGGATCTAACATCTATTCAGAACATTCTATACTAAAATAGCAGAATATATAGTACTTGCAAGTGCACATGGAACATTCTGTAGAGTGGATTACATATAATCACTAAAGAAGTCTCAGCAAATTAAAAAAGAGAGAAGTCATACCATGCATATTTTCTGAACACAATGCTATGAAATAGAAATCAATCACAAGAAGAAATCTAGAAAAAGCAAAAATGCATGGAGATTAAATAACACACTACCACACAATGAATGGATCAACCAAGAAATCAAAGCGGAAATTTAAAAAATACATGGAAGCAACTAAAAATGAAAACAGAATGATACAAAATCTCTGAGATGCAACAAAACATCTCTGAGATGTTCTAAGTGGGAATTTTATAACAATATAGGCCTACCTCAAGAAGCATGAAAAAATCTCATATAAATAGCTAAACCTTACACTTAATGGCACAAGAAAAAGAAAAATAAACAAAACCCAAAGCCAGGAGAAGGAAGGAAATAATAAAGTTTAAGGCAGAAATAAGCAAAATAGAAATTAAAAAACCAGCAGAACAGATCAATGAAACCAGAAGCTGGTTCTTTGAAAATATCAACAAAACTGGTAAACCTTTTGTGAGACTCTTGAAAAAAGAAAAGAGGACTTAAATTTAAAAAATCAGAAATGAAAGAATAGAAATAATAATTGACACCACAGACATATGAAAGATTATAAGAGAATATTATGAAAAATCATATAGCAACAAATTGGATAACCTAGAAAAATGGATAAATTCCTAGAAACATATAGCCTAACAAAATGGAATCAGGAAGAAATTGAAAATTTGAAATTGATTACTAGCACTGAAATTGAATCAATAATCAAAAAACTTCCCAGGGACTGGTTGGCTCAGTTCGTTGAGTGTCCAACTCTATTTCAGCTCAGGTGATGATCTCAGGGTTGTGAGATCAAGCCCCGCACCAGGTTCCATGGCCTGCTTAAGATTCTCTCTCTTCCTTTCCCTCTGCCCCTACCTCTCTCTCACTCAAAATAAAACAACATCCAACAAATGGAAGTCTAGGACCAGACAGTTTCATAGGTGAATTCTACCAAACATTTAAAGATGAGTTCATATCTGTTCTTCTCAAAGAATATTCCAAAAACTAGAAAAGAAAGAACTAGAAAGAAAAGCTTCCAAATACATTCTATGAGGCCAGCATTATCCTGATAATAAAGCCAAATAAAGATACCACAAAAAAAGAGAACTATAGGTCAATATCTCTGATGAACATAGATGCAAAAATTCTCAACAAAATATTAGCACACTGATTCCAACGGTACATTTAAAAAATTATTTCCTGGGGTGTCTGGGTGGCTCAGTTGTTTAAGCATCTGACTCTTGGTTTTGGCTCAGGTGATGATCTCATGGTCATGAGACTGATTCCTGTGTCAGACTCCATGCTCAGTGGAGAGTCTGCTTGAGAGTCTCTCCCTCTTCCTCTGTCCCTCCCCCCACTCACACACATACTCTCTTTCTTTCTCTCAAATAAAGAAGTCTTTAAAAAATCATTTACCATAAAAAAAAATCATTTACCATGATCAAGTGGGATTGATTCCTGGGATGCATGGGATGCTTGGATGGTTCAAATGTGATATATCACATCAACAAGAGGATAAAAACCATATGATCTTTCCAAGAGATGCAGAGAAAGTATTTGAAAAAAAGTAAAACACACACGCATATAAAAACGATCAACAAAGTAGGTTTAGAGGGAACATACCTCAACATAATAAAGGCCATATATAAAAAACCCACAGCTAACATCATCCTCAATGGGGAAAAACTGAGAGCTTTTCCTCTCAGGTCAAGAACAAGATAAGGATGTCCACTCCCATCACTTTTATTCAACATTTATTCAACAGCTGTAAGAGAAGATAAAGGAACAAAAGGTATCTAAATTGGTAAGGAAGAAATAAAACTTTCACTATTTGAAGATGAGATGATGCTATATATAGAAACCCGAAAGACTCCACCAAAAAACCACTAGAACTGATATGAATTCAGCAAGTTTGTAGGATATAAAATCAATATACAGAAATCTGTTGCATTTCTGTACACTAATAATAAAACAGCCGAAAGAGAAATTAAGATAATAATCTACAATTACACCAAGAATAATAAAATACCTAGGAATAAATTTAACCAAATAACCTAGGAATAAATTTAACCAATAAAAGACATATATTCTGAAAACTATAAAATATTGGTGAAAAAAATTGAACATGACACAAACAAATGGAAAGATACTCCATGCCCATGGATTAAAAGACTAAATATTGTTAAAATGTCTATACTATCCAAAGCAATTTATAGATTTAATGCAATCCCTATCAAAATATCAACAGCATTTTTCACAGAACTGGAAAAAGCAATCCTGAAATGTGTATGGAACCACCAAACACCCTGATAGCCAAAGCAATCTTGAAAAAGAACAAAAGAACTGGAGGCATCACATTTCCATATTTCAAGTTATACTTACAAAGCTGCAATATTCAAAAGAGTATGGTAATGGTCAACTAATCTTCAACAAAGGAGCTATGAATATGCAATGGGAAAAAGTTTCCTCAACAAGTGGTCTTGAGAAAACTGGCCAGTTATATGCAAAAGAATGAAACTGGACCACTTTCTTATACCATGCACAAAAATAAACTCAAAATGGATTAAGGACCTAAAGAGATCTAAAATCATAAAAATCCTAATAGAGCACACAGGTAGTAATTTCTCTGACATTGGTCATAGCAACATTTTCCTAGAAATGTCTCCTGAGGCAAGGGAAAGAAAAGCAAAAATGAACTATTGGGACTACATCAAAATAAAAAGCTCCTACACAGCAAAACAAACAATCAACAAGCGGTCAAGACTTCAAGTGGTGTACATTTTTACATCATTTGAAAAATGGAATCATTTGCACCCCTCCAGCTACAACAAGAACTGCACTGCTAAAATTTCCCAACTCCTGCTTCCCACCTCAAGCTGATTCTCTGCTTAACATGCCTTTCTCTGGCTTATTTCCTATGCATGAAAACTGGATAACATGATTTAATTATATTTTGACTTTTAACAAAAAGTGCAAGTGAACTGTAGAAAACCACATATGTTACTCAAATTGCTGGGCAAACAGGTCCAGGAAAAGTTCAACACTGAACTGTATGGTTCCAGCTCTCGAGCCCTTTCAGAGTTGGGAGTCTTACTCAGATCACAGGTGTTGTTGGTCCCTTGGTAAATTCACATGTCCCTTTATGTTGTGACTTCCCAGGAGGAAGTGTATTGGGAGGAGCACCAGCTCTTTTGCAACATTCCAGATGCCCCTGGTGTAAAAATTTGATACAGATTTTTAAAATGTCATTTCTGGGGCACCTGGATGGTTCAGTTGGTCATGATCTCATGGGTTGTGGGATCAAGTCCCAAGTCAGACTCCATGCTCAGCAGGTAGTATAACTGACATTCTCTCTCTGACCCTCTCCCCACTCACTCTCTCTTCCTCACTTGCTAAATAAATGCGTCTTTAAAAAAATTAAAATTCAGAGAGGAAGCAAGATGGTGGAGGAGTAGGAGACTGAAATATCATTAGGCCCAGGAGTTCACCTATATAGTTATCAAACCATTCTGAATCCCTACAAACTCAATAAGAGATAGAAGAGAAGAGCAGCAATTCTAGGAAAAGAAAAGCGACCACTTTCTGGAAGGTAGGATATGTGGAGAAGTGAATCTGAGGCGACATACGGGAAGACAGACAGCAGGGGGAGGGGTGGCTCCTGGCAAGTGAGAGAGCAGTGGAGCACAAAATCATAACTTTTAGAAGTCTGCTCCACTGAGATACATTGCTCTAGAGGCTAAGTGAGGGGAGGAATCCTCCTGGGGACAGTGTAATCTCAGGACCTGCAGGGTCACAGAAAGACCAAGGGTGCCTGAGTGTGGCAGAGCCCTCAGGTATCAGAGCGGGAAAGCCGGTGGCAGAGACAGAGCCAAGGAGGGACTCTCAGCTTGGAGTCACCTTCAACTGTGATCCGAGGCACAGTTGGGCCACTGTTCTTCAAGCAGGGACCCTACTGTGGCAGATCCGGAGATAACCTCTCCTTCCTCCTCCAGAGGAGTGATGCAGGAACACACTGCAGGAATCTGCTGGGTTTGGAGACTCCAAATGGGACCATGCACCAGAGATAGAAACACTCCGTCACAGGCCAAATGAGCAAGGAGTGTGGCTGGAGACCAGGGAGAAGGGAGGGATTGACTGCTTTACTCAATTGACTGCTTTACTAGTGAGGGTGCACTGAGGAGTGGGGACCCAAGCTCTTGGCTCCTCTAGGACCAGAGATTGGGAGGCTGCCATCTTCATTCCCATCCTTCACAGCTATACGGAAAGTATTCAGGGAACAAAAGCTACCAAGAGTGAACCCGAGCAGATTGCTTAGCCTGTCCCCTGGCAAGGCAGTGCAATTCCACTTCTGGAAAGACATTTGAGAATTACTGCAATAGGCCCCTCCTACAGAAGATCAGAAGACAAAGTTCAATAACCAACAAGAACTACGGAACTCCAGAGCTAGGGAAAAACAACACATAGAATTCATGGCTTTTTCCCCATGATCCCTTAGTCTTGCAAAGTTAATTTTTTTAATTTAATTTTTTCTTATTCTTTTTTTTAACTTTTCCTCTTTCCTCTTTTAACTTTTTTAAAACTATTTTATGTTATGTTTTTAAAAAAACTCTTCATAAATTTTCATTGTTATAGTCATATTTTATCCCTTCATTGTATTTAAACTTATTTTCTTATACATATAGGGTTTTTTCTTTGAAATTTTGAGATACAATTTCTTCTAATAGATTGAAATATAACCTATATATAGCGCATGGCTTTGTTCTAGTCTCCAGCCTGATCACATTCTCTCCTCTTTTTTTTTCTTCCTTTTTCCAACCAACTTATCTTATCAATTCCTTTTTTAGAATCTCTTTTAATTTTCATCTTCACAGTCATATTCTATCCCTTTAGTGTGTTTACCCTTATTTTTTCTTTTTTTTAGTTTTTTAGTATAAGTTTTTCTTTCTTTAAAATTCTGGGAGGTAGTTTCTTCTGAGACCAGAATACAGACAAAAGCAAGTGAGTGGCTCTGTTCTACTCACCAGTCATTCATATATATATATATATATATATTTTTTTTTTTTTTTTTAAATTTTTCCCCCTTTCTTCTCCCCCCAGTATTGGGTTTCTTCTGATTTGGTTAGCATATATTTTTCTGGGGTCTTAGTCACCCTTTTAGCATTTTATTATCTCATTCATATATTCTTATCTGGATAAAATACAAGGCAGAAAAACTCACCACAAAAAAAGAACAAGAGGCTACCAATGGCTAGGGACATGATCAATATGGACATTGGTAATATGTCAGAACTAGAGTTCAGAATGATGATTATCAAGGTACTAGCAGGGATCCAAAAAGGCATGTAAGATATTAGAGAATCCTTTTCTGGAGAAATAAAATCCCTTTCTGGAGAAATAAAAGAACTAAAATCTAACCAGGTTGAAATTTTAAAAAAGCTATTAATCAGGTGCAATAAAAAATGGAGGCTATTACTGTAGGATAAATGAGGCATAACAGAGTATTAGCAATATATAAGACCAAATGACAGAGAATAAACAAGCTGAGCAAAAGAGAGAGAAAAACAACTAGTGGACCATGAGGGGAGAATTCGAGAGATAAGTGATACCATAAGACAAAACAGTATTAGAATAAATGGGATCCCAGATGAAGAAAGAGAGAGAGGGGCAGAAGGTATATTGGAGCAAATTATAGCAGAGAACTTCCCTAATATGGCAAAGGAAACAAGCATCAAAATCCAGGAGGTACAGAGAACCCCCCCCTCAAAATCAATAAGAATAGGTCCAAACCCTGTCATCTAACAAGGAAACTTACAAGTCTTAGTGACAAAGAGAAAATCCTGAAAGCAGCTCAGGACAAGATAGCATACAATGTAGCATAAAATGATAGAAATATTAGATTGGCCACAGATCTATCCACAGAGACCTGGCAGGCCAGAAAGGACTGGTATAATATATTCAGAACATTAAATGAGAAAAATATGCAGCCAAGAATACTATATCCAGCTAGGCTGTCACTGAAAATAGAAGGAGAGATAAAAAGCTTCCAGGACAAATAAAAATTAAAAGAATTTGCAAACACCAAACCAGCCCTACAGGAAATATTGAAAGGGGACCTCTAAGCAAAGAGAGAGCCTGAAAGTAATAGACCAGAAAGGAACAGAGACAAAATATAGTAACAGTCACCTTACAGGTAATACAATGACACTAAATTCATATCTTTCAGTAGTTACCCTGAATGCAAATGGGCTAAATGCCCCCAATCAAAAGACACAGGGTATCAGAATGGATTGGAAAAAAAGAAAAAGAAAAACAAGACCCATCAATATGCTGTCTGCAAGAAACTCATTTTAGACCCAAAGACACCTCCAGATTTAAAGCGAGGCAATTTACCATGCTAATGGACATCAAAAGAAAGCTGGGGTGGCAATCCTTATATCTAATAAATTAGATTTTAAGCCAAAGACTATAATAAGAGATGAGGAAGGACGCTATATCATACTCAAAGTGTCTGTCCAACAAGAAGATCTAACAATTTTAAATATCTATGCTCCTAACATGGGAGCAGCCAACTATATAAACCACTTAATAAAAAGATCAAAGAAACACATCAACCATAACACAATAAAAGTATGGGACTTTAACACTCCCCTCACTGAAATGGACAGATCATCCAAGCAAAAGATCAACAAGGAAATAAAGGCCTTAAATGACACACTGGACCAGATGGACATCATGGATATATTCAGAACATTCCATCCCAAAGCAATAGAATACACATTCTTCTCTAGTGCACATGGAACATTCTCCAGAATAGATCACATCCTGGGTCTCAAATCAGGTCTCAACTGGGACCAAAATATTGGGATCATTCCTTGCATATTTTCAGACCACAATGCTCTGAAACTAGAACTCAACCACGAGAGGAAAGTTGGAAAGAACTCAAATACATGGAAACTAAAGAGCATCCTACTAAAGAATGAATGGCTCAACCAGGAAATTAAAGAAGAATTTTAAAAAATTCACGGAAATAAATAAAAATGAATACACAATTGTTCAAAATCTTTGGGACACAGCAAGTGTGGTCATGAGAGGAAAAGTATATAGTGATACAAGCCTTTCTCAAGAAACAAGAAAGGTCTCAAGTACACAACCTAACCCTACACCTAAAGGAGCTGGAGAAAGAACAGCAAAGGAAGCCTAAACCCAGCAGGAGAAGAGAAATAATAAAGATCAGAGCAGAAATCAATGAAATAGAAACCAAAAGAATAGTAGAACAAATCAATAAAACTAAGAGCTGGTTCTTTGAAAGAATTAATAAGATTGATAAACCCGTGGCCAGACTGATAAAAAAAAAAAAAAAA